>NC_070620.1:14824545-15127575 GCF_027172205.1 Podarcis raffonei | reverse complement strand
CGCTAGTGGTTTTGGTTTATCTGGGAACAGGCTGTGGAATTCTTCCACTAGATACCCATCATTGATCGCCTCAGCGGGGACCCACGTGTTTTCTGACTCGGGTTCTCCCTCCCAAGCCACCAAGTACTCCACCTGGCGCCCTCGCCATCTTGAATCGAGTATTTCCGTGGCTTGGTTGTCGTGTTCCCTCTCCTCTACCCGCGGGTGGGTGGTGACTCCTCCTCCCTGTACGGTGAGAGTAGGGACCTATGGAACACCGGATGTATCTTCATGCTGTCAGGCAACTTGAGCTTGAATGCCACAGGGTTCACCTGCTGTGTTACCTCAAAAGGTCCCAGCCACCTCGGCTGCAACTTCTTGCAACCTCCCTTTAGGGGTAACCCTTGGGTTGACAACCACACTCGGTCTCCCACCCGTATGGCCTCCCCCTCCTGACGGTGCTTGTCTGCCTGCCTCTTGTACACTTCCTTGGCCCGCTCCAAGTTCATCTTGAGTTGCTGGTGCAAGGCCTCCATTTCTTCCACAAACTGCTCTGCCGCAGGTACACTCCATCCTTCCTCCCCCCTCCCCAGGAAGGCCCTGGGGTGACACCCATAATTGGCCATGAACAGGCTCATTCCCGTGGATACATGTTCAGTGTTATTGTACGCAAATTCCGCCAGCGCTAGTTTCTCTACCCAATCGTTCTGTCTCTCACTGACGCAGCAGCATAGGTATTGCTGGAGTATACTGTTCGCTCTTTCTGCTTGCCCGTTGGTTTCTGGGTGTCGCGCCGTCGAGAAGCCCACCTCGACCTGCAGCAAGCTCATGAGCTTCCTCCAGAACCGGGAAGTAAATTGTTTCCCGCGATCTGAGATGACTCTCGAGGGAGCCCCATGCAGCCTGAAGATGTGCTCCACAAACAACCTGGCTGTCTCCTCTGCCGTCACCGCATGTGAGCAAGCTATGAAATGGCACATCTTCGTCAGTAGATCGACTACTACCATGACTGCTGTCTTCCCCCTTGACTTGGGCAAATCTGTCATAAAACCAATGGACACCACCTCCCAGGGTCTTCCCGGCGTGGGTAAGGGTTCCAGTAACCCTGCTGGGGCAGCCCTCTCCCCCTTTGCCCTTTGGCAGCGGTCGCACCCCCGTACATGTTCCCGTACATCTTCCCTCACCCTTGGCCACCAGAACTGCCTGGTGACGAGCAGCATGGTTTTGTGCTGTCCAAAGTGCCCCGCTGTTGGGTTGTCGTGGAGTTGTTTGAGTACCTTCCCCCTCAAGGTCTCCCCCGGTACATACAGCACCCCCTTATAGTACAGCAGCCCTTCCTTTTCCTCAAACCCTCCATGGTTTTCCCTTCCGTCTCGGAGTTCCCTGATTTTAGTTTGGGCGAACACGTCGTTTCTAGTGAGCCCGCCCAGCTCTCGTTTCCCAACCAACGCTCCCCCACACACCCATCGGTCCTCGGGGGTCACGTGTCGTATCTCCGGCGGTCCCTCCCCTTCCATGTACTCTGGCTTCCGGGAGAGCGCATCTGCTCTCATGTTTTCCTCTCCCGGCACGTATCGGATCTCGAAGGAAAACTTGGAGAATTCCTGTGCCCATCGAATCTGTCTCTGGTTGAGTACTCGCGCGGTCCTCCAGTATTCCAAGTTCTTGTGATCAGTACAAACCTGGATCTTGTGCTGCGCCCCTATTAACAGATGTCTCCATTGGCGAAACGCCGCATAGATTGCAAGCAGTTCACAGTCATACACCGTATAGTTTTGCTCCGACTTGCTCAGCTTCCTCGAGAAAAAGGCACACAGCCTCCAGCCCTGCTTGGCCCCTGGCTGCAAAAGTACCGCCCCAATGGCTCGGTCGGACGCGTCGGTCTCCAGCCTCATGGGCTTCTCCAGATCAACGTGCAGGAGCTGCTCTTCCGAAGCGAACGCCTCCTTCAGTCTTTCAAAGGATTGCTGGGCACTTTCCGTCCAGGCAAACTTCTTCTTGCTACTGAGACAATCTGTGATGGGCGCTGTCAAGTGGGCAAAGTTCTTGATGAACTTCCTATAGAAGTTGCTGAACCCTAGGAACCTCTGCACGTCCTTCCGGGTCTTGGGGGCCTTCCATTCCAACACTGCCTGCACCTTGCTTGGGTCCATAGCTAGGCCCTTGTCTGACAACTTGTACCCCAGAAACTCGACCTCTCTGGCGTGAAATTGGCATTTTTCCAGCTTGACCCACAACTGGTGTTTCTGCAGTCTCGTTAGCACTTCCCTGACGTCTCTGACATGTTGCTTCTCATTGTCCGAATAGATTAAGACGTCGTCCAAAAAGGCTACGCAGTTCTTGTACAGCAGGGGCCCCAACACGTGGTGCATGAATGCTTGAAAGCAGGCGGAGCCTGATTGTAATCCAAATGGCATGACTAAGTACTCAAACGCCCCCAGGGGGGTGAACATGGTGGTTTTCCATTCGTCCCCCTCCCTTATCCTAATCAAATTGTACGCTCCCCTGAGGTCCAGCTTGGTAAAAATTTTCCCCTGCCTCACCTGTGTTAAAATGTCGTCAATCCTGGGCATTGGGAAGGTCACGGGTTCTGATACCAAGTTTAACGCCCAGTAATCTACGACTAATCTAGGCTGATTAGTCTCCTTTTTGTCCACAAAGAACACCGGACTGCCCCCCACCGCCTTTGATTCCCTTATGAACCCCCTCTTCAGGTTCTTGTCAATAAACTGCCGCAACTCCTGCATCTCCCGGTCAGACATGGCATACAGCTTACCCACCGGTAGCTGAGCCCCTGGGAGTAGGTTGAATTGGCAGTCAAAGGGCCTATGGGGGGGTAGTCTATCCGCCTCCTTCTCGCTGAAGACTTCCTCCAGGTCAGCATATTGTGGTGGCACCTCCCCTTTTGTTTCCACTGCCAGCCCAGCCACCCTGGCCACTGTCAGTCTTGGGGTCCCCCCCCCCCCAGACAGTGTTCCAAGCAGTAAGCTGACCCAAAGGTGACTGTCCGCTGATGCCAGGACACTACTGGATCATGCAGTGCCAGCCAGCTCATTCCCAGTATTATTGGGGGTCCTGCCAGTGTGGCCACGTGAAAGGCAATGGTCTCCGTGTGCCTGGAAACCCTCATTCGCATTGGCGGGGTCTGGTGTGTCACTTCCCCTCCCAGAAGTTCCCTGCCATCGATGGTGGTCACTTGCAAGGGAAAATCCAGGGGCAGCAGGTGGAGTTGGTGCTCCAGAGCGAAGTCCCTGCTGAAGAAATTGCAGGAGCTGCCCGAATCCAGCAGCCCCTCAACTTTTACTGGGTGCCCATTCGGGAGTTCTAGCACCACTTCTATGGCTATAGCTGCCCTGGGGGGGGGGTCAGGCTGGGGCACTTCTATTGGTTGCTGGCCTGGCTGCTGGCCCCGCTGGTTGGCAGCCAGGCGTTGTCGTTTCCCTGCGCCTGCCCTTCTTCCCCCTTCTCCTCACAGCCAGCAGCCCCCACCATCCCTTGCCAGGCCTTTCATTGAGGGCAGACCCTGGCAAAATGTCCTGGCCGTTGGCAGAGGAAACACTTCTTGGTGGTTTTCCAATCCTTCCCCTCCTTCTTGCGACCTTCACTGGAGTTTGAAACCTCGTGTGCGCGCGCACCATCTATTTCCATTGGCTCAGCCGCCTGGGAAAGCTGTCTCGGTATTTCAGGAATGCGGTAGTCAAGGCAACGTTCCCCTCTCCCCTCGCGTTTCTCCTGAGCCCGCGCTTCCTGCCGCACTCCAATCGCAAGTACAGCCTTGGTCAGCTGATCCATCGACTGTGGGCGGGGCGCGCGGGACAGCTCGTCCTTCACAGTTGGGGACAACCCCTCTTCAAACAACATTTGAATCGGTTCAGAGTCCAGATCCCACCCAAGCCGGTGGACCAACATTGCAAAGTGCGACCAGTAGTCTCTAACTGATTGGCTCCCCTGCTTGCACCCCATCAGTTCTCGCCGAGTCACACTTTGCTCCACTTCACTGGAATACATCGCATTCATTGCCTGGAAGAATTTCTTAAGGTCCTTCAAGGCATCATTCTGCGTTGCCATTAGGGGCCTGATCCATCCAGACTTCCGGAGGCAGCGCCAACGGCAATGGCGGTCTCCTTCTAACTACGAGGGAGAAGCTCCGCAGAAATCGGGTCTATCTGCTACGGCGCAGCGGAGACCCTTCAAAAAACCGCAGGCGGGGGAAGCCTGCGGCCGTGGGACTCGGCGGGTGCCAAAAGCGCCCCCCCCAAGTGGCAAAGGGACCCTGCGAGGGGCTCCGGAGCGGAACGGGGGTGGTGCGGCACTGAGAGTCGATCACTACTTCTGTGGAGTGAAGCCGCTGCAGCTGTTGCCGGAGAGCGCTGTCCTTTCTTCCTTGAAATTCGGCTTTTAAACTACAACCCGTGAGTAAGATTTTCTAAAGTTGGAAAGATCAAAGGATTTGTTCCTTTGATCGGAATAAAGAACTTGAATTTGGCTCTGAAGCGGGGAAGACGTAAAAAGGAAGTCCGTCTTCCGGTTTTGTAGACAGTATTAAAGCAAAGACTATTGGAACTAAGAACCGTGAAAGCTGAATTAAAAAGACTTAATTTTAATGCCAGATCTAAGAACCCCCCTTCAGAGTGGGGGGGGGGAGAAGAAAGTACTTTTTGAAGGGGAAAGTGGAAGGAAAGAAGAGACCACCACTTAATCCCTGATATTGGTCTGTCAGGAAAGTGGAAAGTATTGCACCGTTTAGAGACATTGTAATTTTATGTGTTTAACCTGCATTTGAACTGAATTGAAGGACCCCCTTTGCAACTGTTGCCATTCTATGGGAAAATTGGAAAGTTAAAAAGAGATACTGTTGCCTTTAGACAAAAGTTGCTTTGAAAAGAACATTGTTGCCATTGTGCTCCCCTAGAGGAGGATTGGGATACAACTGGGGAATTTCCACTGCAGCTGGCTTGGAGATTTTCTCATAACAAAACAAGTTAAGTTGTGAGAACGACCTTGGGACTTTAAGATAAAGTTATGGATCAGGATAAACCCCAGGAAAAATCTACAAGGATAAAAACTAGGCAGCAGCAACGAAGACAGTCGATAGTAGTTTCATCTCTCCCAGAAAAAGAGGATACTGGGCAGACAGGAACAAAGGGAGTAGGCCCTGATGAGACATTAAATGCATCACTTGACAAAATATTTGGAGCTTTGGAAAAATTGTCAGCTAAAATTGATTTAAACACTACAACCATCAGCTCCAATACACAGGCTATTGACCGGCTGCTCCAGGAATCTAAAGAGACAAGGAAAATTGCTGAAGAAGCGAAAGAGAAGGTGACGGAGATAGAGGGAAAGATATCTCCAATTAATAAGCAATTGGAGGATCACAAGGCCCAACTATCTCTAATTGAACTTAGAGACAAACAGAACAATTTAAGAATCAGGGCAGTACCGGACGTGGAAGGAGGCAATTTGTGTGATTTTCTTACACAGGAGTTTGAGGAATTTTGGGGCCTTGAGTCAGATAAAGATTTCAAGATAGTGAGTGCCTTCAGAATTGGCAAAGGGGGAAGAAAGAACAAAGTGAGAGACTGCTTGATTTCACTTAGATCTAAAGAAGAGAGAGACAAAATATTGAGCCTCCATTACAAGAATCCATTGGAGATAGAAGATTTGAGAATCGAAATCTTCAAAGATATACCAAAGCACCTATTGGATTTGAGAGTTGACTACGGTGACTTAGTCCAACTGTTAAGAAGAAACAGCATTATTTTCAGGTGGGAGTTCCCCCAGGGTCTGTCCTTCAATTATAAAGGGAAAAAAGTGAAGATAAGATCAGAGGAAGACAAAGTGAGATTTTTGAACTATCACGAGGAAGACCTACAGAAAGAGGCGGAAAAAGAGCCGAAGACATTAAAACCAGGAGTCCTGGACATAGGGAACCCACCATCAGGCTTGGAAAAAACAGAGAAAGCAATACCACCCACTGATCAAGAACAACTGACGGGAGCAGTTGGAGGGACTACAGAATAACAACACAATGTCTCTGCAAGCACTAAGTTGGAACATCCGGGGTCTGAACTCCCCTGACAAGAGGAAAAGAATTTTTCATTTGTTGAAAAAAGAAAATTTGGACTTGATTTGCCTGCAAGAAACCCACGTGATTAGAACACATAGGAAAGTATTGATTAACAAAAGATTGGGTCAAGAATTCATTTCATCAGACAAAGTTAAGAAGAGAGGAGTGGTGATCTATGCGAAAGAAAGTTTATCCCCAAAATTTTTCTTTAAAGATGAACAAGGAAGATTTGTGGCAATTGAAATACAGGCCCAAGGAGAGAAATTCTTGATAGTAGGTGTTTATGCACCAAATGAGGGGAAATCAGAATTCTTTAAGAAACTGCATGAGACGTTGTTGGACTTTATGGATTATAACATCATTATGCTTGGAGATATGAATGGAGTGGTATCGACAAACATGGAGAAGTCAGACAGACAAATAATAACAAAAGATGGAAGACTACCGAAATCTTTTTTTGAAATGACAGACAATATGGATTTAATTGATACTTGGAGAACTAAGAACCCCCTAAGTAAAGAAGGGACTTTCTTTTCTGAAGCCAAAAAGACCTGGACAAGAATTGACCAAATCTGGATAACCAGAGGAATGGCTCCAAAGATTCGAAAGGTGGAAATCTGCCCCCAAACTTGCTCTGACCATAACCCTGTGAAACTGGAAATGAAACTAACACTGACTGGCTCCTTCAGATGGAGGATGAATGACACCTTGTTTAGAGATCCAGAAATTATTAGGAAGGCCCAAAAAATGGTGAAAGACTATTTTGAGATAAATTTGAAGACATCAGTGGAAAA
This sequence comes from Podarcis raffonei, assembly GCF_027172205.1. Classification (NCBI taxonomy): domain Eukaryota; kingdom Metazoa; phylum Chordata; class Lepidosauria; order Squamata; family Lacertidae; genus Podarcis; species Podarcis raffonei. Next base: position 15,120,732 of record NC_070620.1, on the reverse strand, counting down.
AAGGGTAATCTGGGACGCAAGTAAAGCCGTTATGAGAGGATTCTTGATTCAGCAGAATGCAATAAAAAAGAGAACTCAAGAAGAGAAAAAGGGAAAGATCTTGGAAAAAATAAAAGAAGGAGAGAAGAAGCTTAGAGTTAAACCAAAGTCGCAGGAAATCTTGAGAGAGATCAAATTTTACCAAGCACAATATATGAAAATGACAAATCAGGAGATAGAATGGAAAATTAAGCAGATGAGACAGAAGACTTTTGAATCTGCTAACAAATGTGGGAAATTGCTAGCATGGCAATTGAAGAAAAGACATAAGTTAAATATTGTGACTAACCTTGAAGTGAATGGAAAGAACATACAAAACCCACAGGAGATTAGAAACTGCTTCCAGAGATATTTCAAACAACTTTATACACAAGGGCCACAGACAGAGACTAAAATTGATCAATTTCTGAAAACCAATGGATTACAAAAAATTTCTCAAGAAAATAAATTATTGTTGAACTCTAAAATATCAGAACAAGAGGTTGAAGGTGCCATACAGACTATGCAACTGGGAAAATCTCCAGGGCCTGATGGATTAACCTCCAAATACTACAGAACTTTGAAGGACTATTTGATTCAACCACTAAAGGAGGTTTGCAACAAAATCATGGAGGGGAAAAAGGCGCCGGAGTCGTGGAAAGAAGCCTTCATCACACTTATACCTAAAACTGAGTCTGAGAAGACACAACTCAAGAACTATCGCCCCATATCCCTGCTTAATGTGGATTACAAAATTTTTGCTGATATTTTGGCTAAAAGACTTTAAAAAGTTTTAGCAGAAATGATACATAAAGACCAGGCTGGCTTTCTCCTTGGTAGACATTTATCTGATAATATGAGAAATGTAATTAACATTTTGGAAAAGTTACAAGTGAATATTAATACAAAAGCGGTTTTGATATTCGTAGATGCGGAGAAAGCCTTTGACAACATCTCTTGGATTTTTATGAAGAAAAATCTGCAGGGGATGGGGGTTGGACAAAATTTTGAAAATGGTATAGGTGCGATTTATTCTGAACAAAAGGCTAAACTTATAGTTAATAACATAGTGACGGAAGAATTTAAAATTGAGAAAGGGACACAACAAGGCTGCCCAATTTCCCCACTGCTCTTTATTTCGGTCCTGGAGGTTTTGCTAAATATGATAAGAAGGGACCAGCTGATTCATGGTATTCAGGTCGGAGCAAAACAATATAAACTTAAAGCCTTTGCAGATGATCTTGTATTGACATTACAAGAGCCAGTACCTAGTACCAAGAGGGCTTTAGAATTAATCCAGGAGTTTGGTCATGTGGCAGGCTTTAAGTTAAACAAGTTAAAAACTAAAGTTTTGGAGAAAAACGTGACGCCGATGGAGAGAGGTTTCAGAAAGAGACAGATCTGACATTAGTAAAGAAGGTAAAATACTTGGGGGTGAATATGACTGCTAAGAATGCAAATTTATTTAAAGATAATTATGAGAAATGTTGGTCAGAAGTGAAGAAAGATTTAGAGATTTGGTTGAATTTGAAGCTTTCCTTGCTGGGTCGGATTGCTGTCATTAAGATGAATGTACTGCCGAGAATGTTGTTTTTGTTTCAATCATTACAAATCATTGACAAGATGGACTGTTTCAAGAGGTGGCAAAGAGATATCTCTAGATTTGTCTGGCAGGGCAAAAAGCCCAGAATAAAATTTAAGATACTTACTGATGCTAAAGACAGAGGGGGGTTTGCCCTGCCGGACTTTAAACTTTATTATGAATCAGCAGCTTTTTGCTGGTTGAAGGAATGGCTACTTCTTGAGAACACCGACATCCTAGATCTTGAAGGTTATGATAATGTATTTGAGTGGCATGCATATTTGTGGTATGGCAAGGTTAAAGCGCATAAAGCATTCAAAAACCATATTGTCAGGAAAGCACTATTTAATGTCTGGACAAGATATAAAGATTTTTTAGAGAACAAAACCCCAAGGTGGTTATGACCTATGGAAGCAAAAGCTATGAAAAAACTTAATATGGAGGCAAAATGGCCAAAGTATTGTGAAATTTTGGAACAGGAAGGTGACAAGCTGAAATTGCAGAGTTATGAGAAGCTCAAAGGGAAGGTGCGAGACTGGTTATTTTCAAATAAGAGAGGTTTATAATCAAGATAAAAAAATTGGTTTTCAGGTGGAAAAATCAAAGTTGGAAACAGAATTGTTAGAACCCAATGCTAAGATATTATCAAGAATGTATAATTTGCTGTTGAAATGGAGTACTGAGGAAGAAATGGTAAAATCTGCTATGATTAAATGGGCACAAGATATAGGACACAATATCATGTTTGCTGACTGGGAGCAGTTGTGGACCACTGGGATTAAATTTACGGCATGTAATGCCCTAAGAGAGAATATTATGAAAATGATGTATAGGTGGTACATGACCCCAGTCAAGCTTGCAAAAATATACCACTTGCCCGATAATAAATGTTGGAAATGTAAAGAAATTGAAGGTACATTCTTTCACCTTTGGTGGACGTGCCCAAGGATTAAGGCTTTCTGGGAGATGATTTATAATGAAATAAAAAAGGTACTTAAATACACTTTTGTGAAGAAACCAGAGGCCTTTCTCCTGGGCATAGTTGGCCAATTGGTGCTAAAGAAGGATAGAACTTTCTTTATGTATGCTACAGCAGCAGCAAGAATACTCATCGCAAAGCATTGGAAGACACAAGAATTACCCACCTTGGAAGAATGGCAGATGCAAGTAATTGACTATATGGAAATGGCTGAGATGACTGGCAGAATCCGAGATCAGGGAGAAGAGTTGGTGGAAGAAGATTGGAGGAAATTTAAAATTTATTTACAGAAGTACTGTAAAATGTATGAATGCTGATGACATTGAAATAAAATGAAGGGGTTCTAGTAACAAGAGATAAAAATTTGAAATTATAAATTTGGGAGGTAAAATATATAAGGACAAAGTAGTAGGATACGAATTTGCTGAACTAACTGTTAAAAAGGGATATAAAAAAAGGGAGGCGTGAGGAAGTCAGGAAAATAAGTTAACAGTAGATGAACAATTAGAAAAGAGTGATTTGTGTTTTTTCCTATTCTATTTTTTTTGTGTTGACTGATTTCCCCCCCCCCCCTTGTTAGGTTAAATGTTTGTATTTTATGTATTGTGAAAGCTTGTATTGTTGTGTCTTATATTTTTCCTGTGTTTTTACTGTTCTATGTTTGGTTGTATCTTTTTACTGTTAAACTTAATAAAATATTATTATAAAAAAAAAAATAGGGGCCTGATCCATTCCCTTGCCCCCCCCTCCAGATGCCCCACAACGTAGGCCACCCTCTCCCCATCGTATGCAAAGTCATTATGCTGCAGTTCCAAAGCGTACTCTATCTCTGTTCGGAACGCATTGTAGTCCTGGGGTTTCCCCCCAAACTTGTGTACCAGCCCCAGTATTTCCTTGCGATGGGGGTGCGTCTGACTTGTGCAACCTGAGTCCGTCTTTCGTCCAGCCGCGCCGTCAGGAGAGCTACATGCTGTTCCAAGTCTCGGTTTCTCTCTACCAGACCTTGCACTCCAGCCGCTTGCTCCTCCTCTCCGGTTCTCCTGGTTTGGCTCATCGTGCTGCCTCTCTGGAGCTGCGCACAAGCAACGTCGGTGACTGACGGATTGCTGTAATAGTTCTAGGGGTTGCTCGTGCGTAAGTTGCCGCCACTCCTGGCTAGGTTACCTGGTTGAACCCTTTCTGCCTGGACAGCCTCAAGTTTTGTGGCTGTCTCAGTCGCTGGCAGAATCCGTCAGTGGGCGTTTCTTGAACCTTTTCCAGCATAAAAGCTCTTTGACACCAAGTCTCCTCCTACTCTCCCTGCGCGGAAGTCTTCTGCGCAGGGAGGGTGTGTTGGGATACTGCCAGGGAGATAAAGTCCATCTGAGCCCCCAAGCTCGGTGCCGGACGATCCATCAACCTCCCGTAGTCACGCAGTACCAGCAATTTAGCGACACTAAGCCTCAGGCTTAGTGCACACTCTAACAGCAGAATTCACACAGCAAAAAGTTGCACAGCATGAGAGCAGAACATGCATATTTACAGGTTTTATTTGGCGTAGGTCAGAACAAAGAAGGCATGACCGTCTGCTCCGACCGCTCAGGCAAACAGCAGAAAACGAAAGGAAACAGACAACATAAACATCCTGTGAGACAGGAAACGCGCAGGCTGTTATACAAACATCCTGCTCCCTTTTAAGGTGGAACGGAAATATCCTAACATCCTCCCCCTTTCCGTGTAACCTGTAGTACCTGTGGTTCAACCCAATTGCAACCTTTGTGCGTAAACCTTAAGTTGTTCTCTGTTAACAACCTTAGACAACAGATCAGCAGGAATTTCATTTCCTGGCATGTAGGACACCTGAATGAGTCCTTTCTGAATACACTCTCTTGCACGATGTAGCTTAATCTGCAAGTACTTGGTCCTTTGCTTGCAACTCTCCGAGTTCAGCAAAGCCAAACAAGATCTATTGTCTTGATACACTTGTATAGGACATTTCACAGAAACCCCAATGTCCTTAAACAGTTGCATCAACCATTCACAATCCATGAGTGAAAATGACAGAGCATTGAGTTCTGCTTCACAGGAACTTAGGCTAACTGTCGTCTGCTTTTTGCACAACCAGTCAAACAGGCAGTGATTGTACATGTAGCATACTCCAGAAGTGCTTGTACCATCCGTGGTGTCACTTCCAAAACTTGCATCTGCAAAGATTTCAAGACCTCCAGTCTTCTGACTGGTGAACCTCAGTCTGTAGTGCATAGTCCCTTTCAAATACCGGGCTATGCGCTTCAGAGCTTTCCAATCCTGAACAGTAGGATTGTTTGCATGTCTGCTAAGCAGGTTAGTGCTTACAGCAATGTCAGGTCTTGAACATCTAGCAATGAAATTCAGCTTGCCTAGAATGCATCTGTACAGCGTTGTGTCAGAAAACGCTTCAGCAGTACTATCTACCTGGTAACCTGTCACCATCGGTGTGTCTGCTGGGTTTGCATCAACCAAATTCAACCTGGTTAATACATCAGCAATTTTCTGTGTTTGGTGTACCAGAAAATTACCTGCTTGGTCCCTCTCCACCTGCAGAGAAAGATAGTTGGATACCTCACCAAGATCCTTCATGTCAAAGTGCTCCTTCAGCTGAGCTAGGGTGCTTTGGTAAAAAGCCTGATTCTTCCAAAACATCAGAAGATCATCAACAAAACATAAACAATACAGTTTGTTTTGCCCCTCCTCCTTGACAAACACACACGGATCAGCTTTGCCCTGGTGAAAACCTAGAGAAAGCAACGTTTCAGTGAGTTTTGTGTTCCAACACCTGGCACTCTGCTTGAGACCATATAAGGATTTCCGCAGTTTACAGACCATTCCCTTCTGTATCTGCATCCCGTCAGGTGGAAGCATGTACAGCTCCTCCCCCAAAATCCCATACAAAAAAGCTGTATTTATGTCATGATGGGAAACACGCAGTTTCTACACCGCAGCAATCTTGAGCATCAGCTGAACGCTCTCATATTTGACCGTGGGCGAGTAGGTCTCGTGGTAATCCTGCCCTGGTACCTGTGAAAAACCTCTGGCAACCAATCTGGCTTTGTGTCTGACAACCTTGCCATTCTGGTCTGTCTTGGCCTTGAAGACCCATTTGCTGCCAACCAGTCTCATCCCTGGGACTACCGGTACCAGCTCCCAAGTTTGGTTCCTGTTCAAGGAATCAACTTCAGCCTTCATGGCATTAAGCCAAGGCTCAGCATCTTTAGAGGTTAACTCCTGGACCTCTTTGAAGCTTGAAGGTTCCCACACCTTCTCTGAGCTACTAAGAACAGCAGTTGCCGTCTTAGCAAACTCATCAGCAAATCTCTTTGGAGGTTTGCCTTTGGTCGCCCTTTCAGACCTGCGAACCAGACGCAAGTCTTCTGGACTCATCTCCTCCTTCTTAGGAGAAAAGTGACCAATGGTGAACAGTGGTTCTTCCAGTTCATTGTCAGACTCATCAGACGGTCTGACTGAGGCCTTTGCGCTCTTGTAGTCTGCTGTGTCATCACTGTCACTGACAGCAGCAGCAGCGTCGCCCACTGAACTGGAATCCGAACTCTGATCATCATCATCATCATCATCATCATCATCATCCTCAGTTTCCTCAGCTTTCTCAGCATGATCTGCTTTCTTCACATCACCTTCATCCTCCTCTGGGTAAGTCTGGAAAATTCCCACATTTTCCCCCCACTTAGGATTGTACTCAACACTCCTTGTGAACTTTATGGATTTAGAGTTAGTCATCCATACCCTGTATGCACCTTTTTCGTACCCCATGAACAAACCATGTGCCCCACGCTTCCCAAGCTTGTTGCTTTGTGGGGTGTGCACCCACATGTCAGAACCAAAGATTCTCAAGTGCTTGGTGTTAGGTTTCTTACCAAACATCTTCTCATAGGGAGTGCAACCAATAGGTGATGACAGTCTGCGATTAAAAGTGTAAACAAAATTCGAGAGAGCCTCCCCCCAAAACTTCTCAGGGAGGTTGGCATCATGCAAAAAGGTTTTCATTCCTTGCGGCAACGTTTGATTTGCTCTCTCCGCAAGCCCATTCATCCATGGCGATCTAGGCGTTGACAAGTCATGCTGGATTCCCTTCTCAGTCAGGAAAGCTTCAAACTGCTGAGAAGTGAACTCCCCGCCCCGATCAGTAAACAGACAACCAATACGTTTACCATGAGCATTCTCCAACCAAGCACAGAATGCCTTGAACTTAGGAAATGCTTGTGATTTCTGCTCGAGCATAAACACATGAATGTACCTGGAAAAAGAATCAATTAGAACCATGAAGTACCTTGCTCCTCCCAAAGAGGGCGCTAGAGGACCTACCAGGTCTGCGTGAACTAGCTGGTAGGGTTTGGAAGCCTGCCTGCTAGACTCCTTGCCTTTTGGAGCAACCTTCACCTTGTTCTCTGCACAAGATACACATTTCATGTGAAACTTACAAGGTTTGATGTCCAAACCTTCAACCAACTCAGGCATCTTGGCTAGCGCTTGCCAAGAGAGGTGACAAAATCTGCGATGTGCATCGTGAATGCATCCTGCATGAAGAACCTTGTTAGTTTGTGCAACACAACAAGAATCAGCATTAGACATAACAGCATTGTCATCATAAGTTAGACTGAACAAACCATCCATCAACTTTGCATGCAAAATGTCCTCTTTGCCTTTTCTGATGACACAGACAGTCCTCTTGAAGGAAACCTCAAAACCACGCCCAGTCAGCTGTGGTACACTAATCAAATTGTCCGCAGCTCCTGGAACAAAAAGTACATCTTTGATGGTAGTATTCAAACTTGCAAGTTTCACAGTCCCAACTCCTGCAGCTTGCAAAGTCCTTCCATCAGCCAGCTGGACCTCTCCATCTTGAGGTGTGAAGGAGATAAACAGATGGCGGTCTTTGGTGAGATGGCGCGTGGCCCCAGAGTCAATAACAAACCTGGCCTTGGCCTTGTTTCCCACCGGCGTGGGCTTTTGCAGCTTGCCTTTAGCCTTTGGTGAAGCTGTGCCAGCATACATAGCCTTGTTTTCCACTGGCGAGGGCTTTTGCAACTTGCCCCCCTGCTCCTGGCCATCAGACGTGCCTTTAGCCTTTGGTGGAGCTGTGCCAGCAAACATAGCCTTGTTTTCCACTGGCGTGGGCTTTTGCAACTTGCCCCCCCCCGCTCCTGGCCATCAGACATGCCTTTAGCCTTTGGTGGAGCTGTGCCAGCAAACATAGCCTTGTTTTCCGCTGGCGTTCCACTCCCCTTCTGCTTCGGGCCATCTGCAGGCTTCTTGCTCTGTTTACATCTGGCCTTCCGGCCTCTGCATAGGCTCTGACCTTGGTTCTCACGAGAAACAGAGCTCTCAGCTGCCGACTCCTTGGCTCCCCCTGGAGGCTGGAATGCTGCCTGGGATGACGTTATAGTCTGCTCCCCCTGCAGCTTGCAACCGGTGCCCTCAGCATCCCTGCATTCACTAGCATTCTGGGAAACAGCCAGGACCTCCGATGCATTCAAACCCTGGGCTGGGGTGATTGGCAGGTGGGCCTTTTTCAAAGCATCCCACATGTCACGTGCCGTGAGATTTCCAGCAAGCGTCTTTATTTCCTCCAGAGAGACGGATAAGACTATAATATCAACGGCCCTCGAATCCTGGGCCTGCCATTTCTCTGTCCGAGGAACTGGAGTGGCTTGAGAGACAGTATGCCAGACTCCAAACTGACGCAGCAAACTCTCACACCATTTTGCCCAGGTCTGATAGTTGTGCCGATTTAACTTAGGGCACTCAGTGGCCTCCGAAGCTTGGAAAAACTCCATTCCAGCTTTTTACGTGAGCCGTTATGCTTTCAAAAACATCTTATCTCGGCAGCCCATAAATCACGATGCCTCTGGCTCGGCTCCCAGGCCAATTACTTTTGCCGGACATCAAAGACGTATTCCGCGGCATCCAGAAAAACCTCTGCTTTCACTTTCCCAGCACATACCTCTCAGCAGTCTGTCGCTGTCTTACTCTCCTGCAAGTGCCGTGAATCTGGGCCCGAAACCTGTTGTTGGGATACTGCCAGGGAGATAAAGTCCATCTGAGCCCCCAAGCTCGGTGCCGGACGATCCATCAACCTCCCGTAGTCACGCAGTACCAGCAATTTAGCGACACTAAGCCTCAGGCTTAGTGCACACTCTAACAGCAGAATTCACACAGCAAAAAGTTGCACAGCATGAGAGCAGAACATGCATATTTACAGGTTTTATTTGGCGTAGGTCAGAACAAAGAAGGCATGACCGTCTGCTCCGACCGCTCAGGCAAACAGCAGAAAACGAAAGGAAACAGACAACATAAACATCCTGTGAGACAGGAAACGCGCAGGCTGTTATACAAACATCCTGCTCCCTTTTAAGGTGGAACGGAAATATCCTAACAGGGTGTGGGCAGCGGAGTACCCGTACTCTCTCCGCTGGTCTCTGGCGAGGAGTCCTGGAGCCTCCTCTCTGATTCCCCCATCTGCCCCCCTTCTCCACTGGTGTTACACTGATTTCCTTCCCCCATAGATGGGCTGCCTCTCTCCCTACTGGGACCCTCTCTGGCATCCCTCTGGAGCCTTCCCTCCGCCTCTAGCTCCGATGGCAGTTCCCTGACATGCAGATTAACACTTGTTGGCAGAATATTGGTGGTTAAAATGAACGTATTGCCGAAAATAATGTATCTATTCCAAATGATACTGATAATTGGAGGAGTGGGAAGTCTTAGATTATGGCAAAAAGAGTTATCCAAATTCATATGGCAGTATAAAAAACCAAGAATTAAACACAAACTTCTAATAGATAAAAAACATAGAGGTGGACTGGCGCTACCTGACCTAAATTTATATTACGACGCTGTCTGTTTAAATTGGCTAAAAGAGTGGATTGTATTAAAAAATAGTGATTTCTTAGATCTAGAAGGATTTAACAAGCGTTATGATTGGCATGAGTATTTAGCTTATGAAAAAGGGAAAGTACACAGGGGATTTATGAACCATGTCATTAGGAAATCATTATATAAAACATGGACAAAATATAAGGATCTCCTAGAACCGAAAACACCATGGTGGGCATCACCTCTAGAAGCAACTACAATAAAAAAGAAAAATATGGAATTAGAATGGGCCACATATAAAGATCTGATTAAGGAAAAAGATAATAAATTGGTAATTAAAGGTTATGAGGAAATTAAACAACACCTTACGGGTTGGATCCAATACCATCAATTGCATGAAGTGTTCAGGACAGATAAGAAAAAAGGTTTCTCAAACGAACCTTCATTATTAGAAAAAGTGTTATTATAAAACAAAACTAATGTAATATCAAAATTGATTAGATTTTCCCTCAATACTTCACAGGCTGTAAATTTCCAGTTCTTTCTCCATAGTTCTTCCCATGCTGTTAAGTTAATGGTTTTCCCAATATCTAAAGCCCACTTGATCATTACCTCCTTGACCTGTTCGTCTTTGACCTCCCATTCATAAAGGAAACAGTTTATAAGAAGTAAATATTCTGGCTCTGGCTCTCTGGCTCTCTGGCTCCAGCTGGTGGTCCCGGGCCTGGCGACGGTCCTCCAACCGATCGTCTATCTGCAGGCTCCGCTGAATGAGGGCGTCCAGCGTGGTGGGATGATCCATCGTGGCCAGCTGGTCCAGTATCTCATCTGAAAGCCCCTCGAGATACTGGTCCCGCAGTGCAGAGTCATTCCAGGACAAGTCCTGCACCAACAGCTGAAATTCTGTGGCATAGGCGGTGGCTGTGGACTTGTCCTGTCTCAACTGACGAATCGCCCGATTGGCTTGGCTCCCATTCAGAGGGTTGCCAAACGCAGTCTCCAAGTGGTTACAAAACCCCACATAGTCTGTCAGCAAAGGAGAGTCTTGCCGGAGCAATGGCAAAGCCCACTTGGCCGCCTGGTCCTTCAGCAAGCTGATCAAGAAGTGCACCTTGGTGCGATCGTCAGGAAAATTCCAGGCTCGCCCCTGAATATACAGCTTGGCCTGTGTGAGGAACATGGGAAAGCTGGCCAGGGACCCATCAAATTTATCTGGCAGGGCCACTGGGTACTTGCCAGAAACTGGGGCGTTGGCCCCAGGAGCCGGTAAGGCGTCCAACCGCTGCTGAAGCGCTGTAACCGCATTGCTGAGCTGCTGAACGGTGTGAGTCAAGGCCTGGCTCTCCTGGGCCAGTGCCACCAATGCAGCTGCCTGGTCGGCCATGGCTTCTGGCTCTTCCCGAATGCACCCCAACGAAGGGGGAGTGCGGGTGTGGCGGGAGCAAACTGTGCTGGACCGGGGGGGGGGGGTTACCAAGAGACGTGGTCAGAGTCCGGTCCTGGGTCGAGGGTCTGGAGACTGTCCACCAAGGGCGAAGCAGGGTCCAAAGCAGGAAGCCGGGCGTGGTCAGGAACTCCAGAAGAACAGGTCTGGGTGCTGGCAGAAACAGGTTTCCAACGACGTTGCTCCCGCAACCTGGGACCGGGCTGACTGGCCTTTATCTTCTCTGAGGCCAGGGGTGGTCCCGGCCCACAGGTGACCCGCCTCTCCTGGCCTTAAGGCAAGCACTCTTCCTGATAGAACGCAGTTCCCTCCGCCTCTCTGCCCTGAGCCTCTGCAGCTCAGGAGAGGCTGGAGGGTTACTGAACCCAGGGGCAGCTTCACCTTCCCCTGACAGGGCTGGGAGAGGCGCACCTGCAGGCAATGGGTACTCAACAACCTCCGGAGCCAGAGTGGATTCATCTGGTGTCTGCTCCTGAGGATCCGGCACAGGTGCAGGTGCTTCAGATTCAAGGCCCTGCCCCGGCTCAGCCGGCCCTGGAGGCGGGGACTCCTGTGCAGGCTGGGATTCCTCCGGTTCAGCCTCTGAATCAGATTCCTAGGCCATCACACAGGGTCTCGCTCTGACTTTGATTCAGGGTCTCACTCTGGCTCTGGCTGTGTCTTGTTGGAGATTCATTCCCCGTGTCTGCAGTCATGGGATTGTTGTCTATCACATGACGGTGTATGTTTTCATTCCACAGTGTGGGAAGTGACGGAGACAGGATGTTTTGTGCTACTGTGCTCCTTGAAGTGGGACTATTGTCCTTTGTTCTTTTCTCTCTTTGCTGTCTGATGAGAAAGAGGCAGGAGCTAAGTCAGAATGCTCCAAATATATTATATGTAAATAAACGTAGATTAGCCAAAATGCTGTGCTACTGAGTTTGTTACGCAAACTGCGAAGACTCTGCAGATCCCTAAGTGTGCCGATGTCTCCAAGGCATCAGTCTCTGTGATGTTTGGGTTGGAGAAAGCTTTTGAAGCTCCCAAACGATCAACCAGGAGGGAGAGAACATGCCAGTTGGGCATGTGTCTCTGCCAGGGTCCTACACAAGAGTAGGATGCTTCTAACAATTGTTATGGGCCCAGGGATCGGGGCCACAGACCCAGTGCCAGCAGAGGAAGGACCAGGGGCTGGTTTTGTCCCGGTTGGGGTCTCTTGGAAATGCCATAGTGAAGTAAGCCTCTTCACAGACGGAAAAGAAAGACGGCTGCAGAAGGAGACAGACTGTGAGTACAGCAAATGCCTAAAAGAGAAAGTAAAAGGCAGGCTCAATTGTTTTGTGCAGGCTCGTGCACAGAAGAAGGCAAGAGGCCTTTGAAGTTTTTGTCAGGCAATTAAGACCAGCAGAAGAAGGCTCCTACACTGTATCAAGCAGTGTATCAGGCTCTGTCTCTGCCTCTGCACTCTGGCTCTAGCTCTAGCTGTGTCTCTGTTTCAGGCTCTGTCGCTGTATCTAGTTGCAAGTCAATTCCATCGGGCCTAGGGGTCGGGGCCCACACTAACCTCCGCAGCTTAAGAGGCTCCAGGGAGGCCTTGGGACACTGCGGCTGCTGTGAGTGTTTGGGAAGACCGTGTTGGAGATTCCACTGCACCACAGGTTACATGGAAAGGGGGAGGATGTTGGAGATTCCATTCCACCTTTTGGTTCAGACATAGAACTTTTGCGTGTCACATGTCTGTTTACATTCCAGCACTGTTTGCTGGCGTAAGCAGAACGTCCGCTGTGTTGCTTTTCCTTTTCTCTCTCTCAGAAGGACGGCAAGGAGAGATGACATGTTTCTTTGTCTTGATTTATCTTTAATAAATCCATATTATATCGTATGTCTTCACATGCCTCAAGCCTCTTTCATTGCGCAGTCTGCTCTGCTAAATAAAGTGTGACCTTGTCAGCAGACTTGGGTCACTGATTTATGTCGCACCAGGGATCGGAGGATCTTCGCAGCGTGATGGCTGGAAGGAGATGATGAAGCTGGATTTGCGCAGCGGCAAGCTTTGCCAGGACAATAGCTGGATGTGAAACATCAGCTATGGGGGAGGGAGCAGTTTCCCCTGATGCTGAGTTGAAGTAGCAGGCATGAAGTTTAAGAAGATAGGAATCTTCTGATTCATTCCCTGTGTGTTTGGGAATGCGGTGATTTTGTTCCCGAAGCTGCAAAAGCAGTTTGATACTGTGTCTTATGTCAACAGCCAGAGTGTGTGTTTGGCAGGAATTTCATCTGTGACACACTTGGACATTCCAAGATGGCGACGGGCTATCTAGGATGCCAGAGAAGTTCGGAGGGCTGGACTTTGCTGTCTCCGACGCCCACATGCAGTGGGAGGCAATGGCTCAGCAGACTGCCAGAATCACGCGCCGGGGGAAAGCTGATACAGTATCCCAGGTGATCGTGCAGAGCTCTGGTGGTGTCATGGATGAGAAGACGCAGAGCTGTTTTCCAGAGTGCACAAGAGGGGTGTTTCCTGTTGAGGGGGAGAAATCTCCAAAGCAGGAGGAAGAAGGGGTACTGACTGTGACATCATCCCAACCATCACTGCAACCAGCAGGTGGCACTGCTGAGGTCGAAGCCGTGGAAGGTTTGTCCTGTGAGAAGTTTGGACAGATTCCAAAAGCCAGGAAGGTTTACAGCATTTACGACAGGCAACATCAAGACCCCAAGATCTCCTGCAGTGCTTTTGCAAAGTTTTTGCAGATAAAGTCGCTTAGATTCAGAAAGAGGTAGACACCACTGTGAGAGCAGGGCCGGGGTGGGAGAGTGCTATAGTCTTGTCTGGTCAAATTGCAAGGAATCAATTCCAATCCTGCGGGGCTCTCCCTCTGTGAGGGAGCCTTCCCAGACCCTTGAAAGAGGCGGTCATTAAACCGCTTCTTACAAAAACATCCTTAGACCTGGCCAATATGGCCAGCTATCGCCCAGTCTCAAATCTTTCATTCTTGGGCAAGGTGATTGTGATGGTTTGTGTATGCTCTTCGCAATAAGCACCCTCTGCTCACTCAGTACTTTATTTTGCATATGTACAAGCAGCACAGTACAATCATGCATCCGAATCATCTGGTTCAGATTCGGGGAGTGGTCTTCTCCTGATTCTCCTCCAACAGAAGAGGCAGGGAAGCTTCATGGGACGTCTCTGATCCCTGCACTTTAACCCTCTCATTTCCTGTGATGAAGGCACAGGCATAGGCTCCCCGTCTGTACCTGAGCTTCCTGTGCGGTGCTGGGGCTCTGCTTCAGCATCGGAGAGCCTTGCCTCCTCCTGGCTCTCCCCCTCTTCCCCTTCCATCATCTCCGGACTGTTTCCTTCTGACTGTTCCCGCTCTGACTCTTCTCCTCTCCCCGACTCCAAGGCATCGCTTGGCAGTCCCGTGACATCACCCCCCCTTCTAAGACCCCCCCATCTGTGTTGCTCTCGCTGTCCTCTGAGGATTGAAACCCCATAATGTCTTCCTCTTCCTCATCGGTTTGTGCAAATATTTATTTAAGTTGCCAATTGTGGGGTTTGGGTTTGTGGGGGTAGCGTACATGAAATTCCTCTTGTTACTCAGGCGCCTAGATGTTCTCTGCCGGTTCCCAAGAGTTCTCAGTTGCAGGATCACCCTCCCAAGCTACTAGGTATTGCAGCTTGTTCCTATGCCACCTGGAATCTAGAATCTCCTCCACCGCACCCCCCTGCTCTCTTTCCACCAATGTGGGAGGTGGGGGAGGTTCTCTGGCACCAACTTGATACCTATGTGCTGGGTTGTATGGTGACAGCAAGGACCTATGGAACACGGGGTGTATCTTCATGGTCTCTGGTAGGCGGAGTCTAAAAGATACTGGGTTAATTTGCTCTATTACTTCAAATGGTCCTAACTTCCGTGGTTCCCGCTTCCTACACCTACCCTTAAAGGGCAACCCTTTGTGGAAAGATGGTTTAAAGTTTACTGCATGTAATGCATTGAAAGAAAATGTGATGAAAATGATGTATAGATGGTATATCACTCCGGTTAAGTTAGCGAAAATGTATAAAACTAGCAATAAATGTTGGAAATGTAAAGAAAAAGAGGGAACATTCTATCATATGTGGTGGGAATGCAAAAAGGTGAGATGTTTCTGGGAGTTGATATATAATGAGTTGAAAAAAATGTTGAAATATACATTTACAAAGAAACCAGAAGCATTTCTACTGGGAATGGTGGGAAGTGATATAAATAGAAAAGAATGTAAACTTTTTTTATATGCAGTAACAGCAGCTAGAATATTATTAGCACAGAAATGGAAGCAAGAAGAATTGCCGACGATTGAAGAATGGAGAATGAAGTTGATGGACTATGCAGAATTAGATAAATTAACAGGAAGGATCCAAAACCGACGGGACCACAGATTTACCGAAGACTGGAGTAAATTTATGATATATATGAAAAGTATTTGTGCTGAACAAACGACGTTTGTAGGTTTGCAAGAAGTTCTGTGAGGAGTATTGTTAGAAATATTGTAAAATTGGAGAAGGGAAGATGATAGGTTAAGAGAGGTAAAGACAATATAAAATTAAGTAATGCATAAAAAATGATTAAGACGGAAGATCATCGGAGGTGCTGATGGAAGTCCAAAAAGAGTGTATTTGTTATAATATGTGGGGTATATTTTATAATTTGTATGCTAAAATTAATAAAAAATGTATTTAAAATAAATAAATAAAGGGCAACCCTTTGGAGGATAACCAAACCTTATCTCCCACCTGGATCCTTTCTCCCTCACATCTATGTGCATCGGACGCTCGCTTGTAAGCTGCCTTAGCCATTTCTAAGTTCTCTTTCAGCATCCTATGCAGAAACTCCATATCTTCCACTAACTCTTCAGTGGGAGGTACCATCAGTCTCTCTTCTCTCCCAGGGAAAGCCCTTGGATGTCCTCCATAGTTTGCCATGAATGGCGACACACTTGTACATGTGTGCACTGTGTTATTGTATGCAAATTCAGCCAAGCTCAACTTCTCTACCCAGTCGTTTTGCTGGTGATTCACATAGCATTGCAAGTATTGTTGCAAGATAGCATTCGCCCTCTCTGCTTGCCCATTTGTCTAAGGATGTCTAGCTGAAGTAAAGTTTACTTTTACCTGCAGCAACTCCATAAACCTCCTCCAGAAATGGGAAGTAAATTGACTTCCACGATCTGTGACCACCCTAGAAGGCATGCCGTGCAACCTGAACATGTTGTCCACAAACAACTTAGCTGTTTCCTGCGCCGAAGGTATTTTGGTGCAGGGTATGAAATGAGCCATTTTGGTCAGCATGTCCACTACCACCAAAATTACTGTTCTCCTCTGTGATACTGGTAGGTCGGTGATCAAGTCCATGGATATCGCTTCCCACGGTTTGCTCGGGGTGGGTAAGGGTTGTAGCAACCCGGCAGGTGCTGTCCTTTCCCCTTTTGCCCTTTGGCAAACTGCACAACCCCTGACGTACTCTGCTACCTCCTCCTTAATTTTGGGCCACCAGAATTCCTTGGTAACTAAGTACATGGTTTTGTTCCATCCAAAGTGCCCCGCCGTCGGGTTGTCATGATGTTGCCTGAGAATTCTGGCCCTCAGTTCCGCCCCTGGCACATACAGTGCCCCCTTGTAATAGAGCAAACCCTCTCTTTCCTCAAAACCTCTCTCTGTTCTCTCCTCACCTTACTTCTGCCAGTCTTCTTTGTGCATACTCATCATCTTCTGTTAATGCATGCAGCTCCTGGTCACTTACTAAGGTGGCTGCGCATTGCCACTGATCAGGCTCAAACACGTACTGTGCCGCTGAAGTCGGTTGTTCCTCCATATATTCCGGCTTTCTAGACAGCGCGTCTGCCCTAGCATTTTGCACCCCTGGCACATACTCTATCTTGAAATTAAATCCTGCAAAAAATTGCGCCCACCGTATCTGTCTCTGATTAAGATACCTAGCTGTCCTCCAATATTCTAGGTTTTTGTGGTTGGTATATACCTTCACCTGGTGCTGCGCCCCTGCTAAGAAATGCTTCCAAACTTTGAAGGCATCATAAATTGCCAAAAGTTATTTATCCCAAATCGTGTAATTCTGTTCAGAGCAGTTTAACTTCCTGGAATGGAAGGCACAGGGCTGCCAGTTCCCCTGCCTATTCTGTTGCAGCAAAACCGCCCCTATGGCTCTGTCCGATGCATCTGTTTCTATTCTCATAGGGTTTTGTGGCTCTACATGTATCAGGTATTCTTCTGATGCAAAGACTCTCTTTAACTCTTTGAAGGCTGCCTGTGCCTCTGATGTCCAAAAGAAAGGCTTCTTTCCCCTCAAGCAATCTGTTATGGGTGTAGTGATTTGTGAGTAATTGTGTATAAATTTCCTGTAATAATTACTGAAGCCCAAGAACCTTTGCACATCTTTCTTAGTCTTGGGTTGCTGCCACTCTAGCACGCTTTTGACTTTCCCCTTTTCCATGTGCATACCTCGCGCTGAGAGGCAGTAACCCAGAAATTCTATCTACTTGACATGGAATTGACATTTCTCTAACTTGGCATACAACTTATGCTTTCTCAACCTCTCCAGGACCTCCTTCACGTGCTTTACATGCTCTGCTTCTGTTTCTGAGTAAATCAGCATGTCATCCAAAAAAAGCACACACAATTTTTGTATAAGACTGGCCCACACATGTGCTGTATAAATGATTGGAAAGTCACGCTGCCCCCTTGCAAGCCAAATGGTATAACTAGGAATTCGTATGATCCAAAAAGGGTAAAAAAAGTTGTTTTACATTCATCTCCCTCCCGAATTCTAATCAAATTATAAGCCCCCGTTAAATCCAATTTGGTGAAAATCTTACCAATCTTCACCCTTTCCAGCAAATCATCTGTCCTTGGTAAAGGATAGGCTATTGGTACAGTCATTGAGTTGAGTCGCCTGTAATCACAAATAAGCCTCTTCTGTTCCTTGTTTTTCTTATCTACAAAGAAAACTGGGGAACCCCCTGCTGCAGTGGATTCCCTAATAAAACCTTTTTTAAAGTTCTTGTCAATTAACTCCTTCAGCGCTTGTGTCTCTGCCTCAGACATGGAATAGAGCTTTCCTGGGGGCAATTTGGCCCCGGGACTAGATCTATTTTGCAGTCATAAGATCTGTGGGGGTGGGCAGCTTATCAGCCTCCTGTTCACTAAAAACGTCACTGTAGGCTGCATATTGGTGGGGGATGCTTACCTCCGCTTTGGTTCCCCCTTCTCTTTCCACGTCTGCCCCCCTAACTCCCCCCTGTTTGCCCCACCCTCCTCCCAAACAATGTTGGACGCAGAAGCAAATGTGAGTGATTTCTGGTGCCAAGCTATCGCTGGGTCATGTTTCTGTTAGGATATTTCCGTTCCACCTTAAAAGGGAGCAGGCTTTGTGAGTCACAGAGTCTGCGTATTTCCTGTTCACAGGATGTTTTCTGTTTTGATAGAGCTGTTGTCTCTCTCTTGGTGCCTGAACACTGAAGCAGGCAGTCATATTTCTTTGTTCTGACCAAGGCTGAATAAACTTAAATAATGCTCTCCTGCGTGCATCTTTCGCTGTGCATTATCTGCTGATAAGAGCGTGCATCAGCTCTGGAATGTGGCAAGCTATTTCTGGAGCTCG
Organism: Podarcis raffonei; assembly: GCF_027172205.1. Taxonomy (NCBI): domain Eukaryota; kingdom Metazoa; phylum Chordata; class Lepidosauria; order Squamata; family Lacertidae; genus Podarcis; species Podarcis raffonei. The sequence goes on along the minus strand of NC_070620.1, from coordinate 15,102,229 downwards.
TGTCGCTAATTGCTGATACTGCGTGTCTACGGGAGATCGATGGATGTCCGGAGGCGACGTGGGGCCATGATGGACTTTGTCTCCCTGGCAGTATCCCAACAACAGGTTATGGGCCCAGATTCACAGCACTTACAGGAGAGTAAGACTGCGAGAGAGGTATGTGGGGGGGAAAGCGAAAGTGAGGCTTTTCGTTGCCGCGGCAAGAGACTTTGATGCCCGGCTGGCTTAATTGGCCTGGGAGTCGAGCCAAGCAGAACTCTAGATTAATGAACTGCCGAGATAAGAAGTTTCTGAAGTGAAAAGGGCTCAAGGCTCAAGTAAAGAGCTGGAATGGAGTTTTTCCAAGCTTCTGAAGCTGCTCAGTGCCCACAGCTAAATGGGCACAATTATGAGACCTAGGCTGTGTGGTGTGAGAGTTTACTACGACAGTTTGGAGTGTGGCATACTGTGTGTGAAGCCCCTCCAGTTCCTCTGACAGATAGATGGAGGGCCCAACATTCAAAGGCCATAGACGTAATAGTCTTATCCGTCTCTCTGGAGGAAATTAAAATGCTGGCTGGCAATGCTATAGCACGTCAGATGTGGAATGCTTTGAAAGTAGCTCATCTGCCGGTCATCCCAGCCCAGAGTTTGACTGCATCGGAGGTCCTGGCTGTTTCCCAGAATGCGAGTGAATGCAGGGATGCTGAGGGCACCGGTTGCAAGCTGCAGGGGGAGCTGACTGTGATGTCATCCCAGGCAGCATTCCAGCCTCCAGGGGGAGCCAAGGAGTCGGCAGCTCAGAGCTCTGTTTCTCATGGGAGCCAAGGTCATCCTCACAGATACCGGAAGGCCAGAAGTAAACAGAGACAGATGCCTGCAGATGGCCAGAGGCAGGGGGGGGTGGAAAGCCCAAGCCAGGGAAAAACAAGGCTTTGTTTGCTGGCACAGCTTCACCAAAGGCTAAAGGCAAGTCTGATGGCCAGGAGCAGGGGGGCAAGCAGCAAAAGCCCACGCCGGTGAAAAACAAGGTTTTGCTTGCTGCAAAAGCTGCTCCAAAGGCCAAGGCCAGATTTATTGTAGATTCTGGATGCACCCGCCATTTGACAAAAGACCGGCATCTCTTCATCTCCTTCAAACCTCAAGATGGTGAGATTCACCTGGCTGATGGAAAGACGTTAGGAATTGCAGGAGAAGGGACTGTGAAACTGGCAAGTCTGCACACAACCATCAAAGATGTACTTTATGTTCCAGGTGCTGCAGACAATTTGCTCAGTGTCCCACAGCTGACTGGGCGTGGCTTTGAGATTTCCTTCAAGAGGAACGTCTGTGTCATCAGGAAAGGCAAAGAGGACATTTTGCATGCAAAGTTTATGCATGGCTTGTTCTGTATAACTTATGATGACAATAGTGCTGTTGCTGTGTCTAATGTTGATTCTTGTTGTGTTGCACAAACTAACAAAGTTCTTCATGCAGGATGCATTCATGAAGCACATAGAAGATTTTGTCACATGTCTTGGCAGGCGCTGGCCAAGATGCCTGAATTGGTTCAGGGTTTGAACATCAAACCCTGTAAGTTTCACATGAAATGTGTATCTTGTGCAGAGAACAAGGTGAAGGTTGCTCCAAAAGGCAAGGAGTCTAGCAGGCAGGCTTCCAAACCCTACCAGCTAGTCCACGCAGACCTGGTTGGTCCACTTGCGCCCTCTTTGGGTGGAGCAAGATGTTACGAAAAAGGAGCAATGCAGAAGCAAGCACCAGGTGGCTGGAATGGTAAACAGGATGTGGGTGTTATTGGATTATACCGTGGGAACCAGGGACAGTTTGTAAAGTGCTCTGAGAGCCGGATATTACCTCAGAGCAGCACATGACCCTGTACTGGAAGTACATGGGTGGAGTTTATTCTCTCTCTGCAGTTGGGAAGCAGAGTGTGCAGACATGTTTTCTCTGTACTGCTGAAAGACAGAAATAAAGACATGTAGATAGATTTCTGTCTGTCTCTTTCCCCCTCCCTGGGAGAGGAGTGGGAGGAGTGGTGTGTTCTTTTCACGTTTGAAAAGGATCGCCGAAGAGACCTCCTTTGATCCTGCCGGCAGACGCTGGCAGGGGGGGGTCAACAAGGATTCAAGCCGGGCACCTGGAGGGTGGCCAAATTCCTAAGTGCTGGAGGCTCTGCTCGCTTGAAATTCCGACATCTGGTAGCAGACCGATGGTTATCTGATCTATGAGAATCTGCATGAGAGGTGAGAGGTCGATGAATCGTTGCCATCCTCTGCACCTAAGGAGATAAAGAAAAGCGTCTGCCTGCAGCCAGAAAGCTGAACAGACAGCTGGACACCGAGAGGAGTGTGTTTCAAGGCAACGGAGCCAGAAAAGGTATGCTGCATTTTGGGCTAGAGAGAATGAACGCAGAAAGGCTTATTTTCTGGTTCACAATAGCTGCGTTTGAAAAACAAGCTCTGAAAGAGCAGGCTTGCATACCAGGAATTCCTGTGGTTAGATAAGGAGTCCCGTCCTGGGCAGGTTGCTAGGCAACTACCGCAAGTACTTAGAAGGTTACTGAATGGCTGGGAAAGAGCCTGGGAAATCGAAAGTGTATCTGCGCAGCTGTGCAAGGGTTTTGAAAAAAACAGCCCAAAGGTTTGCCTGCCAGTGAAGCAGTAAACACCCAGAAGAGAACTTTTGGTTTTTTACTGGCGAGAAAAGTGAAAGCTGGCTTGAGATTGAGTGTAAAGCTGACCCTTGGATTCAGCATGGATGCCAAGAAGGGGGGAGTGCCCCTGAGTGCCGTGGTTCTGGATGAACACAGCCGGCATGCTGCACTGGAAGTAAAGGACAGGGGGAGGGAGGAACGGAGTTCTAATTCCCCCACCGATGAAGCTACTGACGAGGAAGCTGTAGCTTTGAACGTTGTCCAGTGTTACAATTGTGGACAGGCTGGGCATCTTCAGCGGAACTGTAAGAAGCCACGTCAGCCAAAAGGTGCGAAGGGCCGCTCAGCAAAGCCTGAGGCGTCAGGCAAAGGTCACACCAAGCCTATGGTGGAACCTGCAAAGGCTTTGATGGCGAAAGGAACCACGCCAGATGTTGGGAACGCGTTTGTTATCGACACTGGATGCACGGTTCATATGTCCCCACACAGAGGACTCTTTTCAACGTTTAAGAAGCAAAGCTTCACTGTGACACAGGCCAACGGTCAGGAGCTGGAAGCGGCCGGCGTGGGGACTGTCTATCTTAAGAGTCTGGACTTGACAATAAACAATGTTTACTTGGTTCCTGAATTGAAGTTCAATCTGCTGAGTGTTTCGCAGATTGCAAAGAGAGGACTGAGACTGTCCTACGATGCTGAGAGCTGCGAGATCTACAAAGATGGAGAGTTATATCTTTCTGCCAAACAGAAAGATGGACTATATTTGTTGACTTTTGCACAAAGTGATTACATGGAATGTAATTCATCTGTGTCTAACCTAGTTTCTCTTGCAGGTGTGAGCAAGAAGGTGACCGGAGTCAACAGAGCATTTCAGCGGGTGTATGCTGATGTGATTGGTCCTCTAGAACCATCTAGAGGCAATGCAAGATATTATCTTGTGTGTGTGGATCATTTCTCTAACTATGTCTGGGTTTATGTGTTGAGAAAGCCACAGGAAGCCTTGGAGAGGTTTCAGGAGTTTTGTGACAAAGTTAAGAGTATGCATGATGCTAACATTGATTGTCTATTCACAGATGAGAAGCAGATTTTTCTTTTACAGGATTTCCAGCGGTTCCTGCAGAAGAAAGGGATCAGACACAAGATTTCTGTTTCAGCGGAAGCGTGGAACAGGGGTGTCTGTGTACGGGTGAACAGAGAATTGCAAAAGGGGATGGAAGCGCAATTGCTAAGTTCACATCTGCCACATGAGTACTGGGCCGAGTCTCTAATGTCGTTCTGTTATACGAAAATGAGAAAGGTTTCAAAAGAGTTGGGAAGTTCTCCTTTTGAGAAACTGTTCCACAGAAAACCTTCTGTTGCCCATTTCAAGGTTTTTGGGTCTCATGTGAGAACAGAAGCTCCAGGTGGAGTAAAGAATGCCAGAGGCATTTTTGTGGGGTATGAAAAGGGTCTCTACAGAGTAATTTTGTCTGAATCTGGTCAGGTGATTCTCACAAAATTTCTAGAGAGTGCTCCTGAACAGGAGAGAGTGATAGTACACACATTTCCCACTGAGGACGATTCAGATGATGATGATTTCACTGATTTCAGCTGTACAGAAAGTGATGACACTGATAGCTCGGAGAGCTCAGTTGTCACAGTCATTGAGAGGAAGTCTCACACAATGGATAGGCCTTCACAACTGAAGGATGAACCACTGTTTACCATTGGAACTGGTTCTCCAAAGAGTCCTGAGACTGGACCAATGAGCAGAGAGGATCAGCACCTCATACGTAGGTCTGAGAGAGTTACAAAGGGTCAACCACCCAAGAGGTACTCAAGAGAGTTTGCTAACTTAGCTGTTGCATGTGTTGCTGTTGTAAACAACCGAGGACAGGTTGGAGCTGTGTCTAAGTCAGAGACAAAGACACAACAGAGAGTTGCTAGCCAAGGTAATGCAGATGCACTCATTCCTTGGAAACCAGACAACCAGAGAGGTACACTGGGGAAACCAGTGGCGGGGAGTTCCAAGGGTGGAACTGAAACAACAGGGGAGTGTTATGTGTATAACAACTGTTTGTTTTCTTCTCTGGATCATGCTTTGCTTGCTGCAACACGCATTGATTCTTTTGGGGGAGGATGTTACGAAAAAGGAGCAATGCAGAAGCAAGCACCAGGTGGCTGGAATGGTAAACAGGATGTGGGTGTTATTGGATTATACCGTGGGAACCAGGGACAGTTTGTAAAGTGCTCTGAGAGCCGGATATTACCTCAGAGCAGCACATGACCCTGTACTGGAAGTACATGGGTGGAGTTTATTCTCTCTCTGCAGTTGGGAAGCAGAGTGTGCAGACATGTTTTCTCTGTACTGCTGAAAGACAGAAATAAAGACATGTAGATAGATTTCTGTCTGTCTCTTTCCCCCTCCCTGGGAGAGGAGTGGGAGGAGTGGTGTGTTCTTTTCACGTTTGAAAAGGATCGCCGAAGAGACCTCCTTTGATCCTGCCGGCAGATGCTGGCAGGGGGGGGTCAACAAGGATTCAAGCCGGGCACCTGGAGGGTGGCCAAATTCCTAAGTGCTGGAGGCTCTGCTCGCTTGAAATTCCGACACAAGGTACTTCATGGTTCTAATTGATTCTTTTTCCAGGTACATTCATGTGTTTATGCTTGAGCAGAAATCGCAAGCGTTTCCTAGGTTCAAGGCATTCTGTGCTTGGTTGGAGAATGTTCACAGTAAACGTATCGGCTGTCTCTTTACTGATCGAGGCGGGGAGTTCACTTCTCAGCAGTTTGAAGCTTTCCTGACTGAGAAGGGAATCCAGCATGACTTGTCAACGCCTAGATCGCCATGGATGAATGGGCTTGCGGAGCGAGCAAATCAGACTTTGCTTCAAGGCCTAAAAACCTTGTTGCATGATGCCAATCTCCCTGAAAAGTTTTGCGGGGAGGCTCTGTCGACTTTTGTTTATACTTATAATCACAGATTGTCATCACCTATTGGTTGTACTCCCTATGAGAAGATGTTTGATAAGAAACCTTACGTCAAGCACATGAGAATCTTTGGTTCTGACATGTGGGTACACCACCCTACAAAGCAACAAGCTTGGGAAGCGTGGGGCACATGGTTTGTTCATGGGGTATGAAAAAGGTGCATACAGGGTATGGATGACTGACTCTAAATCCATAAAGTTCACAAGGAGTGTTGAGTACAATCCTAAGTGGGGGGGAAATGTGGGAATTTTCCAGAGTTACCCAGAGGAGGATGAAGGTGATGTGAAGAAAGCAGATCATGCTGAGAAAGCTGAGGAAACTGAGGATGAGGATGATGATGATCAGAGTTCGGATTCCAGTTCAGTGGGCGGCGCTGCTGCTGGTGTCAGTGACAGTGATGACACAGCAGACTACAAGAGCGCAAAGGCCTCATTCAGACCATCTGATGCGTTTGACAATGAACTGGAAGAACCACTGTTCACCATTGGTCATTTTTCTCCTAAGAAGGAGGAGATGAGTCCAGAAGACTTGCGTCTGGTTCGTAGGTCTGAAAGGGCGACCAAAGGCAGACCTCCAAAGAGATTTGCTGATGAGTTTGCTAAGACGGCAACTGCTGTTCTTAGTAGCTCAGAGAAGGTGTGGGAACCTTCAAGCTTCAAAGAGGTTCAAGAGTTAACCTCTAAAGATGCTGAGCCTTGGCTAAATGCCATGAAGGCTGAAGTTGATTCCTTGAACAGGAACCAAACTTGGGAGCTGGTACCGGTAGTCCCAGGGATGAGACTGGTTGGCAGCAAATGGGTCTTCAAGGCCAAGACAGACCAGAATGGCAAGGTTGTCAGACACAAAGCCAGATTGGTTGCCAGAGGTTTTTCACAGGTACCAGGGCAGGATTACCACGAGACCTACTCGCCCACGGTCAAATATGAGAGCATTCAGCTGATGCTCAAGATTGCTGCGGAGGAGAAACTGCGTGTTTCCCATCATGACATTAATACAGCTTTTTTGTACGGGATTTTGGGGGAGGAGCTGTACATGCTTCCACCTGATGGAATGCAGATACAGAAGGGAATGGTCTGTAAACTGCGGAAATCCTTATATGGTCTCAAGCAGAGTGCTAGGTGTTGGAACACAAAACTCACTGAGACGTTGCTTTCTCTAGGTTTTCACCAGGGCAAAGCTGATCCATGTGTGTTTCTCAAGGAGGAGGGGCAAAACAAACTGTATTGTTTATGTTTTGTCGATGATCTTCTGATGTTTTGGAAGAATCAGGCTTTGTACCAAAGCACCCTAGCTCAGCTGAAGGAGCACTTTGACATGAAGGATCTTGGTGAGGTATCCAACTATCTTTCTCTGCAGGTGGAGAGGGACCAAGCAGGTAATTTTCTGGTACACCAAGCACAGAAAATTGCTGATGTATTAACCAGGTTGAATTTGGTTGATGCAAACCCAGCAGACACACCGATGGTGACAGGTTACCAGGTAGATAATACTGCTGAAGCGTTTTCTGACACTACGCTGTACAGATGCATTCTAGGCAAGTTGAATTTCATTGCTAGATGCTCAAGACCCGACATAGCTGTAAGCACTAACCTGCTTAGCAGACATGCTAACAATCCTACTGTTCAGGATTGGAAAGCTCTGAAGCGCATAGCCCGCTATTTGAAAGGGACTTTGCACTACAGGCTGAGGTTCACCAGTCAGAAGACTGGAGGTCTTGAAATCTTTGCAGATGCTAGTTTTGGAAGTGACACCACGGATGGTACAAGCACTTCTGGAGTATGCTACATGTACAACCACTGTCTGTTTAACTGGCTGTGCAAGAAGCAGACAACAGTAAGCCTAAGTTCCTGTGAAGCAGAACTCAATGCTCTGTCATTTTCACTCATGGATTGTGAATGGTTGATGCAACTGTTTAAGGACATCAGAGTTTCTGTGAAATGTCCTATACAAGTGTATCAAGACAATAGATCCTGTTTGGCTTTGCTGAACTCAGAGAGTTGCAAGCAAAGAACCAAGTACTTGCAGATTAAGCTACATCGTGCAAGAGAGTGTATTCAGAAAGGACTCATTCAGGTGTCCTACATGCCAGGAAATGAAATTCCTGCTGATCTGTTGTCTAAGGTTGTTAACAGAGAACAACTTAAGGTTTACGTACAAAGGTTGCAATTGGGTTGAACCACAGGTACTACAGGTTACTGTTGGGATACTGCCAGGGAGACAAAGTCCATCTGAGCCCCAAGCTCCTGCCGGACGATCCATCGATCTCCCGTAGTCACGCAGTATCAGCAATAGCGACACGAAGCCTCAAAAATAGATAGCCACATTCTTGGACTGGTGCACACTCTATCAGCAGAATTCACACAGCAAAAGATGCACAGCAGGAGAGCATATTTACAGTTTATTCAGCGTTGGTCAGAACAAAGAAAAACATGACCGCCTGCTTCGGCTGCTCAGGCAACAAGAAGAAAATGAAAGCAACTGACAACATAAACATCCTGTGAGACAGGAAATATGCAGGCTGTGACACAAACATCCTGCTCCCTTTTAAGGTGGAACGGAAATATCCTAACATCCTCCCCCTTTTCGTGTAACCTGTAGTACCTGTGGTTCAACCCAATTGCAACCTTTGTACGTAAACCTTAAGTTGTTCTCTGTTAACAACCTTAGACAACAGATCAGCAGGAATTTCATTTCCTGGCATGTAGGACACCTGAATGAGTCCTTTCTGAATACACTCTCTTGCACGATGTAGCTTAATCTGCAAGTATTTGGTTCTTTGCTTGCAACTCTCCAAGTTCAGAAAAGCCAAACAAGATCTATTGTCTTGATACACTTGTATAGGACATTTCACAGAAACCCCGATGTCCTTAAACAGTTGCATCAACCATTCACAATCCATGAGTGAAAATGACAGAGCATTGAGTTCTGCTTCACAGGAACTTAGGCTAACTGTCGTCTGCTTTCTGCACAACCAGTCAAACAGGCAGTGGTTGTACATGTAGCATACTCCAGAAGTGCTTGTACCATCCGTGGTGTCACTTCCAAAACTCGCATCTGCAAAGATTTCAAGACCTCCAGTCTTCTGACTGGTGAACCTCAGCCTGTAGTGCATAGTCCCTTTCAAATAGCGGGCTATGCGCTTCAGAGCTTTCCAATCCTGAACAGTAGGATTGTTAGCATGTCTGCTAAGCAGGTTAGTGCTTACAGCAATGTCAGGTCTTGAACGTCTAGCAATAAAATTCAACTTGCCTAGAATGCATCTGTACAGCGTAGTGTCAGAAAACGCTTCAGCAGTATTATCTACCTGGTAACCTGTCACCATCGGTGTGTCTGCTGGGTTTGCATCAACCAAATTCAACCTGGTTAATACATCAGCAATTTTCTGTGTTTGGTGTACCAGAAAATTACCTGCTTGGTCCCTCTCCACCTGCAGAGAAAGATAGTTGGATACCTCACCAAGATCCTTCATGTCAAAGTGCTCCTTCAGCTGAGCTAGGGTGCTTTGGTACAAAGCCTGATTCTTCCAAAACATCAGAAGATCATCGACAAAACATAAACAATACAGTTTGTTTTGCCCCTCCTCCTTGAGAAACACACATGGATCAGCTTTGCCCTGGTGAAAACCTAGAGAAAGCAACGTTTCAGTGAGTTTTGTGTTCCAACACCTGGCACTCTGCTTGAGACCATATAAGGATTTCCGCAGTTTACAGACCATTCCCTTCTGTACCTGCATCCCGTCAGGTGGAAGCATGTACAGCTCCTCCCCCAAAATCCCGTACAAAAAAGCTGTATTAATGTCATGATGGGAAACATGCAGTTTCTCCTCCGCAGCGATCTTGAGCATCAGCCGAACGCTCTCATATTTGACGGTGGGCGAGTAGGTCTCGTGGTAATCCTGTCCTGGTACCTGTGAAAAACCTCTGGCAACCAATCTGGCTTTGTGTCTGACAACCTTGCCATTCTGGTCTGTCTTGGCCTTGAAGACCCATTTGCTGCCAACCAGTCTCATCCCTGGGACTACTGGTACCAGCTCCCAAGTTTGGTTCCTGTTCAAGGAATCAACTTCAGCCTTCATGGCATTTAGCCAAGGCTCAGCATCTTTAGAGGTTAACTCTTGAACCTCTTTGAAGCTTGAAGGTTCCCACACCTTCTCTGAGCTACTAAGAACAGCAGTTGCCGTCTTAGCAAACTCATCAGCAAATCTCTTTGGAGGTCTGCCTTTGGTCGCCCTTTCAGACCTACGAACCAGACGCAAGTCTTCTGGACTCATCTCCTCCTTCTTAGGAGAAAAATGACCAATGGTGAACAGTGGTTCTTCCAGTTCATTGTCAAACGCATCAGATGGTCTGAATGAGGCCTTTGCGCTCTTGTATTTTTTTTTTTTATAATATTTTTATTCAAAAAGTTTTCCATATAAACATAACATACATAAACATACATAAACATACAAAAACAGAAACAAAAACAAAACAAAAAACATGTACCATTTCATATCCTAATTTCTTATACCTTCCTTCCCCGACTTCCTCATGCCTCCCTTTTCTGTATTCCAAATTCTTATCAATTACTCAGCAAATCTTCCCTTATTTTAATTTAAGTTTAAACTAACCTTCCTTATTCTCCTTGTCTTAACCATTACTAATAGTAACCATTTACTTTCAGTCCATCATCATTCTAACTTTCATTAACTTTGTGGTATTTCTTTAAATAGTCCTTGAATTTTTTCCATTCTTCTTGCGCTGTTTCTCTTCCCTGGTTTCGGATTCTGCTCGTCATTTCTGCCAAGCCCATGTAGTCTATCACCTTCATCTGCCATTCTTCCAGTGTGGGTAGATCTTTCGTCTTCCAGTACTTCGCAATAAGTATTCTAGCTGCTGTTGTAGCATACATAAAAAAAGTTATATCTGTCTTTAACACCCCCTGGCCAACAATACCCAAGAGAAAGGCCTCTGGTTTCTTGGTGAAAGTATATTTAAATACCTTTTTAAGTTCATTATAGATCATTTCCCAGAATGCCTTAATCTTCGGGCACGTCCACCAAAGGTGAAAAAATGTACCTTCCTTTTCTTTACATTTCCAACATTTATTGTCAGGCAAATGGTAAATCTTTGCAAGCTTGACTGGGGTTATGTACCACCTATAGATCATTTTCATAATATTTTCTCTTAAGGCATTACATGCCGTAAATTTCATCCCGGTGGTCCACAACTTTTCCCAATCAGCAAACAAAATGTTATGACCAATGTCCTGAGCCCATTTAATCATAGCTGATTTAACCGTTTCATCTTCTGTATTCCATTTCAGCAGCAAATTATACATCTTTGACAAATTCTTAGTACTGGGTTCTAGCAGTTCTGTCTCCAATTTTGATTTTTCCACCTGAAAGCCAATTTTACTGTCCACTTTAAACGCTTCATTTATTTGATGATAGTGCAACCAATCTCTCACCTTCCCTTTTAATTTCTCAAAACTCTGCAATCTCAGTTTATCCCCTTCCTTTTCCAAAATTTCCCAATATCTTGGCCACTTAGACTCCATATTTAACTTTTTAACTGCCTTAGCTTCCATTGGCGACAGCCACCTTGGAGTTTTACTTTCCAGCAAATCTTTATATCTGACCCAGACATTTAATAATGCTTTCCTGACAATATGGTTTTTAAAACTTTTGTGTGCTTTAACCTTGTCATACCACAAATATGCATGCCACCCAAAAATATTATTAAAACCTTCCAAATCCAAAATGTCTGTGTTTTCAAGAAGCAGCCATTCTTTCAGCCAGCAGAAAGCTGCCGCTTCATAATACAGTTTAAAATCTGGCAGGGCAAACCCCCCTCTTTCCTTTGAGTCCGTTAATATCTTAAATTTAATTCTGGGCTTTTTGCCCTGCCAGACAAATTTAGATATGTCTTTTTGCCACTTCTTGAAACAGTCCATTTTATCCACTATTTGCAATGCTTGAAACAAAAACAACATTCTTGGCAATACATTCATCTTTATAACTGCAATTCGACCTAACAAGGAAAGCTTAAGATTTGACCAAATCTCCAAGTCCTTTTTCACTTCTGTCCAAATTTTTTCATAGTTATCTTTAAATAAATTCACATTCTTAGCTGTCATATTTATCCCCAAATATTTCACTTTTTTAACCACAGACAACCCCGTCTCATTCTGAAACCTTTCTTTTTCGATCTGTGTTAGATTTTTCTCCAATACCTTAGTCTTTAACTTATTCAATTTAAATCCTGCCAATTGACCAAACTCTTGGATTATTTCTAAAACTCTTTTCGTGCTAGCTTCTGGCTCCTGTAATGTAAGTACCAGGTCATCTGCAAATGCTCTCAATTTGTATTGTTTGACTCCGACCTGAATGCCTTTAACCAACTGGTCCCTCCTAATCATATTAAGCAAAACCTCAAGGACCGATATAAAAAGTAATGGGGAAATAGGGCACCCCTGTCGTGTCCCTTTTTCAATCTTAAACTCTTCTGTTACAACATTATTTACAATCAATTTTGCTTTCTGTTCAGAATATATTGCACCTATACCATTTTCAAACCCTTGGCCTACCCCCATCCCCCGGAGGTTCTTCAACATAAAACTCCAAGAAATGTTGTCAAAGGCTTTCTCGGCATCCACAAATATCAAAACAGCCTTAGTGTTTATATTCACTTCCAGCTTCTCCAAAATGTCAATTATATTCCTTACATTGTCCGACAAATGCCTTTTCGGGAGAAAGCCCGCTTGGTCCCCATGAATCTCCTCCATCAAAACTCTTTTCAGTCTCTTTGCTAAAACATCAGCAAAGATTTTGTAATCCACATTTAGTAAGGAGATGGGTCGGTAGTTCTTAAGTTGGGTCTTTTCAGTCTCTGTCTTTGGTATAAGTGTAATGTAGGCCTCTCTCCACGTATCGGGTGCCCTTTTCCCCTTCATGATCTCATTACAGACTTCCTTCAAAGGTTGTATAAGTCCTTCCTTCAAAACTTTGTAATATTTGGAAGTCAGTCCATCCGGTCCAGGTGATTTGCCCAACGTCATATTTTGAATGGCATCTTCTATTTCCTGTGCTGTTATCTCCTGGTTCAAAATTGTCTTACTTTCCTGCGAAATCTTTTTCAGCCCATTTTTCTCGAGGAATTGTTGTATATCTGTTTCTTTTTGCGGCCCTTGTGTGTAAAGTTGTCTAAAGTAGTTCTGAAAACAGTTTCTAATTTCAGCTGGGTTGCTTATATTCTTTCCTTCCACTTCTATGTTTGTTACCGTGTTGAGTTTTTGTCTCTTCTTTATTTGCCAAGCCAGTAGCTTGCCACATTTATCAGCAGATTCAAAAGTCTTTTGTCTCATTTGCTTAATTTTCCACTCTAGTTCTTGATTCGTCAGTTCCATATATTTTGTTTGATAAAATTTAATTTCTCTTAGAATCTCTTGTGATTTTGGCTTCAATCTTAGTTTCTTTTCCCCTTCTCTTATCTTTTCCAAGATTTTTTCCTTCCTCTCGTTTTGTTTTCTTTTCTTCAGTGTATTTTGTTGTATCAGAAACCCTCTCATCACGGCTTTGCTTGCGTCCCATACTATTCTTTTTTCTACTTTAGTCCTGAGGTTAATTTCAAAATAGTCTTTCAAAGTTTTTTGGGCCTTCTTGCAAATCTCCTCATCTCTAAGTAAGGTGTCATTCATTCTCCATCTAAAGGAGCCAGTTGTTGTTTGCCTCATCACCATCTTTACTGCATTATGGTCGGAGAAAGTTTTTGTGCAGATTTCCACTCTCTTTATGTTCTGCGCCATATTGCTAGTCACCCAAATTTGGTCGATCCTTGTCCATGTCATTTTGGCTTCAGAAAAGAAGGTTCCCTCTCTTTCTAATGGGTGTTTTGTTCTCCATATATCGATCAAGTCCATATTGTCAGTCATTTCAAAAAAGGTCTTTGGTAGTCTTCCATCTTTTGTTACAACCTGTCTTTGTGCTTTATCCATATTTGTTGAAACTACTCCATTCATGTCTCCCATCATGATTAGTTTGTAATCCATATAATCCATCAAAATCTCATGCAGCTTCTTAAAAAATTCAGCTTTCCCTTCATTTGGTGCATAAATTCCCACTATCAAATACTTCTCTCCTTGAAATTGAATTTCAATTGCCAAATATCTTCCTTGATCATCTTTAAAAATTTGTTTCGGTTGCAGCTTCTCCTTTGCATAAATCACCACTCCTCTCTTTTTTACTCTGTCTGAAGAAATAAATTCTTGTCCCAATCTTTTATTTATTAATAACTTTCTATGAGCTCTTGTCACATGGGTCTCCTGTAAACAAATTAGGTCCAATTGGTCTTTCTTCAAAGCATGAAATATATTTTTTCTCTTTCTAGGGATGTTCAAACCGTTACAATTCCAGGTAAGAAGCTGCAGGTCCATGATGGGGTTATTTGCTCTTTCCTCCTACAGCTCCCAATTTTTGTTCTTCGTTTGTCGGTGGTTCCGTATCCGTATCTAATGAAGGATGCCCTTGTCCTGGATGCGTCTCTTTCTGTAGGTCTTCTTCGTGTTCTCCCAAGAACTTGTCTTTATCACTCACAGTCTTTATTCTTCTCTTCTTCCCCTTATATTTAAAAGACAGGCCTTGGGGGAACTCCCACCTGAATGGTATGTAGTTCCTTCTCAGCAGTATCACCAAGTCCTTGTAGTGTCCTCTTGCGTCCAAGATACTCTTAGGAATGTCTTTGAAGATCTCAATGTGAAAATCTTCAATTCGAAGGGTTGTTTGGTAATGCAGGTTCAATATTTTATCTCGCTCCTCCTTTGATCTTAGAGTTATAAGACAATCTCTGGGTCGATTCCTCCTCTGCCTTGCTCCCAGTCTGAAAGCGCTTTCTATCTTAAATGCTTCTTTATCCAGCTCCTGCTTCCAAAAGTCAGAAAATTCTTTTGTCAGATAGTCCACCAGGTTGTCTTCTTCCTTTTCCGGCACAAGTCTGATCCTTAAATTCCTCTCCTTGCGTTGCATATCCTGCATAGAAAATGCCAGTTCATATTCGTCTAGTTTCTTAAACACTGGTGGAAATTTTCCTTCAGCAGCAGTTGCAATTTCTTTAGCTTCCTCAGCTATCTTTCTTGTTGTAGATGATTCTTCCAGTATTTTCCCAATTGCTTCTGCATTTGAGTTCACTTTATTCCCAAGGTCAGTTATACTTTTTGTATTTGAATCAATTTTCCCAGAGATTTCTTCAATTTTCTTATTTGTTTCAGCAACTTGTATTTTAGTTTCAGCCACTTGTGCTTTAGTTTCTGCACCTTGCTTTTTTAGTTCCTCCAAAGAGTCATTTATCTTCTCCAGTACCTTGGCAAATGATTCTTCTGTAGACATTGTTTTCACTCTTGCCTTTGGAGCAGCTGTAGTTCCAGAGGCTCCTGATACAGAAGCCCTTCTCTGCATGAAAGAGTCAATTTTATATTGTTTGCCAGATCTCAGAGTTGTTTCTTGTAAGTCCCCTTTGTCTTTACCATCTGCCATAACAAAGTCTTTTAGTCAAGGTCATTCCCACACTCTTAAACTGTCAAACAAAAGTTCTCAAATTTCACACTTCACTTGTTGCTGTAACAATTTGTAAATCCTCTAGAGGGCGCAGAGTCAATTTTTTACTTCTCCAAATAGTCCCACATTCTCTTAAAAATAAACAAAAGTTTTCCTAGCCCCTTCCAATTGTTCTTTTCTCTTTCTAAGGGATCCAAGTCAATAATGTCCAATAAGTAACTTTACAATGCAACAAAATAAATATTTCAAGTTGAGAGTAACCAAAGTCAATTAAAGATACTTTTTAACCTTCTTATAGCAACAGTCCTTAGCCGGTACCTTCCCTCCGGCAGTCCGATCCCAGGTATAAGAACAGCGATATTTAACTCAGTTCTTTAAAAATTGGCAGAGAAACACTTTAAAGTCTTCTTCCCCCCCCCTTCTGCCTTCGGGGAGGGAGTTCTTTGCTTTGGTGGTGGATTTCTTAATTTCCGCAAATTTCCTCTCAAGCAGTTACAGCTAGAGTGCCTTTCGCTTTGATCTTGCTACAGAACGGAAAGCAGACTTCCTTTTTAGTGCTTATCCGTCTCGGTACCCAATTTCTTTAATTTTAATGTCCAATTGTATTTTAGCGGTCAATCCTACTCACGGATAGTTGTTTTTTTGATCCAATTTTCGCCGGAAGAAATCAGCGCTCTCCGCTAATGGCGACGCGGCTTCGCTTCGCAGGCTGGGTGAAGACGACTCTCAGCACCGCTCCTCACACCCTCCGCTGATCCGCAGCCTTTAAAAAGGCTATTTCACAGCGTCGGGGGGGCGCAAAGGTGCCCGCCGAGTCTCCGGTTCACAGGCAACATGCCTGTGATTTTTGAGGGTCCCCGCTCCGCCGTAGCTGACAGGACCCGAACCTACGAAGCAGACCTCTCCCGGAGCTCCGGGTGAGATCCGCCATTAAGCGCTGGCGCTAACCGGAAGTCTCCCTTTGCGCTCTTGTAGTCTGCTGTGTCATCACTGTCACTGACACCAGCAGCAGCGCCGCCCACTGAACTGGAATCCGAACTCTGATCATCATCATCCTCATCCTCAGTTTCCTCAGCTTTCTCAGCATGATCTGCTTTCTTCACATCACCTTCATCCTCCTCTGGGTAACTCTGGAAAATTCCCACATTTTCCCCCCACTTAGGATTGTACTCAACACTCCTTGTGAACTTTATGGATTTAGAGTCAGTCATCCATACCCTGTATGCACCTTTTTCGTACCCCATGAACAAACCATGTGCCCCACGCTTCCCAAGCTTGTTGCTTTGTGGGGTGTGTACCCACATGTCAGAACCAAAGATTCTCATGTGCTTGACGTAAGGTTTCTTATCAAACATCTTCTCATAGGGAGTACAACCAATAGGTGATGACAATCTGTGATTATAAGTATAAACAAAAGTCGACAGAGCCTCCCCGCAAAACTTTTCAGGGAGATTGGCATCATGCAACAAGGTTTTTAGGCCTTGAAGCAAAGTCTGATTTGCTCGCTCCGCAAGCCCATTCATCCATGGCGATCTAGGCGTTGACAAGTCATGCTGGATTCCCTTCTCAGTCAGGAAAGCTTCAAACTGCTGAGAAGTGAACTCCCCGCCTCGATCAGTAAACAGACAGCCGATACGTTTACCGTGAGCATTCTCCAACCAAGCACAGAATGCCTTGAACCTAGGAAACGCTTGCGATTTCTGCTCGAGCATAAACACATGAATGTACCTGGAAAAAGAATCAATTAGAACCATGAAGTACCTTGCTCCACCCAAAGAGGGCGCAAGAGGACCAACCAGGTCTGCGTGCACTAGCTGGTAGGGTTTGGAAGCCTGCCTGCTAGACTCCTTGCCTTTTGGAGCAACCTTCACCTTGTTCTCTGCACAAGATACACATTTCATCTGAAATTTACAGGGTTTGATGTTCAAGCCTTCAACCAACCCAGGCATTTTTGCCAGCGCTTGCCAAGACATGTGACAAAATCTTCGATGTGCATCGTGAATGCATCCTGCATGAAGAACCTTGTTAGTTTGTGCAACACAACAAGTATCAGCATTAGACACATTAACAGCACTGTCATCATAAGTTATACAGAATAAGCCATGCATAAACTTTGCATGCAAAATGTCCTCTTTGCCTTTCCTGATGACACAGACGGTCCTCTTGAAGGAAACCTCAAAACCACGCCCAGTCAGCTGTGGGACACTAAGCAAATTGTCCGCAGCTCCTGGAACAAAAAGTACGTCTCTGATGGTAGTATGCAGACTTGCAAGTTTCACAGTCCCAACTCCTGCAATTTGCAAAGTCCTTCCATCAGCCAGGTGGATCTCACCATCTTGAGGTGTGAAGGAGATAAACAGATGGCGGTCCTTTGTGAGATGGCGGGTGCACCCTGAATCCACAATAAACCTGGCCTTGGCCTTTGGAGAGGCTGTGCCAGCAAACAAAACCTTGTTTTCCACTGGCGTGGGCTTTTGCAACTTGCCCCCCTGCTCCTGGCCATCAGACGTGCCTTTAGCATTTGGTGAAGCTGTGCCAGCAAACAAAGCCTTGTTTTCCACTGGCGTGGTTTCTTCACCCTCCCTCTGCTTCTGGCCATCTGCAGGCATCTTGCTCTGTTTACCTCTAGCCTTCCGGCGATGACCTTGGTTCTCACGAGAAACAGAGCTCTCAGCTGCCGACTCCTTGGCTCCCCCTGGAGACTGGAATGCTGCCTGGGATGACGTGACAGTCTGCTCCCCCTGCAGCTTGCAACCGGTGCCCTCAGCATCCCTGCATTCACTCGCATTCTGGGAAACAGCCAGGACCTCCGATGCATTCAAACTCTAGGCTGGGATGATTGGCAGATGGGCAGCTTTCAAAGCATTCCACATGCCACGTGCAGTTGTAATTCGAGCTAGCGTTTTTAATTCCTCCAGAGAGATGGACAAGACTATTACGTCTATGGCCCTCGAATTCTGGGCACTCCATTTCTCTGTCCGAGGAACTGGAGTGGCTTCAGACACAATATGCCAGACTCCAAACTGACGCAGCAAACTCTCACACCATTTTGCCCAGGTCTGATAATTGTGCCGATTTAACTTAGGGCACTCAGTGGCCTCAGAAGCTTGGAAAATCTCCATTCCAGGTTTTTGCTTTAGCCGTGAGCCTTTATGCCTTCAAAGACGTCTTATCTCGGCAGCCCATTAATCACGATGCCTCTGGCTCGGCTCCCAGGCCAATTAGACTTGCCGGACATCAAAGACCTTTTCCGCGGCAAACAGAAAAGCCTCACTTTCGCTTTTCCTGCACATACCTCTCAGCAGTCTGCCGCAGTCTTACTCTCCTGTAAGTGCCGTGAATCTGGGTCCGAAACCTGTTGTTGGGATACTGCCAGGGAGACAAAGTCCATCTGAGCCCCAAGCTCCTGCCGGATGATCCATCGATCTCCCGTAGTCACGCAGTATCAGCAATAGCGACACGAAGCCTCAAAAATAGATAGCCACATTCTTGGACTGGTGCACACTCTATCAGCAGAATTCACACAGCAAAAGATGCACAGCAGGAGAGCATATTTACAGTTTATTCAGCGTTGGTCAGAACAAAGAAACCATGACCGTCTGCTTCGGCTGCTCAGGCAACAAGAAGAAAACGAAAGCAACTGACAACATAAACATCCTGTGAGACAGGAAATATGCAGGCTGTGACACAAACATCCTGCTCCCTTTTAAGGTGGAACGGAAATATCCTAACAGTTACACGGAAAGGGGGAGGATGTTAGGATATTTCCGTTCCACCTTAAAAGGGAGCAGGCTTTGTGAGTCACAGAGTCTGCGTATTTCCTGTTCACAGGATGTTTTCTGTTTTGATAGAGCTGTTGTCTCTCTCTTGGTGCCTGAACACTGAAGCAGGCAGTCATGTTTTCTTTGTTCTGACCAACGCTGAATAAAGTTAAATAATGCTCTCCTGCGTGCATCTTTCGCTGTGCATTATCTGCTGATAAGAGCGTGCATCAGCTCTGGAATGTGGCAAGCTATTTCTGGAGCTCGTGTCGCTAATTGCTGATATTGCGTGTCTACGGGAGATCGATGGACGTCCGGAGGCGACGTGGGGCCATGATGGACTTTGTCTCCCTGGCAGTATCCCAACAGTTTCGCCAACCAACTCATTCCTAGCACCACCGGGTGTCCACACAGCTTGGTTACATGGAAAGCCAGCGTCTGCGTGACGAGACACCTCCATCCTCATGGGTGGGGTTGGGTGTGATACCTCTTCTGCCATCAGCGGTTGTCCATCAATTGCCTTGACCTGTAAGGGAAAACCTAGAGGGAGTAGCGCCAGCTTTTGTTCAAGCGGCAGGTCCAGGAAATTCGCTGAGGCACCTGAGTCAACCAAGGCATGAACTTCCCGGTAGCACACATTTGGGAGTTGTAGTTTCACTGTCAGCGTGATCCCTGGGACCGGTGTGTCAGCTTGGGGCCCTCTCACTTCTTCTGTCCCTGGCTGTTGGTCCCCACTTCCAGCCAGGCATTCCCGTTTCCCTGCTCCTGTCCTTGGGCTCCGTCGCTTTCTTTCACCTCTGTTCCTGACAGCGACTCCCATGTTCTACGTCGTGGGCATCACTTGGCAATGTGCCCAGGCTGGTTGCATATGAAACACTTCCTGGTGTCCTTCCAGCCCTTCTCCTGCCCCTTGATCATGGTGCCAACAGTTGACACAGTTTTGGTGCGCACCGCTCACCATTTGGATTACAAGGGGGCAGCGCCTGCTTCCAGGCGTTCATGCACCACGTGTTGGGCTCCCTGCTGTACAGGAATTGCGTTGCCTTTTTGGATGACGTCTTAATCTTTTCGGAGAACGAGGCACAGCACGTGAGAGACGGCAGGCAAATGTTGGAGAGATTGAAGGAGCATCAGTTGTGGGTCAACCTGGAGAAATGCCAATTCCATGCTTGGGAGGTCAAGTTCCTGGGGTACCGGTTATCGGATAAAGGGCTAGCCATGGATCCAGAGAAGGTCAAGACAGTGCTGGACTGGAAGAGCCGCAAGACAAAAAAAGATGTGCAGCAGTTCCTAGGATTCAGCAACTTCTACAGAAAGTTTATGAAGAACTTTGCACACTTGACAGCGCCTATAACTGATTGTCTCAGTGGGAAGAAGTTTTCGTGAACAAGGGAAGCGCAGCAGGCCTTTGGAAGTTTAAAGAAGGTCTTTGCATCAGAGGAGCAGCTCCTGCACATTGATCCAGGGAAGCCTTCGAGGGTGGAAACGGACGCTTCAGACCGAGCCATAGGAGCAGTGCTGTTGCAGCAAGGTCCAAGGGAGGATTGGAGGCCTTGTGCCTTTTTCTCCAGGAAACTGAACAAATCGGAGCAAAATTACACTATTTATGACAAGGAATTGCTAGCCATTTATGTGGCTTTAAAGCAGTGGAGACACTTCTTGATCGGGGTGCAGCACCAGATCCAGGTGTGAACAGACCACAAGAACCTGGAATATTGGTGAACAGCGCGCGTGCTCAACCAGAGACAGATCAGATGGGCGGAGCATTTTGCTCAGTTTATCTTTAAGATACAATACGTCCCTGGGGGGCAAAACATGAGGGCGGACGCACTTTCCAGGAAGCCAGAGTACATGGAAGAGGAAGGGCCACCCGTGGCGAGACAAATGTTCCAAGAGGACAAGTGGTCGTGTGGGGGAGCACTGACAGGGGAGGCGGAACTGGTTGGGCTCACCAGACACAATGAATTTGCTCAAACTAAAATTAGGGAACTTAAGGATGGTCAGGGAGCAAATGGGGGTTTTGAGGAGAGAGGGGGGCTGTTGTTCTACAAAGGGGCACTATATGTACCGGGAGAGCCATTGAGAGCCAAAATCCTCAAACAGCTCCATGACAACCCCACAGCTGGGCATTTTGGGCAACATAAGACCATGTTGCTAGTCACCAGGCAGTTCTGGTGGCCCAAGGTAAGGGAAGATGTACGGGAATATGTCTGAGGGTGCGACAGGTGTCAGAGGGTCAAAGGAGAAAGAGCAGCACCGGCGGGGTTACTGGAACCCTTACCAACACCGGGGAGACCCTGGGAGGTGGTGTCCATAGACTTCATGACTGATCTGCCCAGGTCACGAGGTAAGACGGCGGTGATGGTGGTGGTCGATCTGCTGACCAAAATGTGTCACTTCGTGGCATGCTTCCATGCAGTGACAGTCAAGGAGACTGCCAAGCTGTTTGTGGATCACGTTTTTCGGCTGCATGGGACACCATCAAGGGTGATCTCGGACCATGGAAGGCAGTTCACCTCGCGGTTCTGGCGCAAACTCATGTGTTTGTTACAGGTAGAGGTGAGCTTCTCGACAGCAAGACACCCAGAAACCAACGGGCAGGCCGAGAGAGCTAACGCCATATTACATCAATACTTACGCTGCTACGTCAGTCAGAGGCAGAATGATTGGGTGGAGAACTTAGCGCTGGCTGAGTTTGCATACAATAATGCTGAACATGTGTCCACGGGGATGAGTCCCTTTATGGCCAACTACGGGTGTCACCCCAGGGCCTTCCCAAGACGGGGGGAGGAGGAATGGAGTGTTCCGGCTGCAGAGCAGTTTGCAGAAGAGATGGAGGCTTTGCACCAGCAGCTCCAATTGAACCTGGAGAGGGCCAAAGAGATGTAGGACAATGTAGGAGATGTCTGCCAAAGGGAGGCAGACAAGCATCGCATGCCAGGGGAGGTCATACGGGTGGGGGACAAAGTGTGGTTGTCATGTCAGGGGTTGCCCTTAAGAGGGGGGTGCAAGAAACTGCAGCCCAGATGACTGGGGCCCTTTGAGGTGATCCATCAAATCAACCCAGTGCCATTCAGGCTAAAATTGCCAGACAGCATGAGAATTCATCCCGTGTTTCATAGATCCTTGCTTTCACCTTACAGGGAGGGGCACAGCATCCCAGGAAGGGAGGAAGGGATGTCCGCCCATCCCAGCATAGAGGAGAGGGAACTCTGTAATGAAGTGACAGAAATACTTGACTCCAGGTGGAAAGGGCATCAGCTAGAGTACTTGGTTGCCTGGGAGGGGGAGCCCAGTTCAGAAAATGCATGAGTTCCCGCAGAATCCGTCACGGAGGAGTATCTTGTGGAGGTGTTCCATGCTCTTTTCCCACACAAGCCAAAACCCCAGGGGAGGTTGTTGCAGGAAGTGTTTGGACCCATGGAGGACGAGGGGGACTTCGTAGGATTTACATCCTCGGGGGGGGGGAGGGACTCTGGGACGAAGTCGCTGAGCTGTCTCATGGGGGAGAACCTGACTGGGGCTTCCCGCCGGAGTGGGGGAAGACGGGGGAATGAGAAGCGGTTTTTGAATCCACAGAGGAAGACGACTATTCTTTCCGGGGTCCCCCCCTCCTACCAATGCCCAGGAGGGGGATGCTGCTAGAGACTCCACCATCAGCGAGGGCGGTCTTGAGGGGGGGGTGGATGATGGAACTGCCATCAGCTTGGAGGCGAGAGGTGAAAGGGCAGTTGTGTTATAGGGAGCCTCCCAAAATCTTGTGAAGCAGTTCCTCCTCCGGCGAGGAGGAAAGCCCCACCTCCAGTGGAGAGGAGGTGCAGGGACCAGGGGATGTTAGGGAGAGCCTCAACACCAAGCCTGAGCAAACCGGAGAGGAGGGAAGTCCCCCTTTGCCAGCGCCCATTCTGCGCAGTAGGCTTCGGCGCAGGGAGGGGCTGAAAAGGCTGGGGGTGACACAATTTTTATGCTGGGGGAGGTACAAAGACCGACCACTCCCAGATTCTGCTAGCGATTGAGCCAGACATGAACTTACGATGCTCTTCACTGTAAATAGTTTGCACCAAGAATAAAGCTTGGAAAGACAGGTCGGAGTCTTGGCTGTTTACTGTTGAGCAACCACACCAGCACCTGACAGCTGAGTTGCTGAGTTCTGTTACGCAAACTGCGAAGACTCTGCGGATCCGTAAGTGTGCCAGAGTCTGTCGACATCAGTCGCTGTGATGTTCGGGCTAAAGAAAGCTTTTGAAGCTCCCGAACGATCGACCAGGAGGGAGAGAACATGCCAGTTAGGCATGTGTCTCTACCAGGGTCCTACTCAAATGTAGGATGAGCTCCTGACAGGAACACCTGCCCATCTTCATGTTAGATACCAGCAATCTGGGAGCTTCATGCTTACAACCTGCATGAAAAACATGGTTAACAGACAAAACATTACATGTCTCTTGAACCATTCCACCATCCCCTATGTTTACATTATAACATAGCAAGAACAAGCCATTTACACAATAAACATCACAATGTAAAATATCGCTTTGGTTCTTCTGGATGGTTGCGTTCTGTTTGTTGCCATAAATAGAATAGCCATGCTGCATCAGCTGGTCTTCTCGACCTGGAATGAAAAACACGTTAGACATCACAACGTTACAGCTTTTTAGTTCCACGGTCCAGGTGCTATGCACCCCCAAGGAATCTCCACTCGACTGGTGGATCGAATCCTTCTGTGGCGTACACGTGGTGAACCAGTTCCATCTTCCACAAAGGTGTGCCTTCACATCAGAATCTAGTACAAAAGATTCTTGCACCTCTGTCCTGAAACAGCTGGTCACCAAATCTGCACTGAAGCTCTGCATCTCTGGCCTTGCTTCATGTTGCCTGTTGGAAATGCTGCAAACCTTCCTGACATTTGGATCCTGTCCAAACTTCTCACAGGACAAACTTTCCACTGCTTCAACCTCAGCAGTGCCACCTGCTGGTTGCAGTGATGGTTGGGATGATGTCACAGTCAGTACCCCTTCTTCCTCCTGCTTTGGAGATTTCTCCCCCTCAACAGGAAACACCCCTCTTGTGCACTCTGGAAAACAGCTCTGCGTCTTCTCATCCATGACACCACCAGAGCTCTGCACGATCACCTGGGATACTGTATCAGCTTTCCCCTGGGGTGTGACTTTTGGCAGTCTGCTGAGCCATTCCCTCCCAGGGCATGTGGGCATCGGAGACAGCAAAGTCCAGCCCTCCGAACTTCTTTGGCATCCTAGATAGCTCGTCGCCATCTTGGAATGTCCAAGTGTGTCACAGATTAAATTCCTGCCAAACACACACCCTGTCTAATATCAGGCATAGACTGTGTCTCAAACTGCCTTTTGCAGTTTCAGGAACAAAATCACTGCTCCCTCACATTCCCAAACTCACAGGGAATGAATCAGAAGATTCCTATCTTCTTAAAGTTCATGCCTGCTACTTCAACTCAGCATCGGGGGAAATTGCTCCCTCCCCCATAGCTGATGTTTCACATCCAGCTATTGTCCTGGCAAAGCTTGCTGCTGCGCAAATCCAGCTTCATAAGCATCAGAGTATGTCCTCCCTTCTGTAGCACATAAATCAAGGCTACATTCTCGGCAAAGACCTGCCACATCAAGCATTCCCTCTATGTAACTCAGGGACTTGGGATCCTACCCCTTCAAAAGGTCCATTCCGCAGCTTAGTGCAAGCTGGAACAACCTTTTAGTGTCCTTATCAGACGGCTATGAATCAAGCCTTCTTCTGTGCATGAGCCACTGGCTTTGGCACAAAACAAAGCCTGCCTTTGTTTACTTTGTTTCACTTTTAGGCAGCTTCTTACTCACAGTGTCTGTCTCCTCACAGATTTTTTCCTTCCGTCTCTGAAGAGGCTTGCCACATGCTGCCGGTTCCAGGAGACTCCAACCAGGACAAAACAGCCCCTAGTTCTTCCTCTGCTGGCACTGGGTCTGTGGCCCCCGATCCCTGGGCCCATGGCTGTTGCCAGGAGCTCATCCTACACTCGAGTAGGACCCTGGTAGAGACACATGCCCGACTGGCATGTTCTCTCCCTCCTGGTCGATTGTTCGGGAGCTTCAAAAGCTGTCTTCAGCCCGAACATCACAGTGACCGATGCCAACAGACACCGGCACACTTAGCGATCCACAGAGTCTTCGCAGTTTGCGTAAAAGAACTCAGCAACTCAGCATTTTGGCTAATCTACTTTATTTCCATATAAACACACACGGAGCACTGCAACATGGCTCCCTCTCTCTCTAGTATCAGACGGCAAAGAAAAAAAACAGAGGACAATAGTCCCACTTCACAGAACACAGAATTGTGTATGTTTCCGAGCACAATTCAGAGTGTTGATGGAGCGTCTCCACCCCCATCGTTCTATTCGGACACTGAGATCCAGCACCAAGGGCCTTCTGTTGGTTCCCGCACTGCGAGATGTGAGGTTACAGGGAACCAGTCAGAGGGACTTCTCAGTAGTGGTCCCCACCCTGTGGAACACCCTCCCATCTGATGTTAAAGAGATGAGTAATTATATAACATTTAGGAAACATCTGAAAGCATCCTTGTATAAGGAAGCTTTTCGTTTTAATGTATTTTTAATCTCTGTTGGAAGCCGAGCAGAATGGCTGGGGAAGCGCAGCCAGATGGGCGGGGTACAAATAATAAATTGTTGTTGTTGTTGTTATTTAAATATTGTTTTATTGGTTTTATGTACAATCTTTACAACAGAGAACTTTACAACCAAAACAAACCTTTACAACAGAAGACTTTAAAACCAAAATAAACCAAGATAGAAGCAATAACATCATCATCATCATCATCATCATCATCATCATCATTTATTATTTATACCCCGCCCATCTGGCTGAGTTTCCCCAGCCACTCTGGGCGGCTCCCAATCAGTGTTAAAAACAGTACAGCGTTACATATTAAAAACTTCCCTGAACAGGGCTGCCTTAAGATGTCTTCTGAATGTCAGGTAATTATTTATCTCTTTGACATCTGATGGGAGGGCGTTCCACAGGGCGGGCGCCACTACCGAGAAGGCCCTCTGTCTGGTTCCCTGTAGCCTCACTTCTCGCAATGAGGGAACCGCCAGAAGGCCCTCGGCGCTGGATCTCCGTGTCCGGGCTGAACAATGGGGGTGGAGACGCTCCTTCAGGTATACAGGACCGAGGCTGTTTAGGACTTTAAAGGTCAGCACCAACACTTTGAATTGTGCTTGGAAACGTACTGGGAGCCAATGCAGATCTCTCAGAACCGGTGTTATGTGGTCCCGGCGGCCACTCCCAGTCACCAGTCTAGCTGCCGCATTCTGGATTAATTGCAGTTTCCGGGTCACCTTCAAAGGTAGCCCCATGTAGAGCGCGTTGCAGTAGTCCAAGCGTGAGATAACTAGAGCATGCACCACTCTGGCGAGACAGTTCGCGGGCAGGTAGGGTCTTAGCCTGCGTACCAGGTGGAGTTGGTAGACAGCTGCCCTGGACACAGATTTAACCTGCGCCTCCATGGACAGCTGTGAGTCCAAAATGACTCCCAGGCTGCGCACCTGGTCCTTCAGGGGCACAGTTACCCCATTCAAGACCAGGGAATCCCCCACACCAACCCGCTCCCTGTCCCCCAAAAACAGTACTTCTGTCTTGTCAGGATTCAACCTCAATCTGTTAGCCGCCATCCATCCTCCAACCGCCTCCAGGCACTCACACAGGACCTTCACCGCCTTCACTGGTTCTGATTTAAAGGAGAGGTAGAGCTGGGTGTCATCTGCATACTGATGAACACCCAGTCCAAACCCCCTGATTATCTCTCCCAGCGGCTTCATATAGATATTAAAAAGCATGGGGGACAGGAGAAAACCCTGGGGCACCCCACAAGTGAGAGCCCAGGGGTCTGAACACTCATCCCCCACCACCACTTTCTGGACACGGCCCAGGAGGAAGGAGCGGAACCACTGTATGACAGTGCCCCCAGCTCCCAGCCCCTCTAGACGGTCCAGAAGGATGTTATGGTCGATGGTGTCAAAGGCCGCTGAGAGATCCAGCAGAACTAGGAAACAGCTCTCACCTTTGTCCCTAGCCCGCCGGAGATCATCAACCAGCGCGACCAAGGCAGTTTCAGTCCCATGGTGAGGCCTGAATCCCGATTGGAAGGGATCCAAATGGTCCGTTTCCTCCAGGCGTGCTTGGAGTTGTTCAGCAACCACCCGCTCAATCACCTTGCCCAAGAATGGCAGATTTGAGACTGGGCGATAGTTGGCCAAATTGGCTGGGTCTAAAGATGTTTTTTTAAGAAGCGGTTTAATGACCGCCTCTTTCAGCGGGTCTGGGAAGGCTCCCTCACAGAGGGAAGCATTCACCACCCCGCAGAGCCCATCGCCCAGCCCTTCCCGGCTCGCTTTTATCAGCCAGGATGGGCAAGGATCAAGGAGACAGGTGGTCGGTTTCACTTGTCCAAGCAGCCTGTCCACATCCTCGGAGGTAACAGATTGGAATTGATCCCATGTAACAGGACCAGACAGAACTCTAGCACTCTCCCGCCCTGGCCCTGCTCCCACGGTGGAGTCTACCTCCTTCTGAATCTGAGCGATTTTATCTGCAAAAAACTTTGCAAAAGC
The DNA here is from genome assembly GCF_027172205.1 of Podarcis raffonei. Classification (NCBI taxonomy): domain Eukaryota; kingdom Metazoa; phylum Chordata; class Lepidosauria; order Squamata; family Lacertidae; genus Podarcis; species Podarcis raffonei. The sequence goes on along the minus strand of NC_070620.1, from coordinate 15,074,711 downwards.
ATTGCAGGAGATCTTGGGGTCCCTACCAGGCCCCGGTGGTACAGGTGGTTCCGATAGATTGCGAACCACCTGAAAAAGTCTCCTGCTGCTGTTTTCTGCAGATGCAATGGGGGCGGCGAAGAAGGCCCTCTTCGCCGTCGCCATTGCCACTTGGTAGGCTCAACGTTGAGCTCTAACCCGTGTCCGGTCTGATTCAGAATGAGTTTTCCGCCACCGGCGCTCTAGCCGTCTCAACGATTGTTTCATCACCCTGAGCTCCGGGGAAAACCACGGGGCTACAGTCCGGACTCCATGCAATCGGAGAGGGTGCTTCGGAGCCAGACAGTCAATAGCCCTGGTTAACTCCGCATTCCAGCGTGCCACCAGGGAATCAGCTGAAAGGCCATCAACTTGGGATAAAGCATCCCCTACCACTCTCTGGAAGCCAATTGGATCCATTAAGTGGCGGGGGCGGACCATCTGAATCGGTCCCACCTCCCTGCAGAGGGGAAGGGTTGCGGAGAAGTCCAGTTGCACCAGGAAGTGATCTGACCATGGCACTATGAAAACTCATATGTTTTCATTTGTACTAAATTCTTCTCAGATTTCCTTATTTTACTATTCTTTAACTTGAATCTTCTTCTTTTAATTCCTTGTTCGTAACCTCCTAAATCGCATATTTGTGCTCTACAATTTTCCAGTTACTGCCTTATGCCTCCCTCCCCCTTTACCAATTACTTCCCTTCACCCATGTGCGATCTTCTCTTCATACTGTTATTTATTGTTTTGTTGACAGCTATTAAAGTTGTTTTTTCCATTTGTATTGTAATATTCTCTTGTATCCTTGCATACTTCAGGCTATTGCATGTTAAATTTAAGCTTTGAACCAAAATCTTATCATATATTCCTGTATGAATTCCCATTCTTTGTAAGTTTTTTTGATTAGAGCAGCCTCTAATTGATGCCGTTAGTAGCTCAGGCTCTGATTCAAGGTCTGGCTCTGTTTCAGGCTCTGCCTCTGCCTGTGTTTCAGGTTTTGGCTCTGTTTCCAACTGTTTCTCTGATTCAGGCTCCAGCCGTGTATCAAGCACTGTTTCAGACTCTGGCTCTGGCTCTGGCTCTGGCTCTGGCTCTGGCTCTGGCTCTGGCTCCAGCTCTGGCTCTGGCTTTGGCTCCGGCTCTGTTTCAGGCTTGGGCTTGGGCTTGGGCTCTGCCTCAGACTGTGTCTCTGTTTCAGGCTGTGTCTCTGTTTCAGGCTCCAGCCCTGTATCAAGCACTGTTTCAGACTCTGGCTATGTTCCAGGCTCTGCCTTCGGCTCTTTTTTAGGCTCTGTTTCAGGCTCTATTTCAGCCTTGGCTCTGGCACTGGTTCTGGCTCTATTTCAGGCTCTGCCTGTGTCTCAGGCTTTGGCTCTGTTTTACGCTGTTTCTCTGTTTCAGGCTCCGACACTGCCTCAAGTGCTTTGGCTTTGGCTTTCTTTTCTTTTCTTTATAATAAACTGTATTTGACAAACAACAATAACATCCACAACATACCGCCATAAATTACAATTTGCTCTCCTTAATCTTATAATATGCTTCACAACATTGCAACACATATTTTACCATTTGGAACATTTATCCATATATACTTTACATGATAAAAAGCTATTTAAAAAAACCACACACAAAAAGAAAAAGAAAACAAGAAACAAGAAAAAAAAAGAAAAAAAGATTGAGAATGACTTCCGAATACTCTCTTTGTACTATTGCTTATTGTGTTGTTTAACACACAGTATCATCTTATGTAATATTCTCTTAATTATTATGAAAGGAAAAATTATTATTTACAATATTTATTTTACAAGAATCATTCAAGTTCTGCGAAGATATTTTTGTTATTACAATAAATTTTCAAATATTCTTTAAATATTTTCCATTCTTTATGTACCTTCTGTTTCGAATAACCTCTGACCCTCCCTGTCATTGTAGCCAACTGCAAGTACTCTATCATTTGGACCTGCCATTCAGTTATTGTAGGAATGATTTTGCTTTTCCAATTCCTTGCCACCAAAATTCTGGGTGCAGTTGTCGCATACATGAAAAGAGGTCAGACATTGTTTCTGATTTCTGATGACATTATACCTAGGAGAAAGGCTTCTGGTTTTTTCTTAAACAAGAATTTAAATAATTTTTTCAAATTCATTATAAATGTTGTTCCAAAATTCTCAAATGGTTGTGCATTCCCACCACATATGCAAATAGGACCCTATGCCTTTTTTTGCACTGCCAGCAAATTGGTGGTCTATTTTTGTACATCTTAGCAAGCTTTGGTAGGGTGGGGTGCCATCTATATTGCATTTTCATAATGTTTTCTCTAAGATTATAGCATACCATAAACTTAATATCCTCCCTCCATAGCTTTCCCCATTGATCCATGTATATGTTATAACCAATATCTTGTGCCCATCTCACCATATGCTGTAATGCTGCAAATTGGGAACAGGTTTATTTTTTACTGAGCAATTTGATAGAAGACTGTCAGCTTGTCCCCTCCCTACTTATTCCCAGGTATTTTACTTTACTTTTGATCTCCAGACCCGTAGTTTCTTGCAAATCCTTCCTCAGCCCTCATATTTTTAGTTAGTAATTTGGTTTTTTGGTAGTTCATCTTAAAACCTGCCAGTCTTCCATATTTGTTAATCACGTCTATAGCAGCTGGAATACTTTGTTTTGGGTTCTCTGTTGTTACTATTAGATCGTCCACATAGGATCTTACTTTGTATGATTTTTCACGTATTACAACTCCTTTTATTTTTTCCCCTTTTCTCAAAATTTGCATGAGCGTTTCCAAAACCAAAATGAACAGCAATGGAGATAAGAGACACCCCTGTCTCATACCCTTAGCAATCTTGATGTTTTCTGTGAGATTTCCGTTTATTATCAACCTTGCGTTTTGATTATGATAAATCGCCTCTATCCCCTTTTCAAATCTTTCTCCGAGTCCCATTATTTCAATTTGTTTTTTCAAAAAACACCAGGAGCTCTGGCTCTGGCTCCGGCTCCGGCTATCTTGAACTGACATAGACTTCTTACTGCTTGCCAGACGGCTCGCTGCCAGGGGATTGTCATATTTTCCTTAATTTATTTCTTAAATTTATTAAAATTCACTTGTTCTAAATTTTTCTAAATTTCTTGTTATATTTATTCCCAAGTAATTTATTAACTTTCTTAATTTTATATTTATTTTTATATCCTTCAAAAAATTCATTTTTTCATCTTCATCATAGTTAAATATCATAATCTCTGATTTGGACCAATTTGCAACCCTATTATTTCTCTAATTTTCTTTCAAATGTGCCCCTATTACCTGCATATTTTCCAACGTATTTTTGATTGTTAACAAGCTGTCATCTGCAAATAAGCTTATTTTCTCTTTTTTGTTATTGCTTATTCCTCTTATATTTCCATCTTCTCTAATTACATTGGCCTGAGTTTCAATGACCAATACAAATAAAATTGGGGAAAGGGGGCATTCTTGTCTTGTGCCCCAGGCTAGTGTTATTTGTTCTGTTATACCATCGTTCACTACGACATATGCCTTGTTCCTCAAATATAATTGAATCTATTAATCCCTTAAATCGTTCTTCAAATCCTAAGATTTGTATAATCATTTTTAAAGCCAGCCATTCTACACAGTCAAAAGCCTTGAAAATATCCAGTGCTACTATACCAGCTTTCAATTTATTTCTTCTTATTATATCTATTTTATTCAACACTCTTCCTATTAAACTAGGCATCTGTCTTCCTGCTACAAAGACACATTGGTTTTTATTTATATATGAAATTATTCATCCTTTCTGCCATTATTCCGGTCAATATTTTAGCATCTTGCTTTATTAGGGAAATCGGCCTGTACGATCCTGGGTCCTTCAAATCTTTTCCTGATTTTGGAATTAAGATAATTATTTATTGTTCCCATGATGGAAGGGATCCTCTCACCCTTGATTACTGAATTATATAATACTTTTAATTTAGGAGCCAATATATTTTAAAATACTTTATAATATTCCATTCCCGATCCATCTGCTCCTGGGGCTTTCCCCCCTTTTAGTTTCCCTATAACCCCCTCTATTTTTGTTCCATAACCTCTTTATCCCTACTTTCTAGCTTTATCTTCCAGTGTCTTGATATATTATTTCATCTTCCCCATAGAATTGTTACCTGCTGAATATAACTCTTGGTAAAACTCATGAAATACTCTCAACTTAACTTTTATCAAATTGTGAATATTACCCATTTTATCTTTTATTAGGCTAATTGAATTCTTTACTGGGCTGTGGGTCCTTACCTACCTTCCCTCAAAACTGACAACTGTAAATTCTGGAATCCTGAGGTCAGGGGTGATACGTCCCATTTCGCTATTTGAGGCAAATCAGGAAGTGCCACCCTGCTCTGCCACACCACCACCATCCATGGGATACTCACCACCACTGTGCCATCTGCCAGTGGCACTGCAGCTGTACCATATCCTCCAACATTTCTCTGATGAAAATAGGGAAGTCCCATTCCAAAATTATAATTTTGCTATTTATACCCACACATCCTATTGGGTTGCCCCAACACTCTGAACAGCTTCCAACATATATAAAACATAATTAAACATTAAACATTAAAAAACTTCCCTATACAAAATTGCCTTCAGATGGCTCCGGGGATCTGATAACTTCATACCCTCCAACATTTATCCAATGAAAATAGGGACATCCTAAGGAAAAGCAGAACATTCCGGAATGAAATCAGAAACTGGGACATCTTCTCTAAACCACGGACGTCCCTGGAAAATAGGGACACTTGGGGGGGCTGCTGTACCAGCACTGCAGTGCTGGCTTTGGAGCCGATTTCCTGTAAGAGCTTGCAAGATCTCATCCAAATCTCATGAGATATTTTGCTCTCCTTAACATCTTAATGAGATCTCGCAAGATCTTGCAGGAAATCAGCACCTATACTGGCACCGTTTCTCTGGCAGAGATGGGGGCATGAAAGAAGGCACACCTGAGGGTGCTGCAAACTAAAAATGCTTTTGCAGTTCATCAGAACTATCTAGCAATATCAAGTTATAGGAAAACTGATCCTATTAACAGTAACTCTTCTAGTTGGTAAATTGATTTGGCAGCTTCCATGCACATGACGTGTGATGTTAATCTTTTTCAGAGAGTTAAGTGAAAATTCATCAGTTACAGTTATAGTTGCAAATGGTAACAACATATATGTGCAAGGAAAAGGAGCAGGTTTGCTCAAGTGTGTTGCAGGTAGAAAAACTGTTTGTAATGAAGTGAGTGATGTAGTTTACTTGCCGGAATTAACAGACAGTTTGCTGAGTGTGCCAACCCTGACCATGTATGGTTTTAATGTAAATTTTAATTGCAACAAATGTGCAGTTACCAAAAATGGAGTTTTGTATGCATAAGGTTTTGAAAACAATGGAGTCTTTGGGCTACATACAGGTCAAGAGAGAGTGAATATGGCCAAGAAGAATTCAAGTGCAACCTGTGTTCATCTGTGGCAAAAAAGGCTTGGACATAGAGACTTCAGGATTATAGCAGACCTGTCAAATAGTTTGGTGAGAGGAATGGAAATTGAACTTTGTAAAGTTGACCTGAATAGTGAAATATGTGAAAGTTGTTTGTTAGGGAAGGGAACAAGACCTTCTATCTCCAAGCGAAGCCAGAAAAGTTCAACAGATGCAGGCCTGGCCAGGACGCAGAGTCTCAGTTTCGCCGAAAACCTAATGGTGACCGATTCACTCTAAAGCGGTGCCAAACACTAAAAACAGCCCCCCTACAATGATTGGCAATGAAAACCCCACGTTTCACTGCACCCCACAGAATGTACCCTCTGAGGTCTTAACGCCTGTGGTCATGATTTCGCCAAAAACCTGACATCATCAAGATTCATTCAGAAGCAGCGCCAAACACCAGCAAAAGGCCCTTTGCAATGTTTGGTGGCAAAACCCGCCATGTTTCACACTGTCAAGGGCTGGGCAGAGGAGAAGGAGTGGTGGAGACCGCCTCCTCATCCTGACCCTTCCAGGGAGGAGGAAGAGGAAAACAGTAAAGATTTGAAATAGTGGTTTGCGGGAGGTCACAGCTCAGAGGAAGATGAGGGGGAAAGTTGGGAAATAATGGGTGAGTAGGAGCAGGCAGAGCCGGAGCAGCAGCTGGCTGACAAGTTGTCACTAGAAAGCATTCCAGACCCACCATCTCCTAGAATCCGGCGAGCCTTAAAAGTAGGAGAGCAAAGAGCTTGAAGACAGAGGGCACTTAGCAGCACCTGTACAGGAGGTGATGATGATGACGAATGAGGAAGTGGGAGTGACAGGGGGTGGAGATTCACTCAGGACAATGTCATTATCCAAGAGGCTAAGTTCTATAGTCTCTCTTTGTAAAGCTTGAAATAAAAAAGAACTGTAAGAAACTTTTCCTTCTCTTTATAATTTCCTGGGCAACCAACCAGTAGCCGCTGACAACATCCTGACAGATTGTCCCAAGTCCTCTTAAATTGCTGGTTAAGTCATAAATCATGACAGACGGTGCAGGAGCTGCCGGCGGGCAGCCTGCCAACACTGATAACTGAAAGGAGCCATTTCAATGGCTTTTACAACAGAATTTAATGCTGAGAAGACATGTAGAACATTTGATGAGTGCCGTTCAATCTCAAAATGCGGAAATGGTCAGAATGATGGCAGAAACGCAGAGACAGTCAGTAAGACCCACCCCCACCCCCAATTCCCCCATCAAAGTTCAGTGGACAGACCTCTGAGTTGCTTGGGTTTAAAGTGAAAGTAGAAATGTTTTTGAAGGTGAGGCAAGATGTCAGACAAAGAATGTGCGTTTATTGTAATTAATCTTCTGGAAGGAACCGCCAGACGCTGAGTGACTCCTTTACTAATTAATCAACACCCTTGTTTATTGAGATCAGACAGTTTTATGACTTATCTCGAGTCCATGTTCCAGGACCCACAGTGGAAACTGTCGGATTTCAAGCCAGCAGGTCCAGCGAAGTCCAGAGGAATTTGGCCACCCTCCAGGTGCCCGGCTTGAATCCTTGTGACCTCCTGTCTGCGACTCCCGGCAAGATCAAGGGAGGTCTCTTCGGCGATCCTTTTCAAACGTGAAAAGAACACACCACTCCTCCCCCTCCTCCACTCCCAGGGGGGGGGGGGAAGAGACAGACAGAAATATATCTACATGTCTTTATTTCTGTCTTTCAGCAGTACAGAGAAAACATGTCTGTACACTCTGATTCACAACTGCAGAGAGAGAATAAACCCCACCCATGTACTTCCAGTACAGGGTCATGTGCCACTCTGAGCTAACATCCGGTGCTCAGTACACTGTCTCTTGTTCCCACGGTACATTCCAATAACATCAGTTTCCTGTTTACCATTCCAGCCATCTGGAGCTCGCTTCTGCATTGCTCCTTTTTCGTAACAGAAACCTGCAAATACACAAAAGCTAATGAAGCTGAAGCAGGGGTCTAACTCAGTAATGGAAACAGTTCAGTTTGCTGTCACAGGAGCTAGCGTGGTATCAGGAAGCCTTGATGGCTATTTACCATGCAGGGCTGAGTGAAACCCTGCTGAATGAGTTGGTAAGAATGGATTCTCTCCCCCCCCTCCCCCCCCAGTTCCCTGGAGGTGTTGATGCCAGCAGCCTTGAGAATTGACCAGTGCTTGCAAGAGAGAAAGGAGCAGAGGAGCTGTTATCAGGCCGCAGGTGAAGCTGTTTGGAATTCCACGCATTCCAGGGAGAAGGCCTGGGAGCAAAATGAGGAATGAACCTGCGAGGCTATGCAGATCGGCGCCATCGTGTGTCTCAAAAGGAGAAAAAGACAAAAAGAGGAGAGAGAGACTTTGCTTGTACTGTGGGAAGCCGAATCACTTTGCAAGACATTGTCCAGCCAAGACACCCGTGAACTCTTTCTGGAGCCAGTGCTGAGAGAAGGGCAGGCCCAGCGAAGCAGCAGGTGGGAAACGCTCACCCCCAGTTCCTGTGAGGGTCCTAGGACTGGAAAAGGGGCAAGTTGCCACTGGCTATTCCTGGATTCACAGTGCTTGGGGTGCTACAGTTCCCAGATGGGCGCAAGATGCAGTTGTGAGCCCTCATTGATTCATGTTCCTCAGCAGATTTTTGTGATGTAGAGAAGGCATGTTCAACCAAAAGTAGCCTGAGATCTACCATTCAATATCAAAAACTGGCAGTGATCTACCACACTCTCCCATTGTCATTCTTCAATTTAAACATGAGTTAAATCCATGAGTTGTTATCAAAGGCCTTTTCCGCCTCAATAAACATCAGAGCTGTTTGCTTGTCATTCCTGGCCTCCATATATTCTATTATGTCTATTATATTCCTTATGTTACTCTTATGTTACTCTGAAGTCTCTATCCTACAGTTTGAAAAGGCAGTGAACATCAATGGTATGGGCCGAAACCACCAGGCTGAGCAAGGGATTCGCCACTTTTGCTTGAAACACCTAGCAAGAGTGTGGACTCTCCTTCATTGGAGGGTTTTTTCATAAGAGGCTCTCAGCAAAGGCTTTTGAGCAAGAAATGGACATTTGTTATGTATGCTTTGGTCGACATCCTCTGCATTGCAGAGGCTCGGACTGGATGACCCTCAGGAGTCCCTTTTCCTGCTCTACAGTCCTGAGTTTATGATGCCAGACAGAAGAAAGCAAGCTATCTGTTTGATTAAAGAGCCAGTCGAAGACAGCTGTGTGAGATTTTGGAAATGGTTAGCTCTTTTTGTTGCCACATCTGGATTTTGACTATGGTACCCTTAGGTTTCTCTTCATGAGAAGCATCAAGGGGGGGGGGGAATCATTTTGTGTAGGGCTCTGGAGCCACGGATTGTGTTTAGAAGGCTCATGAGGTGTACTCCAACTGAAGGCATCCCCTGAAGATGTTTGAACTGTAAGAGTGTGAGTGTGTGTGTGTGTGTGCATGAAAAGGGAAAAGGGCAGACAACTGGAGTTCTGACCCAGAAACTGAAAAGGTTGGATCTGTGTAGCTGAAAGGATTGGCCACAAGGCTTGAGAGCAACAGTTAATGCTCTCCTTGTTAAAGACACTGCAAAGTTTATGCCAGGACAAAAAGAAATGGTTTGCGTTTTCATGCCGTTTTTGACTCCCTTGTATTCCAAGAGCAAGTAATTTTGGGGGTTTACCAGTAAAAGCCTGATATTTGTTAAGTGGCAACTCAGAAGATTTTGTTAAGTGGAAAATCACAGGTGCAAGGTGAAAATAGAAGCCACATCTTCAAAATCTTGACTTCACTAATGAACATTTTTGTTTTGTTTTTGGAACAGCAAGTGCAAATTTAATGAACTGGACTCTGACACAAAAGTTGTGTCCACTTGACATGGACAAAGGGGAAAAGATAGATTTAATTCTTTTGAGATAATGTTTTAGAAATAAAGCCTGGTTTTACCTACTCTCGTTGCTCCTGACTCTATTCCTTGATAGGAAATTGGGCTCTGCCTATCCAGGGAACGAACAAAGGACACATTTTTGCAACAACCCAGAGCAAAAAAAACCGGCTGGCTTCCGCCGCTTACCGGCGCCCGTAGCTACGGCTCTGCAGCTGAGCCGAGCGCGAGCGCGCGCGGTGTGGCCAGACCAGGGAAGCCACTTCTCCTGTTCATACCCCACCAACCGCGACTTGTTGCCGATCTCTCCGCCCCGGATCCAGGGGATCTCCTCGGCCGCTGAGCCGATTGGGCGGCCAGTCTAGCCTCTCCTCCCCGGCCTTCTGACTCACAAGCCTCCCTCCGGTTCGCCAACGTCCGCCTCTGTCTCCGCCCTCCCTGCGCGCTCGAGTTCATTTTCTTCGGGTGGTTCGTCTGCCTTGCCTCCAAAGCGTCAGTCCGTCCGTTCTCTCTCTCCCGGTTGTAACTTCAGCTCACCCCTGCAAGAGGCGTCAGTTTGCAACAACAGCAGCGGCAGCAACAACTGCCAACGACTGCGTCTTTGCTCCGGCTGGGAAGGTTGAAAAAACAAAAAAGAACCCCCCACCCCCAGCGGAGTAGAGCCTTGACTTCTACTTTTCCAGAGGCAGGGGACGTCGGATCCGATAGGCCAGGGTCGACCGGCTCTTCTCTCGCACACCATTGACACTGCACCTGCTCCAACTTAGGAGCGCCTCGCGTGCGCCCCACGACCCAAGGGTGGCCCTGCGGCTACTGGTCTCCGTCGGAAGCTAGTAGAAGAGCCTGGTTCTCTCAGCTGACACCCCGCCCAGTCGAGGAGTCTCCAGGACCTGCCCCGGGCCAAAGAGAAGTAGCACAGCAGGCTGACCCCCACCGCCCTGCCCTCCAGCGACATCAGCATCCAGGAGAGATCATGGACGTGCCCGTCAGTCTGGGCAGGGTCAATCCTCGGCCGCCAGCGAAGGCTTTTCGGAGCGCCTTCCAGAACCTGTTTAAGAATGTCCGCGAAGTGTTTCAGAGCCCCGGATCCTTGCGAGAGGAGGCTGGCCCCAGCCACCAGGCGTCGGCGTCCGCGACGGAAGGGTCGTCTTCCTCGGGGTCCCGCTTGCAAGAGCCCAGCGCCTACCAGCAAGACTCGGGTTCGCCCTCTTACCTGCTGCTGGAAGAGCAGTCCCAGGTGAGCAAAACGCTGCAGTCCCCAGATGGGGGGGAGGCGTCCTTGTCCTCGCCCTCGTCGTCCGCTCCGTATTCTCTGGCCCTGCTGGGAGGCTTCTCTTTCCAGAGTCGTCCCGGGGACTTCAAAGACATTCTGGGCAACAGCAGTCTTCAGCAAAAAGCAGAAGGAGGCGAGCCTCGCGGAGGAGGTGAGGAAGCCCCTTCCGACAAAACTGACTACCTGGGCGTGAGTGCCAAGGAGCTGCGCAAAGCCGTCTCCACCTCCATGGGCTTGGCGGTGGAAGCGCCTGGCGTCGGCGAAATGGCGGCGACCCACAGCAACAGCATGTTCGCTGGCGCGCACCCTCGGCCCCTGACACTGGACGGCTGCAAGATCGTGGAAGCCAAGAAGGGAGGCGCTGGTGGTGGCGAGGGCGTGCTGGCCATGGACATGCCGGGCCACCCAAGCCTCTACAAGTGCTCTCTGGAGCTGGAGGAGCCGTTGGGGACCTTCCCGAACCGCAACTACTACAACTTTCAGCTGGCCCTAGCCTCCCATGGGGGGTGCATCAAGCAAGAGAGCCCATTGGAGTACGCACCCGGCAGTGCTGCTTGGGAGCCGCAGTGCCGGCGTGCTGGAGACGTGCCTGCTGCCTTGGCGCCCCACTATGCTGGCCCTCCCGGCCAGAGACGGCACCACTTCTTCACCGAGGAAGGGCAACTCTATGAAGGTGGCCCCCCCGCCTATTTTGGCTATACCAGGAGCCAGGGCCCATTGGAACAAGAGGGTGGCACGCTCCAACCATCCAATGTGTTGTACCCCGGGGGCATGGTGGGCAGGATGCCCTTTGCCCCTGCCGCTGACTGCATCAAGACGGAGCTCCCTCCGTGGATGGAGAGCTACACAGGGGCCTACGGAGACATGAGGTAAAGGGCTAACATGCAAAGACCGTCCTCGCCAAAGGCTGGTAGGGTTTTGCAAAACTCTTGTAGGTGAGTTGGAGGGGAAAGATCCCAGGTTTTCAAAAAGAAGGGGGAGGCTTGCAACCAGTATTTTTTAGCCTGAGTTTTATTTTAGGTTGGTTGGGTGTGTGTGGATTGCATGAACTCTTGAGCACATCTCCTGCAATTTGCTTGGGTGTGAATTGGTGCAGGCCAGGGGTCCAAAGGAAGGCTTCAATCTAAGGGTAGCTGGTTCAAGGCCCACCCTGCTTTGGAGCTATTGACAGGTATAGACCATCAGGTTTGCAGCCTACCTGCTGAGCTTGTCAATCGGGTGTAGAAAAACCACATTTAAAAAAACCCACATCAGTTTTATTGGGGTAAATTGTCAGTTTGTTCAGTCCTGATGATGATGCATCTTTCGTTAGACTGACTCTGAACATCAGGATTTCGGGGGAATTTTTTGAAGTGTTGATTTCATTGGCTATAGTGACTTTTTGGATTCCTAATACAGTTGGATTCCTCTGCCTGAACGTAGCATTGTTTTGTTTTGAGTGAGATTCTGGTAGAGTTCACTGCCGTTGCTTCTCTCATGACTCGTTTGGGAAGGTGCTTGTGCCAGAATTTCCATACTCTGAACCTACCTAGGACTTTGAAACGTTGGCACAGAGAGAACCCCTTTGTGTGTAGGTATGAATCTCATATTGGGCTGCTTTTGGTTTGAAGACTTCAGCTGCCCGCCATTTTGTCCTGCCTTCTAGAAATGCAGCTCAGTGATAAAAGCACAGCTGTCATGCTGCCCTGTGCTCTGGCCTGCAACTCCCTCTCCCTTGCCCCAGTCCTCATTTTCATGGAAGGGTCACTGTCCATAAGTAGCCTTAAACTATTGGTGAGTAATGCAAATGGTACCTGTGTGGTGCTTGCAAGCATCTTAGGCAATGCATTGATGTTGACCCATAGAAACTTTAGAGTCAGGGAAAAAGGGGTTGGGTCTCCCGGATCAAAAGTTGATTCATGTGTTAATCCAACTGTATTATGCCTAAACCACCCTTCTATTTGGGCCATTTTGTACACACAGCAAGAATCGGTTCCGTCCAGGACAAAGTGGAAATAGGTCAGAATGGAAGATTTTGCATGCCTAATACCTGGAACTGTGACTGTAACATTTCAGTTGCTTCCCAAGAAATTGTTTTTGACTTGGGTTGGACTTTTAGGGAGCAAAGTATTTAAATTCCCATCGGAGTCTCATCCTTGAATTCAACGTATCAATTTTGCACACACCCACACCCATGGGAAACATTTTGGGAGCTTCAGGTATAGAAATTTCATAGATTGGGGATGAGAATTAAGCTAGGCTTCCCAAGTGTTTTTTATTTTTTATTTTAAATAATATACTTTCTAAGCACAGTAGTTGACTACCCTTTCCCTTCCTAATACTTTTTGGGGGCCATATCCAACCCTCTGTGGAATCTAATGGAAAGGCTTCCCATTGACGTCAACGGAGCTGGATTAGACCTTTACATTTGCAACTCGTGGCCCCGTTGCAATTTTAAAGCATTACAGTCTGAGCTGTTAAATAATATTTATTTCTCACATTATTGTTGGATGGTAAAACCCACTTGCCTCAAAACGGAACAGCTGAATCTTGCTTGTGCAGATGGCTGGCCTAATGGATTGCTTACGGGCAAATATAGAAAAGCTTGTTTTCATTTTACGGGAAACTGGACTACAGCTCCATTGGACAGATGGTGATGTCTCCTCTCCCTCTCCACCCCAGTCATAAGGCCTGCAGTCAGAACTTTGGTGGTGGTGAGTGACATAGATCTACCCAATAAAGCAAAATAACTACCGGTAAATGCAACTACAATAAGAAGTTACTGTATTTTTAAAACAACATTAATGAGGTTTTTAAAAATTATGTGACAGCTGCTCAATAAGCTATTCATGATCCCTGTGTCTTTTCCTGTAATGCTGCAAATTGGAACAGGTTTATTTTTTACTGAGCAATTTGATAGAAGACTGTCAGCTTGTCCCCTCCCTACTTATCATAAAAAACAGACTAGAGTCACCTTTCCACCATTTTTTAGTCCCATTCATTTCAATGGGTGAATCAAGAAAGTGCTGGAATTATTTCCCATTAAAACAAAATGTAATTTAAAAGTGTTTAATTGTAGTCTCTTAGCAGACCCTACAATTCCATGATGGGTCTATTATTTGTTAGCTATGATTCCTGCATTGCAGGGGATTGGACTAGATGACCCTTGGGTCCCTTCCAGCTCAATAATGCTATGCTATGAGACCCTGGGGCTATTTAGCTTGGTTGCAAATCTCTTTGATTGTGGTGTCTTTGAGAGATCTCCAACCTCACTTTATTTCCAGGGCCAGGAAGGTTTGGGTGTGTGTGGCCCAACTAAACTATATATTTAAAGTGTCATCATGCCATTGTAACCAGCCATGGCTTACTCCAAAACATCCAGGGGATTGTAGTTTGTTAAGGGTCCTGAGAGGTGTTAGGAAACACCCCCCCCCCATTCCTCTCCTGGGGCTGCAATTCCAAAAGTGATTTAACACTTAACATATTTGACTGGTTGGCCAGTTCCTGAGCAGGGACAGCCTGGCCACTGTAGTCCATGTGTTGGTAACATTAAAGCTGGATTACTGCAATGAGCTCTATGTGGGGCTGCCCTTGGGCCTGGTTTGGAAGTTCCAGCTGGGGTAAGAATGCTGTGGCCAGATTGCTGATGGGAACTTCTGGCTGGGGACACCATTTTTAGAACAGCTGCACTGGCTTCCTGTCTCCTACCGATACAGGCTCAAGGTCCTTGTATTAAGTTACAAAGACCTGAGCATCTTAGGCCCAGGGTACCTCAGGGTTCAACTGAACCCTCACACCCCAGCTTGAGATCATTTGCAGGAGCATTGCAGGTCATTCTCTGAGTTGATGAGGCTCATTTGACAGGTACCTAGTACCAACCGATCAGCTTGACATCTAGGACAGATCATTAAACAGTTTGTCTGTGAGTGCTTAGAAAAGGATGCTGTGATTACTAAGATCCGCCATGGGAGTCTCAAAAACAAGTCATGCCAGACAAATCACATTTCTTTTTTTGGTAGAGTTACAGGCTTGGTGTATCGGGAAAGCTGTGGACATAGTGTAGCTTGTCCTCCATGACATTCTTGCAGAGAAATTGTTAAAATTGTTAACAAAATGTGGGCTAGACGAAGTAACTGTTAGGTGGATTTGTAGCTGGCTGACTGACCGAACAGAGAGAGTGCTCATTAATGGTTCCTTGTTATCCTGGGGGGAAAGTGACAAGTGGGGTGCTGGACCTCCCTCTGCAAGTCTCATCCTCCTGCATCTTTAAACACAGCAGCTGAAACATGGATATCAGAAAGGATTGGTGGTTTTCTGGTAGGAATGTAAATTGGTGCAAGATTATTGGTATTTAATTTTGGCAGAAATGATAAATACTGTATTACTGAAGAAACTATTGTTAGTTGTCCAAAACTACGGTAATGTTATTGAATATTTTTGATGATACAAATGTAGCTGTTGTTGGTGTATTGCCAAAAGGAACTTGTAACGAGCCTCAAAGCACAGCCTTGAACAGTTGCTTAGTAACAATAATTCTCCCCAGCAACAGGTGTCCTTATCAGGGCATGCAGTGTGGTGAGGCCGTCAGTGTCTGTGTTAGTCAGTGTGGCTGCCTGAGGAACTCTGCTGAGACAAAGAAAAGGAACCCCAAGAGTTGGCGCTCACATACTAACAGATATATTGTCCAAAGAACTGGTCTCATATATGATCTTGGCAGCACAAGTAGTAATTGCAAGTCAGTGGAAACATAGGGGTACCTAGACTCCCTTGTGCCCTTGGCAAGGAGCTGTATTGGCACATACACCCCCTCCAATCCCTTGAGTCTTTGTAAGGAGCTGCATTGGCGCTTCTGAAGGCCAGAGAGACCATGGACCAGAAACTCAAAAGGTTTGCTTTTCACTGCCTTTTGTGCTCCCCTAGTGACTTCCTCCTTGGCCATTGGGTTGGGTCTGCTCTCCTCCATCTCCATCCCTCTTCCTCCGTTGGTCCATTTGTCTCCCTCCCTCCCTCTGCTTGCTTGCTGCCTCCTTTGCCTCCTTGCTCCCCTTTGCCTCCTTGCTCCCCTTCCCCCCCCTCCTGTAACTCTAACCTGCTCTCTTCATCTTTCATCCATTTTTTCCTGAGACAGATGAATCCCAACCAGAACTGCAAAGTGTGCAGAAGATGACAACCAAAACCACCCAAGGATTTGAAGAAGCTCCTATGGGAGGAAAAGCAAAAGTGTTTGGGGCTTTATAGTTTAGGGAGAAGCACAAGAGCCTGACTGCTGGATCAGGCCAATGGCCTATCTAGTAGGGTGGTTCATAAATTTTTTTTTTTAAATGCCTGCTCCAAAGGTCTTATCTTACTACACTAGGGATTATATAGCTATATCTGAAATTTCACGCATACCAGTTAATATCTTGACCCTGCTCCACTGAATTGAAATTTCATCCTTCACGACATAGGAAAACGGCCAAGTAAACAGCTATATTCATGGAGGAGGGTCAATCAGAAGGTTGGTGGTTTGAATCCCTGCGATGGAGTGAGCTCCCGTTGCTCTGTCCCAGCTCCTGCCCTAGCAGTTCGAAAGCACTCCAGTTCAAGTAGATAAATAGGTACCGCTTGGGCCGGAAGATAAACGGCGTTTCCATGCGCTCTGGTTTCTGTTACAGTGGTACCTCGGGTTAAGTACTTAATTCGTTCCGGAGGTCCGTACTTAACCTGAAACTGTTCTTAACCTGAAGCACCACTTTAGCTAATGGGGCCTCCTGCTGCTGCTGCGCTGCCGGAGCATGATTTCTGTTCTCATCCTGAAGCAAAGTTCTTAACCTGAAGACTATTTCTGGGTTAGCGGAGTCTGTAACCTGAAGCGTATGTAACCCGAGGTACCACTGTACAGTGTTCCGTTGCGCCAGAAGTGGTTTAGTCCTGCTGGCCACATGACCCGGAAAGCTGTCTGTGGACAAGCGCCGTTTCCCTCGGCCTGAAAGCGAGATGAGTGCCGCAACCCCATAGTCACCTTTGACTGGACTTAACCGTCCAGGGGTCCTTTACCTTAGTCCTTAGTTATTTGTGTGTCTCCCCCCACCCCCTTCTCCAGCCTCAAGGGCTTTTATCTTGTTTATCAGCTGATTTTGTATTTTAGAGGGAGGTGGTCTTCAGACTAAGCAGAAAAGCTTTCTAAGTCCATCTTTTCCAGGCAGGACATAATTACCGTAGCTCACAGTATCCTTAGTCACAATATATTAATTACATGAATACATTTGTGACTCATTTCCTCTGAAACATCTCAGAGAAATTTAACAGCAAAAAAATCTAAAAAACACTTCAATATACGTATGAAAACGATTTCAAATCCGAAACAGACACAGACTGGATTTTTTTAAAATCCACTTTAAGAGCCTGTTGAAAACAAGGATTCAGCAGGCAACAACTGGATAATGAACATGACACAGGCCTGATATGTAACAGGAGGGAGCAATGCCATAATGTGGGTTGCCGGTGCTCAGGGTGGGGCAAATGTTGCGCCCCCTTGGTGGATTGGGCAACCGGGGTGGGGGCATGTGCAGAGCCCACGAGGCACATGGCTGCCGGCACTGCTGCTAGTGGTGGTGGCAGCTGCATGCCTTTTTGGCTTGGTGGTTTTGCCACCTCCCAGCTCAGCCAGCCCAGGGGCATGGCATGGTCAGACATCTCTTTGCTGGCCACAAGGAGAAGGAGGCACCACTGCTGTCCCGAAGGCCCCTGCCCAGGTGCAGCTTGCCTCCCTGTGGTTCCGGAAGGCAGCAGGAGCTCAGCCACACAAGGGAGCCTGTTGTAGGGTACAGCCTCTCATAATTTTGTGCCCAGGGCCACCGCCTCTCTGCCCGCCCGCCCCGCCCGCTATGCCACTGGAAGGGAGATCCAAAGGTATGTGCCTTCACATTCAAGCTCTGATTCCTACAACATATGAAATGGACTTCCTGATATAGTGGCATCTGCAGGAGACCCTTGTAGAAACAATTGATTACCTCACCCCCAAAATGATATTGCGGAGCTGGAAAAGGTTCAGAAAAGGGCAACCAAAATTATCAAGGGGATGGAGCAATTCCCCTATGAAGAAAGGCTGCAGCATTTGGGACTTTTTAGTTTAGAGGAAAGATGAAGAAGACACAGTATGATAGACGTTTATGAAATTATCCATGGCCTGGAGAAGGTGGATGGAGAAGAGCTTTTGTGCTCAAATCCTGCTTGCTGGTTCCCTTTGGATCATTTGGTTGGCCACTGTGAACACAGGATGCTGAACTGGATGGGCCATTGGCCTGATCCAGCAGGGCTTTTCTTAGGTTCACATGTTCTCTCTCTCTCTCTCTCTCTCTCTCTCTCTCTCTCTCTCTCTCTCTCACACACACACACACACACACACACACACAGAATGCATGAAGCAGGATTGTGGTACATAGTGCCAGTATACCAGGTTGCCACACTCCGTGAGGCAGGTGCACACTTTCAGCTGAACCCATGAACATTCAAACCATGGGTGGGATCACAGCAGCGACATCCCCACCTGCATCAGCTCCAACAGCTTAGTTCTTGACCTTCTTGCATTGAGCAAGGCTGCACTGCAAGGTTTCCTGCTCAAATTTGCTTGAACCCTAGTCGGATCCGCTGTGCAATCAGGGCTCCCACTTACGTTTCAGCAAACACAAGTGAAAGACCCTTGCAGACCTTTCCCTCACCCCCATTAACATAATAATAATAATAATAATAATAATAATAATAATAATAATAATAATACAGTGGCACCTGCGCTCACGTTACCCTTGGGTAACGTAAATTTCGGGTTGCGAAAGCAGCAAACCCAGAAGTGTTTTGCCGCGTGCGCATGCGCAGAAGTGGTCCCTCCGGTTGCGGAGACATCGGGATCCGACCAGAGCTCTGGAACGGATCCTGCCCGCAACCGGAGGTTACCTTCGTTGAGGTAAAAAACTCAATCTGGAAGGACAGTTATTTATGCTTCTTGAAACACTTGCTGAGTTTTGAACTTCCCTGTTCCACTTCTAGGATCAAGTAACCATGTTCAGTAACACTGGGAACCCAATAAATAATTTGGATTTATTATCACATTAGTTTAAATGGGAAGATGTGGGAAACCCAGGATGACATCTTGGATCAACCTTGAAACTCAGAGTAGAACTAAATGTCACTGAAATGTCTTATTCATCCTGTTTTTCCCCCTCTAGATTTTATTGCTGAGCTGTTTGATAACCGTTTTCTATTTTCATGTTAGCTGCCGTGGTAGGGTTAAAAAGTATTTTAACTAACTAGGGGTATGTGGAGAAACTGTGGGCGTGAGAACAATTTGTCTACTTATTAAGACCTTAAGATGTATTGTTATTAATTTGCATTTATAGCCCACATTTTTGCTCCAGGAAGGTCACGGTTTCATACATGGTTCTTCCCCTCTTCATTTAATCCCCACAAAAACCCTGTGGGCAGCCCCACCATAGGTGGAGAAAGGTGCCTCTTTTCCCAACAGTTCTGAGAAGATTGTGATTGTCGGAATATTCTAGAAGAAACTTGTAAATAGCCTTGAACAAGTTGCTAGGCAATGAAAAATTTCCCCATCAACAGGTGTCCTTATCAGGGCTTATGTCAGGCTGCGAGGCAAGGCTTATCCCGCCCCCATCTCTGTAGATAACAGCACAAAGCAAAAGCAGTCTTTTACAGCAACAGAAAGGTTTATTAAACACAGCACAAAATCCAGCGTCCATTCTCACCATGCAGGTGCTCCCAATTGAGTTCCTCCCAGTTCCCTCTAGCTATTTCTGTCCTCCCGTCTCCTAACCACGTGATCCCTCCACCATTGTGTTAGTTTCTGTTTGCCACTGAGCAGCTGCATAGAGTCACAGGACTCTGTTTACATTCCAGAGACATTCCAGGCTGTTGGAAGTCTCATGGGAGAGGAGACGGGATGTGACGTTAGTGGTTTCCTGTTCCTTTGTTTCAGTTGCTCTCTGCTTTTCATAGAGAAGAGGATGTATATTTCTTTGCTGTCTGCGTAGTAAGAAATAAAGCATAGCGATGTAGCCATAAATCTCATCAGTTCCGTGTCCTATTTTGGATTCTCTGCTGAATGGAATGTGCCCGAGGCCTTATCAGAGGCTCAGGTCGTTAATTATTCGTTGGGAGGGCGATTCCAAAGGCTCGGCCGGAAAATGAGTTTTATCAACTTGGCCGAGCGGAGATCCCGACACATTGAGCCTTCTGAGAGGCTACCCTATCCAATTGTCTAGCTCTAGGACTGATAGGCTGCATGCTTTCTAGTGCATAGCTGTCAACTTTTCCCTTTTCTTGCGAGGAATCCTATTCAGAATAAGGGAATTTCCCTTTAAAAAAGGGAAACGTTGACAGCTATGTTCCAGTGAGGGGGTGTCAACCAGCTCTCTCTCCTCCTGTTCCTCTTCCCCTTGTTGTTCTCCCAGTTCGGCACAACTATCAGTCTCTGAACTGTGTCCCTCTGCAAACCATTGCTCTAGGTTGATACTATCCTCCTGCTCCTGTGGAGTTTCAGGATCCTGGCCCTGAGCAGAGGGAGGGGGGGCTCCCACCATTCCAATGAAGTAGTCAATTAAAAGGCATTTATTTTAATCACCAATTTAGAGAGGAAACAATCAAGTATTTGGTTGCAAAGGCCCAAAATGCAAAGCAAAGAGAGCCTGTTTCAAAGGCCCAAAATGCAAAGCAAAGAAAACCTGTTTCTCTGCTGCTAGCCGAGTTCACTCAGAGGTAAACTTGACCTCCAAACTGATATAGCCAGGTTACCTTGGGAACGCATGTGAGAGAAGCATGTAAGAGAATCTCGCCTGCAAATGTAGTAGGGAAGTGAGAAGAGATAAGAACCCAGGACTTGTCAAAGCTCCGCTAATTAAGAAGATTTCTTAGGCTTGAAGACAAAAACAGCCTTTTAAAGTAAGTGACTGACCAGCTGAGTTTCTCCCAAGCACATTAGGAAATAAAATAAAATAAAGTATATTCATTGCTCAGAATCATTTGGATTAAATAAAAACCTAGCAAGTTTAATAGAAAGAAGTTTGTTTAGAGAAATGAGAAAGGCAGCTTAAAAATACCAACACTAAAAGTGCTTGCATGTAAAAAGCGTTCTCTCTGCTGAACACCAGTTCAAATGACTAGCAAATTCTCTTTGAAGTCCCAGTTAAGGACAAGACAGCTCATTAGTGCTATGAAATGAATTCCAGATGCTCCTCTTAAGCTGAAGTGTGTAAAGAACGACATCACCACAGATGAAAAGCCTGTAATTTTAAAGGTGCTTTATGAATACAAACAGCGCGAGCTGGAGAATGATTTTAAAAGGACAATTAAAATCATTTAAAAGACTTGTCTGGGGACCTCAAAAGGCACCTGAAAAGGTGGAGAGCCTGTCTAATAGAAGACTGCTGTAATAGGGAATTCTAATTTCTTGCCATATCCAATCCCTTGTGCTGTGCACATAGGAATACAAAAAGCACATTCAAGGTCGCAGTGAACAGACTAGTAAGATAAGAACTGGACAGTTACCGGCTAGAGCATGCTAATGAGGGTGGATCAAAGCAAATACCGCAGAGCAGCAGAGAAAGTTTATAAGTTGTAAGATTGCTCTGAAAACATATATCAAAGGCAAATAGGGAAATCACAAATGAGAATAATAGGAGGCAGGTTAGAAGCTGACAGTTCCTCACATACATAAACAACTTAATTTTTTTTTGGGGGGGGGGGAATTTCTGCCCCAATAATCCCTAACAGAAACGCTTCAGGATTTTTTTATATTAAATGGTGTTTTAAATATACAGTGATACCTCGGGTTAAGTACTTAATTCGTTCCAGAGGTCCGTTCTTAACCTGAAACTGTTCTTAACCTGAAGCACCACTTTAGCTAATGGGGCCTCCTGCTGCTGCCACGCTGCCGGAGCACAATTTCTGTTCTCATCCTGAAGCAAAGTTCTTAACCCAAGGTACTATTTCTGGGTTAGCGGAGTCTGTAACTTGAAGCGTATGTAACCTGAAGCGTATGTAACCCAAGGTACCACTGTACACTTAAATGCAGGGTGCCTTGGAATGTGACGCCCATGTAATATAATATAATAATAATCATTTATTATTTATACCCCGCCCATCTGGCTGAGTTTCCCCAGCCATTCTGGGCGGCTCCCAATTGAGTGTTAACAACAATACAGCATTAAATATTCAAAACTTCCCTAAACAGGGCTGCCTTCAGATGTCTTTTAAAGATAGGATAGCTGCTTATTTCCTTCACATCTGAAGGGAGGGTATTCCACAGGGTGAGAAGGCCCTCTGTCTGGTTCCCTGTAACCTCATTTCTCGCAATGAGGGAACCGCCAGAAGGCCCTCGGCACTGTGTCCGGGCTGAATGATGGGGGTGGAGATGCTCCTTCAGCATAAATTGGGAGTTGCCTGTGTTTATATGTGCAGGTCTTTCTCCCATGCAAATCCATCTTTGAGGGGGTGTGGGACCTCTGTGCTCTGCATTTCAGAGCTGAGGAACCTAGTTGTGTTGCTGTGCCTTTACACATATGGCAAGTGTGCAGCTGTGCATAAAATGCTAAAAACTCCTCCTTTCGTGTAAAGCCCTAAGAGTACCTCCTCCTCCACCTTTCAGGCAAAGAGGTGGCATGACTCTTGCTCTTTGTTTCAACTGGCTGTAGCTTTCAATGGAAGTGGCTGGGTCAGTGCCACCCCAGTGCCCACTAGTGCTTCTTGGCTGCCTCATCCTCTTGCCCCCCAGTAAATCATCATTTACTGAATTTGTTAATCACTCTTCTTACAGGGCAAACTCAAAGCAACTTACATTAAAACCAATTAAAAACCTAAAGCCACAACGCCACCCTGGATAGAGAAAGTGGACAGAGAAGTTTCCCTCCCTCCCTCTCTCTCATAACCCTGGAACTCCTGAACACCCAACAAAGCTGAATTGGGAGATTCAGGACAGGGAGGAAAAAAAGTCCTTCATGAGGTGCATGAGGTGCACAGTTAAATTGTGGAACTCACTCCCACAGAAGGCAGTGATGGCCACCAACTTGGAGGCTTTGAAAGAGAATTGAACAAATTCATGGAGGAGGAAGACTACTAGTCAATGATGAAGGCTATGCTGTGCTGTCATTGTCAGAGGCAGTAATGCTTCTGAAGCAATGACAGTTGCTGGAAACTACTGGAGAGGAACGTGCTCTTGTGCTTGAATCCTGCCTGCACACTGCCCATTGGGGCATCTGGGTGGCCACTGTGATGGCAAGATGTTGGACTAGAGGGGCCTTTGGCCTGATCCAGCAGGCTCTTATGATTCTGTAAGAAATGGCTTATAAATTTGAGTTGCTTGGGTACCTTTTAGGTAACAAGCAACTAAAAAGTTTAATCGATGTTGATGCATTGCACCACAGATATGCTTGTGTACAGCCTTCCTTTGCTGGGCAACAACTCCCATCCTTTGTGACCATTGACCCTACTGACCATAGGGCAACCACAGAGGGGGCAGCTGGGGTCAAGGCTTCTCTTGGTTGTCTAGACAAGTTGCTCTGTGAGTTGTGTGAGCTTTGACAGGGCTGGTGCAAAATCAAACGCCCCTCCAGTTTCCATGCCTCAACTCCAGTGAAAGGGAAAAGGCAGAGTAGGAGAAGAGTAAAACACACACAGGTAACAGAATTCTTCAGTAATAGTTTACTGAGGTTCAAAAGCATACAGGACTTACTGGATCCCTAGTAAGGTACAAAATCATATACTCTTAGGAGCGTGTGCAGTTACAGAAGCAAAAACCAGACAGAAAAACAGAAAGAAAGAAAA
This sequence comes from Podarcis raffonei, assembly GCF_027172205.1. NCBI lineage: Eukaryota > Metazoa > Chordata > Lepidosauria > Squamata > Lacertidae > Podarcis > Podarcis raffonei. Next base: position 15,051,257 of record NC_070620.1, on the reverse strand, counting down.
GACTGACTGATAAACTGCCCAGCAGGCAGGAAGATACATTATCTTCCACTGGGTAGTGACCTTGAGTCTCACATGACTAACTTGATACACGACAGCTGCGAGTTGTTTTCAGAACATTCAGGAACATTTGATAAATATTGAGAAAGTTCTGCACCCATAAATCTCACAATCCTTGACAGGCTAGAGAGAGGTTGGGGAGGTGAGTTTGCAGGCTTCTTAAACACCATGCTCCTGTCAAAGGTGCCATGAAAATGACCAAGTGCAGATAATGATCCACTGTTACTCACAGTGCCATGTTGTAAGATTGACTTTAGCTTCATTAACTACAAACCCTGAAATCTGGGATCCCCTCCAAACCAGTACCAAAGTTTTGCAATTGTTTTGCAGTGTGAACCCAGCATTTTACAGCACCCCCACAAACGGAGTACAATGGCAGCTTGGTTTAAGAACAGCTTACCGTAGTTTATGGACAACTTGCATTAAGAATGCTGCAAACCCGGAAGTAGGTGTTTTCGTTTGTGAACTTTGCCTTGGAAGCAGAACATGTTCCGCTTCCTGTTGAGTGTGTTACATTTATAGAATTGGAGCTTGAAGTTAAATGAAATTAGAACATATGACGTAGGACATCCTGTTTCCTTGGGAACTGGTTACGGTTGTCAGAGCAGTGGAGGCAGGCCCAAGGTCTTCACCTTGGAGAGTCCAGGTAACTTTTCAGTCTCCAAGGATAATAATAACAGAGGCTCTGATGTGGCTACAGCCTCACTGGAGGGTGTCATTCATTCCACTGGAGGGTGGAATCCCTGTACATCAACATGCCACACAACGATGGATTACAAGCTATAAGGAACACCATTTCAGATAAAATCACAGTGGACTTTGCTACCAAACTCTGCCATTTTGTCCTCACCCACAACCACTTCAGATTTGGAGATGACCTGTTCCTCCAGATCAGCGGCACAGCAATGGGCACCCGCATGGCCCCACAGTATGCCAACATCTCCACGGCAGATTTGGAACAACGCTTCCTAAACTCTTACCCACTCAAACCTCTCTTGTACCTGCAATACATTGATGATATTTTTATTCTCTGGACACATGGTCAGCAGACCATGGACACCTTCCACCAGACATTCAATGACTTTCACCCCACCATCAACCTAACAATGAACCAATCTATGCAAGAAATACATTTTCTGGACACTACTATAAAAATACAGGATGGGCGCATAGACACCACCTTATACCAAAAACCAACTGACCGACAAACATATCTACAGTGGTACCTCGGGTTAAGAACTTAATTTGTTCCAGAGGTCCGTTCTTAACCTGAAACTGTTCTTAACCTGAAGCACCACTTTAGCTAATGGGGGCCTCCCGGTGTCGCCGCGCTGCTGCTGCTCGATTTCTGTTCTCATCCTGAAGCAAAGTTCTTAACCCGAGGTAATATTTCTGGGTTAGCGGAGTCTGTAACCTGAAGCGTATGTAACCCGAGGTACCACTGTACATGTTTCCAGCTACCATCCCAAACAGTCAATTGTATATAGTCAGGCTGTATGTTATAGCCTCATCTGTTCCAACTCTACAGACAGGGATTCTCACCTAAGAGATCTGCAGCAAACCTTTTTGGAACTAAAATATCCGCCTGATGAAGTTAAACAACAGATCAACAAAGCCAGACTGATACCCAGAGAGAACTTGCTGCAGGACGGACCCAAAAGAGAAAATAACAGAACACCACTAGTAATCACATACAGCTCCCAAGTTCTCTTTCTCAAGCTCTGGGAGGAAGACCTTTCATTGCCCACAGACAGCCACCCAGTCTTAAACAACTCCTCACCCACAATAATACAGCAACCAGACTTAACATGGACACTGGTACCAGAGCCTGCAATAAACCCCAGTGCCAACTTTGCTGCCACATACACCCAGACAACACCATTGCTGGACCCAGCAACAGCAAACATACCATCTCAGGCCTATTTAATTGCTCATCTTCTAACATTGTGTATGCCATCAAATGCCAGCAGTGCCCTTCAGCTCTCTATATTGGACAAACAGGCCAAACCCTACGCCAAAGGATAAATGGACATAAATCTGACATCAGGAATCACAAGACAGAGAAGCCAGTAGGAGAACACTTCAATCTCCCAGGACATTCAATACAGGATCTCAAAGCAGCTGTCTTATTACAAAAGAATTTCAGAAGTAGACTTGAAAGAGAAGTTGCTGAATTACAACTTATTACTAAACTGAAAACTATGGAGAGACCTGGTCTGAATAGAGATGTTGGATTCTTGTCTCATTACATATGCTAAAGATATTTTTGGTCACCTGCATACTATTCCTTGCTTTTTCCTGTAGGACAAATTGCAGTCGTTAACAGTCGTTTACCATACCCATTGAGTCAATCACCCATCTCCTACTACCCTTCTGAGAAAAACCCCACCCCACCCTCCCTCTCTATATAAGGGTCTGGTGACTTCTGTTTCAGTGTATCTGAAGAAGTGTGCATGCACACGAAAGCTTATACCCAGAACAAACTAAGGTGCTACTGGACAATTTTTATTTAATTTATTTGGTTTTATTGTAATTCACAGCCACCTGTTCTTTTTGGCAGTATCCTGAGATACAGAGGTAGCTGAGTTGCAGTATGAATAGCTTTTAAATAATCCGTATGAAGGAGGTGAACCTTGGGCTAAGCAGAGCCTTGAATAATTACACCTATGATCTTTAGACAAACGGGAAGTACCACCAGCTAAGTGAATATCTGGTTCCGGAATCTTGATTGTAATGGGTGTACAAATTTGCATCATTGGCTCCCATGCGTACCCCCTGAAATGATAAACACTGCAGTAGGTTATAGTGATTCCAGAGATTCTATATAAGTCCCTAGTTCTGTTCAGATAGTATTTACAGTAGTGGTGTTTTGGGGTTTTTTTGGTTTTTTTTTTTTTACAAGGTGGTATTGTAGACATTAAACAGCATTAAGCATACTTTCAAGACTATAACCACAGTAGCAGTTGCAAATGGGTTACATGGAGTCATGGCTGTTGTAGTTGCATTCAACTTTGTGGAGATGAAGCACACTAGACCTCCAATGGCTCTACCACCTTTCATTGAGGGTATAGCTGTCAAAGAGTGACATTTTGGAGAGACAGGTTATGGGTGAAAGGCTTGGTTGACAATTATTTCACCAGCATTTTGTTGTCTATGCTGTTGTATTAGGATCAACCTGGACTGTAACTTTGCTAGTTTGATGAGAATGTTACTTTGTTCTTTATCTGGTAGGTTAATAAAATTACTCAGCAAATCCTCTTCTTCTGGGACAGTCCAATCTGCTAAATCTGGAGCATAATTTTTATTTGATACTCTGGTAGATTGATTAGACCTCTTGAATTTTCTCTGCTTAATCTCTGCAGATCCTGGTAGTAATTCTTCCCATTGACTGTGACCTTCTTTGGCAATAGAACAAATGTCAGCTTTAGATGAGGCAACTTTATTCACTTTTACTGAGCTTTGTTTTCAAGCTATGCCCTCTGCTATCCTAGACAGACGATATAACAGGGTGCCATACGAAGACAGACTCTGTACATGTGGGCAACCGCAGGTGGAAGACATCTTGCACTATTTACTATATTGCCCACGATACATTGGACCCAAGAGGCAATTTCTCATCCTACCATCCGTACAGGAAAGATTTCTCTCCCCGGCAGAGAAGGAAGGAGGGAGCAGGAGGGGGAAATCAGGAGTCCAATCCGGGAGGGACAAGGCAGGTGAGCTGAATTTGCCCAAATAAAAACAAGAGGCTTGATTTGGGGTGGCTAATTGCAGCAAAAAGCATTTTGCACTCCCCAGTATGTTGCTCACTCAAAAACATACATCACTCCCCCCTTTTTTCTTCCCGGCAAGAGGATGTGAATTAAATAGCCAGAAAATCTTTGCAAAGCAGGAAGCGCCACCGCTACTGGCCATCCTGTAAGTTACACATCACTAGGTATAAAATCCCAAAGAGTCCAAGAGACACCACCAAGTTTCCAGAGAAAAGGGGGAGAGGGTGCGGGCGAGGGGGGCAGGGAGAGAGACACAGACCGAGGTGAAGCCCTGGCACTGTGGAGATGAGGCAGGGGAGGGAGAAAGGGCGGTAGGAAGGGAAAAAAAGAGGGAATGAGACAGAAAAGGGTGGGAGTGAGAAAAAGAGGGGTTGGGAACAGCTGACCTCTCCAGAACAGGAAATCCCACCACACAGCAGCCAAGTTGCTTCTCTGGCCTTTTCCTGCAAAACTGTTGATCAGGCATAGGCAATCTTGGCCCTCCAGATGTTTTGGGACTGCAACTCCCACCATCCCTGACCACTGGTCCTGTTAGCTAGGGATGATGGGAGTTGTAGTCCCAAAACATCTGGAGGGCTGAGTTTGCCTATGTTGTTGTTGTTTAGTCGTTTAGTCGTGTCCGACTCTTCGTGACCCCCTGGACCAGAGCACGCCAGGCACCTCTGTCCTCCACTACCTCCCGCAGTTTGGTCAAACTCATGCCGGTAACCTCGAAAACACTATCCAACCATCTCGTCCTCTGTCGCCCCCTTCTCCTTGTGCCCTCCATCTTTCCCAGCATCAGTGTCTTCTCCAGGGAGTCTTCTCTTCTCATGAGGTGGCCAAAGTACTGGAGCCTCAGCTTCACGATCTGTCCTTCCAGTGAGCACTCAGGGCTGATTTCATTAAGAATGGATGCGTTTGATCTTCTTGCAGTCCATGGGACTCTCAAGAGTCTTCTCCAGCACCATAATTCAAAAGCATCAATTCTTCGGCGATCAGCCTTCTTTATGGTCCAGCTCTCACTTCCATACATCACTACTGGGAAAACCATGGCTTTAACTATACGGACCTTTGTTGGCAAGGTGACGTCTCTACTTCTCAAGATGCTGTCTAGGCCTGTCATTGCCCTTCTCCCAAGAAGCAGGCGTCTTTTAATTTCGTGGCTGCTGTCACCATCTGCAGTGAGTTTGCCTATACCTGCTGTTGATCACAGCCCCCTCTGATGGGGCAGGATGCTGACTGGAGAGACGTCGTTTTCACCCAATTAATTTGAAGGGAGGGCTGATGGATGCTGCTGTCACCCAACCAGGCTTGCAAAGCCACTTGAAAAGCAGGCCCCGAAGCGAATCAAGTCAGCAGGCAGGAGATGCCAGATCCAATGGTGGCGGAGGGCGGGATGTAGGTAGGTAAGAGAATGCCTTGACACAATGAGCTTTGCAGCGCTGCTGAATGACAGGAGGTGCGCCCAATAGAGCTGTACCTAAAGTGGGAGCGAGGGTAGCAAAGAAACACCCCCCCCCCCGACATTTTGGCAAATTTTAAAACTCTCCCAAGGCAGGCATTTTACCCCTGGAAAAGAGGACATATCCAGAAAAAAACGGACGTATGGCAACCCTATTTTATGGGTTTAATACTTCTGAATTACTAATGTACTATGGATGGTTTTTTCTTTTCTGATTACTATTGTCTAAATTATGCCAATAAAGGCTGAATGAATGAATGCAGTACAATCCCCTGCAAGGCAGAATCACAGCAAATCACATATTGCCATACATTTATAGCTGGCATGTGTGAAAATCTTCTGCACCGCATGGAAGGATGATGCAGGCTGCTTGGATCTTTATGGCCTCTTTGTTTGCCTCCCTAACACAACCACACACACATTTTTCTTACTACTCCCTAAAGCAAGCTATCTGTGAGCCTTGATGTGCCACATTAGCCTTGTGGCAGGTCACCATACACAGCAGGGGCAGACCTGAACGAAGACACAATTTGGCACACCCCCCAAAATATTTCTTATTTTCACAATAGTTTCTTTGGATACAGTTGCTTTTTAAATGGATCTTCTCAGTAGGTTCCCGTATAAATATGTAGTTGATGTAGAGTATGTTTTTAACTTTTTATGGTTTTATGTTTTTATTGCTGTAAACTTCTTTGATTTTTTTATGATAACAGCAGTCCATATATATTTTTATCAATAAATATGGAAAGGTCTGGGCAGTATGTTATTAGTGTTGCCACAGGATGAACTTGATATTGAACTTGGCCTTGGGGAATTTATTCTGTAAATGGGGCACCGTACCCAGAGGCCTTCTCCTTGATCACTTCCAATGTAATGAGGACACTGGTTAACTTGTTTGTTTGTTTTATTGTGTTTATATCCCACTATTCTTCCAAGGAGCTCTTCAAAGTTCTCTTCCTCCCCATTTTATCCTCACAGCAATCCTGTGAGTTGGGCTATGCTGAGAAGCAATGATCGGCTGAATGTCACCCAATGAGTTTCATGGCTGAATGGGGATTTGAACCCTGGTCCTTCACAGGTCCCTAGTCTGGTGCTCTAACCACTACACTATACACTGGTTATTATGTGTGCTTCCCTTTGGAGCACCTGTTTTGCTGCTGTGAGAACAGGATGCTTGGCTCAATGGACCTTTCGCCTTATCCAGTAGCAGAGCTCTTCCAAAAGTTCCTTCTTTGGTTATCCGGGCTCCAAGCTCTTTAAGGCTTTGTAGTAAACCACCAGCACTTTCAATGTGATTCTGAATGTCACAACATTTATAATATTTCTGTTTCATATAACTTGTAAACACCTTTCCCTTGTTAGTTAGAAATTAATCCATGAGCACAGGGAATTCTTTTACTGTAACTAAATGAATGTTTGGCAACAATTCCCGGGGCCAGATCAAATTCCTTCAGCCCTGGAGGGCCCTAGCTACCTCTAATTTAGCACAATAGCATCCTACATACCTGTTACCTTTTGTGGACCATTATTCAGGAATTATGTTGCACCTGCATGCTTGGCCACCTGAAACCCTGTTAGCATGAATTTAAGGGGAAATGGGTTCGGTGCTTGGGATTTTTATTATTTTCTGATATGTCGTTAACATATGAAGAGGTTGCTGGATGAGGCCAATGACCCATCCAGTCCAGCACACTGGTCTCACAGGAGCCAACCAGATGCCCCAATGGAAAGTTCTCAAGCAGGATTCAAGCACAAGAGTACGATTACGATATCTTTATTGTCATTGTCCCTTGCAGAACAATGAAATTGAAAAACTACATAAAACTACATTAAAACTACATAAACCTACCACAAAACTACATAAAACAACATACAAACTGCATAAAACTACTACAAAACTACATAAAACATTCAAAAACCCCTAAAAACTCTAAAACTCCATTTTAAAATACACTATACTACAGAGACCCCTTATGCTGCGTTTAGAGCCAGAATTGCATTAGCGTAGAAACTGTTTCTCAGGCGGCTAGTCCTGGCCTTTATAACCCTATACCTTCTTCCAGAAGGCAGAAGCTGAAAGAGATCATTTCCGGGGTGCGTACTGTCATGTGCTATCTCTGCCGCTTTCTTATGGCACCTGGCAGCATAGATTTGATCTAAGGTGGGAAGAGTGCACCCAATAATTCTCTCTGCAGTCTTTACGACCCTGGATAGCATTGTTTTTTCCCTGGCTGTGCAGCTCCCAAACCACACACAGAGACCATAAGTTAGTACGCTCTCCACAGTGCAATGGTAGTAACTGGTACTTCATAAGCTTTATGTCTCTGACTGTGGAGGCAGCGGGCTGCGGCAGAGGCTGGGCACCCACAGTGAAAATTTTGTGTGTGCCCAGGCCCCCAGGGCCCCCTGGAGTTAGTGTCAGTGGCCCACTGAATGAGCAATGAAAGCTGGGCTGATTGCTGAAGTGAACTATTGGCACGCAGATGGTGATTACCTAGTCAGCGGAAAATGGTTCTTGGCTGTTGCAACAATGGCTATATTTTGCACAGGGCTTTCATCTCCCTAGAGAGCAGCCTAATCACACCCTCCCTTCTCATACCATGCAGAAGTGAGGAAAAGGTCTTTCTTTCTTTCTTTCTTTCTTTCTTTCTTTCTTTCTTTCTTTTATTTCTCCACACCCTTTGTCTGCTTTGCCCTGCCTTAACTTCCTTTTCTGGGTTTGCTACGACACTCAGATTGCATTTTTCAGGTTGTGCTGGAGAAATCTCTCTCCCCACTGCCTGCAAAAAGAAGGGGGGGGGGAGGTTTCAAATGTGTGCATGGAAAACCGGTCAGAAGTAGTGACTGTTTTGAGCACATATCACTAGCATGTCTGTAAATATTGGTGTAAAACTTGTAAGAATGTAACAAGATCCCTGCTTGATTAGGCCAGCATCCTGTTCTTACAGTGGCCAACCAAATGCCTCTGGAAAACCTGCAAGTAGGATCCAAGCACAAGAACAACCCTCCCTGCATGTGGTTTCCAGCAACTGGTATTTAGAAGCATTACTACCTCTGAGTGTGAAGGCAGAGCATTGCTGCTGTGACTAGTAGCCATTGATAGCCTTCTCCATGACTTTCTCTAATCCTCTTTTAGAGCCATCTTTTCTTGCCCTGCCACTTTCCCTGCAAAGACCTGCTGAATCTAGCCCAGAGTCCTGTTCTCACAGTGGCTGACCAGATGCTCCAGCAGGAAACCTGCAAGTATGACCTGAGCACAAGGGCCTTCTCCCCTCCTGTGGCTCCCAGCAACTGGCATTCAGAGGCATTACTGCCTCCAACTGTGGAGCCAGAGCATGGCCATTGTGGCTACTAGCCATTGACAGCCTTTTCCTCTTCCATGAATTTGCCTAATCCTCTTTTAAAGCCATCTAGGTCCTGCCTCCTGCAGGAGGAAGTTCCATAGTTTTAACTCTGCCCTGCCAACTTGAGTGTTGGTTATAATATCGATGAAACATTTTTGCCCATTTCTACAAAGCTCTTTAATCTGGTTCCCAGTATCGCTGTTCATTTGTATTTACCAATACTTAAGAGTTGGAGACAGTGTGCTATAGTGGTTAGAGTGCTGGGTTAGGACTAAAGAGACCAATGGACATTAGGACATGGATAAGAGTCCCATTAGGACATGAAGCTCATTGGGTGAGCTACAGTCACTCAACCTGACCTCCCTCACAGGGCTGTTGTAAGGATAAAATTTAATGTAAATTGAAAACAGCCTTTGAATGCTTTTCAGCAGAGGAGTGGTGAGTGACCGTGAGCTTGTTTCTCTCTGTGTGTCAACAACACATGTACTCCCTGCCACATTGTATTTACCCTGCAGGGTTCTAGTTGCAAAATGTTAGACACTCACTTGGAACACAGTGACGACAACCCTCTGTGGCAGAAAAGCAGCTTGCCAGGGAGGGAGTTGTTTTTTAGTTGAAAAGCTGCCAGTGGATAAAGGGTCAGTCTCACCCACCCCCCTGCTTGAAATCACAGCCCCAGCTTTGCTATATCCTGTTTTTTCCTGTGCATTTGAAAGCTGCCTTAGAAATTAAGGTCAGATGAAGGATATGCAAAATGCTGAATCAATAATTAAAAGCTGCATGTTAAAGTTAAAAACTGGTGGTTGTTGTTTTAAGCACACTTTCTCTGGCCATCTTTATTTTGCAAGAGAAACAGCTGAAAAGCCTCCCTCCACATACATTTTGTTCCAGGGTGTCATACCAGTTTCCCCTCGGAAAATCTTGGCTGGGGTTGCTGTCTGCTCCCCCAGATGCAGCTGACTAACAGCAACTTCAAGAGCAAATTGTGGTGGGGAGGGGGAATTTTGGCAAAAAACCAGACTGGGCTGCTTATCCTTCAAAACAAGAATGGCCAGCTTAAACATGCTTTTTTTCAGTTTCTTTTTGTAAGGAGTATTTACAAAAAATTCAACATTGTCTGATTCACTTCAGACCAGTGCTAAAATTCTGCAATGGTTTTGCAGCATCCTGAAAACTGTGACTTACTCAGCATGTGGCCTTTCTCGTCTCTTCAAATCCAACGTTGTGTGGTTGCCTCCAGAGCTATTGTTTTTTAGGCATCCATGCAAACTCCCATCATCTTCTCTTAAATTATTTCTTGAAATGTGTGTTCATGTGGGATAAGAGGTTGAATTCAATTTGAAAGTGCAAGAAAAAATTATTAGAAAATGCAACAAAAGTGCTAACTTTATAATCAGTGAAAATAATGGAATAAAACCCATGTGTGAATGCGCGCGCAAAAGTTCATGCCATAACAAAAACGGTTGTTAAACTCTCACAGATACTTTGTTGTTTATTCATGCAAATATTGCAATGTGGGAATTTGAGTGTTGTTAACTACAGTGGCAGTAACTGGGAGCCCTGTGTGATACAAGCTGGAAGTTTCTAGCTAACAAGTGAGTTTTCTGTTGTGCCTAGAAACAAACAGAATGTTCCTGATGTTTGGGTTATTCCTTCAGAGAAGCTGAACAGCTGGTTCAAACTGGTTCTGTTATTTCTTTCTCTCAAGGTCATGGTGCCCTATCATAATAGGCCAGAAGGAGCCTGGGTTTCACTTTCTGTCTCTCTTTCCTTCTGGTGTGGTGTTTTGTACACAGTATGCTGAGTGTTAAGGTTTTAGTCTTATTGTAAGTTTAAGCTAAGTTAAAGTTTTTTACTACTACTGGATTTCCTATGGATTGTGCCGATCCTGAAGAATTGAATTTGTGACCGCTAAGCTCATTTGCCTTCAGTAGTGAAAACTCTACTGGGTGAAGTTAATTGCCTCTGGTTTATTTTTGGGGAACTCTGCAACGTGTTTTAAGTTTTTACTCTGCTAACGTTGAGGTCTGCTCTGGATCGATATGGGGCAGATTCATGACAACTTGCCCCTGCCCCCAATATTTTATTCCAGTTGGCACCCCTGTCAGTGGCTGACTTTTTCACCCACATGGACATGACTAAACAAATGGTGTTTATTAAATGCACAGTAATTAGGGAATTGAACAGTGTGTAAGTTGTTTAGCCTGCTGGTGGTGTAATGTAAGAGGAATATTTGACGTCATTGGGAGAGTCAAAATGGCTTCAGAATTGCTCTCCTGTACTATTTCAGATACGTGGTTTATATACAGGTAGGTAGCTGTGTTGGTTTGCCGTAGTCGAAATAAAATAAAAAAATACCTTCCAGTAGCACCTTAGAGACCAACTAAGTTTCTCATTGGTATGAGCTTTGGTGTGCATGCACACTTCTTCAGATACTTATATATACTTATATATGTGTGCATTTATGAATACTTATTCTTTACATGAGACCTTAGAATTCTTACACCTCCACCAATTTTGTGTGTGTTTTCTCTGTAATTTCCCCATTTGAAGGCTGGATTAGCTCAGTTTTTGAGCTTCATAGGCCACTCCTGATCACGCACCATTTTCTGCAACAAAGCCATCTAGCATAATCCATGGCTGAATGGACCCCCCCCCCTTTGGAGTCATAAGGAGCATAAAAAGACACAAGCAGTTTAGAGCCCTGTTGAAATGCTCTTAGCTTGAAAAGAGGCCACTTGGTGAGAAGAATTCACTTTGACCCTCCCACACCCAAATGCTAAATCTTGTTTGTTTGCATGTATTTTAACTTCTGTCGATATTTGTAGGGACCTTTCAAACATTGATTATGGATTATCAGGGGGTTGGATTATGTTTGTGCATAAACTGAAATTGAAATATACTCATCGAGTCCTATACTGATTTCATGCTTTTTATTGCAGCTTGTAAAACAGTGATTGAATTGCCCCCCAAACCTCAGGCTTTTATATACATTATTTACACAATGAGTCCCGTCTGATTGGCTGATTCAGCTTCCCTCCTGGAGCCTGATTGGTCTTTTCCTGCAAGCCAATCAGTTGTTGCATTCTAGGATCCTACCAGCCTAATGGGCTGATTAACTTCCTCCTGGAGCCTGATTCGTCTTTTCCTGCAAGCCAATCAGTTGTTGCATTCTAGGATCCTACTTGCCTATTGTTCTAGGATCCAAGCTTAGTACATAACAGAAATATTTGCTAAGCTTTTATTCCCACTGCTGTGATTTAAGTGCACCAGCAGATGTAGGGCAACAGCTCAGGTGTCTCCCAACATTTTGCCCTCTGGATAGGTGGACTGTAACTCCCATCATCCCCAGCATCATATGGCCATCCTAGCTGGGGTTGATGAGAATTGTCACCCAGTGCAAGAGGCAGTGTGGTGTAGTGCTTAGAGTGTTGGATTAAGACTCAGGCCAAAAATAACTGAAAGACTGCCTACTTCCCTACAGACCCTGATCAGGAAAGGGGGCACTCTGGGTAGTTCCTCCACCCTCAGAGGCTAGGGGTGGTCGTGGCCCAGGGGGAGAGGGCCTTCTCCATGGTGACCCCCTAAGCTGTAGACCTCCCTCACCACAGAGATGCGTCTGGCATGTTTTAAACATTGTGTTTTAATTTAGAATGAAGGGCAGGTATTGGAAAAGAGGTGGTCAGGGAACACCTAGCTACTTTAAATGAAATCAAATCTCCAGGGCCCGATGAGTTGCACCCAAGGGTTCTAAAGGAGTTTGCGGATGTAATCTCAGAGCCTCTGTCTATAATCTTTGAGAATTCTTAGAGAACAGCTGAGGGGTGCCACAGGGTTCTGTCCTGGGCCCATTGATGTTCAACATCTTTATAAATGACTTGTATGAAGGAGTTGAGGGGATGCTCATCAGATTTACAGATGACACCAAACTGGGAGGAGTCGCTACAGAAAACAGAATCAGAATTCAAAATGACCGTAACAGATTGGAGAACAGGGTGCAAGCTAACAAAATGAATTCCAATAGGGACATATGTAAGGTTCTACACTTAGGCAGGAGGAACCAGCTTCACAAATACAAGAAGTGGGATGACCTGGCTTACTAGCAGTACACGTGAAAAGGATCTAGGGGTCTTGGTGGCCTACAAGCTTAACATGAATCAACCGTGTGATGCAGCAGCAAAAAAGGCTAATGCTATTCTAGGCTGCATCAACAGAAGTCTAGTGTGCAGATCAAGGGAAGTAATATATATTTTTTTTATAAAATTTTTATTGGTTTTTCAACATATAATATAAGACAGTACAAACAACAAACACTAACGAACAAACATATAAACATGTATAATTTCATAAGTTTTTTCGTATACCCAATTTCAACGACTTCCCCATGCCTCCCTTTTCTGCATCCCTGTTTTAAACTTTTTTCAGCAACCCCTGGTCTGAATTACTTATAAATTCCTTTCTATAACCCTTTTCTTTCCTCTTGTCCAATCATTTATCTCTGCAAATCTGCTAAACTTTACCCATGACATTTTAACACTCAGTAATTTTACAAGAATTTTTAAGATAATATTTAAATTTCTTCCAGTCTTCATCCACCGTCTCTTTCCCTTGGTCACGGATTCTGCTCGTCATCTCTGCTAGTCCCATATATTCAATCACCTTCGTCTGCCACTCTTCCAGCGTGGGTAGTTCTTGTATCTTCCAATACTTTGCTAGTAGAACTCTTGCTGCTGTTGTAGCATACATAAAAAACGTCCTGTCTTTCTTTGACACCAATTGGCCTACTATGCCCAGGAGAAAAGCCTCTGGTTTTTTGTGAAAGGTACACTTAAGCACCTTCTTAATTTCATTATATATCGTTTCCCAGAAGACCTTAATCCTTGGGCACGTCCACCAAAGGTGGTAGAAAGTACCTTCAGTTTCATTACATTTCCAGCATTTGTTATTGGGCAAATGATAAATTTTTGCAAGCTTGACTGGGGTCATGTACCACCTATAAATCATTTTCATAATATTCTCTCTTAAGGCATTACATGCCGTAAATTTTATACCGGTGGTCCATAACTGTTCCCAGTCAGCAAACATAATGTCATGACCAAAGTCCTGTGCCCATTTAATCATAGCTGATTTAACCGTTTCATCCTGTGTATTCCATTTCAGCAGCAAATTGTACATTCTAGACAAATTCTTAGTATTGGGTTCTAACAATTCTGTTTCTAACTTTGACTTCTCCACCTGGAAGCCGATTTTCCTGTCCTGTTTAAAAACTTCATTTATCTGGTAATAATGAAGCCAATCTCTTACTTTAAACTTCAATTTCTCATAACTCTGTAATTTCACATTTCCACCTTCTTGTTCTACAATTTCCCAATATTTTGGCCATTTAGATTCCATATTAAGTTTTTTAACTTCCTTAGCCTCCATTGGTGACAACCATCTAGGGGTTTTATTTTCCAACAAATCTTTATGACGAATCCAAACATTATATAGAGCTTTCCTAACAATATGGTTTTTGAAACCTTTATGAATTTTTACCTTGTCATACCATATATATGCATGCCAACCAAACCTATTATTGAACCCTTCTAAATCCAAAATGTCTGTATTCTCAAGGAGTAGCCAATCTTTCAGCCAGCAAAAAGCTGCTGCTTCATAGTACAGTTTTAAGTCCGGCAGGGCAAACCCACCTCTTTCTTTTGCGTCAGTTAATATCTTAAATTTTATTCTGGGCTTTTTGCCCTGCCAGACAAATCTCGATATGTTTTTCTGCCACTTCTTGAAACAGTCCATTCTGTCCACAATCTGCAATGTTTGAAACAAAAACAGCATTCTTGGCAAAACATTCATCTTAATAACAGCAATTCGGCCTAACAAGGAAAGTCTCAAATTCGACCATATTTCTAAATCTTTCTTAATTTCTGTCCAACATTTCTCATAGTTATCTTTAAATAAATTCACATTCTTAGTTGTTAAATTAACCCCCAGAGATTTCACTTTATTTGCTACCATTAATCCAGTTTCACTCTGAAACTTCTCTCTTTCCTCCACTGTTAAATTTTTCCCCAGTACCTTTGTTTTTTGTTTATTTAGCTTAAAACCTGCTACTCGACCAAAGACTTGTATTATCTCCAAAACTCTTTTAGTACTAGTGTCTGGCTCTTGCAAAGTTAAAACTAAATCATCTGCGAACACTCTCAACTTATATTGTTTAGCTCCGACCTGAATCCCTTTAACCAGCTGGTCCCCTCTAATCATATTTAATAACACCTCCAGGACAGATATGAAAAGTAATGGGGATATTGGGCACCCCTGTCGTGTCCCTTTTTCAATAGCAATTTCCTCAGTGACCACATTATTTACAATTAGTTTTGCTTTTTGTTCAGAATAAATTGCACCTATACCATTCTCAAAGCCCTGGCCTACCCCCATTCCTTTGAGATTCTTCTTCATAAAACTCCAAGAGATATTGTCAAAGGCTTTCTCAGCGTCCACAAATATTAGTGCTGCCTTCGTATTAATATTGTTTTCAAGCAACTCCATAATGTCTATTATATTTCTCACATTGTCAGATAAGTGTCTTCCCGGGAGAAAGCCAGCCTGGTCTTTATGAATCTCACCCACCAAAACCCTCTTCAATCTTTTTGCCAAAATGTCTGCAAAAATTTTGTAATCCACATTGAGCAATGATATAGGGCGGTAGTTCTTAATCTGGTTCTTATCAGTCTCAGATTTTGGTATAAGTGTAATGTATGCTTCTTTCCACGATTCAGGTGCCTTCTTCCCCTCTAAAATTTCATTGCAGACTTCCTTAAACGGTTGAATCAACCAATCTTTCAAAACTTTGTAGTATCTCGAAGTCAAGCCATCTGGTCCTGGAGATTTTCCCAATTTCATATTTTGAATGGCTCCCTCTATCTCTTGCTCAGTTATTTTCTGGTTCAAAATCACTTTACTTTGTTCAGATATTTTTTGTAATCCATATTTTTAAAGAAATTCTTCTATCTCTTTTTCGTCCACCGGCCCTTGTGCATAAAGTTTTCTGAAATAACTCTGAAAGCAGTTTCTAATCTCATTTGGCCTGAAAATGTTCTTTCCTTCAACTTCTAAGCTTGTAACCATATTCAACTTTTGCCTTTTCTTCAATTGCCATGCCAGAAGTTTCCCACATTTATCTGCCGATTCAAATGTCTTTTGTCTCATTTGTTTTATTTTCCATTCTATCTCCTGGTTCATCAATTCCATATATTGTCTCTGGTAAAACTTTATTTCTCTTAAAATTTCATGGGACTTTGGCTTTGATCTCAATTTCTTTTCACCTTCTTTTATTCTTTCCAAAATCTTATCTTTCTTTTCATTCTGTCTCTTCCTTTTTAAAGTATTCTGCTGTATCAAGAATCCTCTCATAACGGCTTTACTTGCGTCCCAAATTGTTCTTTTCTCCACCTCTGTTTTCAGATTTATCTCAAAATAGTCCTTAATAGTTTTCTGGGCCTTTCTGTACACCTCTTCATCTCTAAATAGGGAGTCATTCATCCTCCATCTGAAGGAACCAGCTGTTGTTATGTTCATTTCCATCTTTACAGCGTTATGGTCGGAGCAAGTCTTTGGGCAGATTTCCACTTTTTTTATCTTGGGTGCCATCCCACTAGTTACCCAAATTTGGTCAATTCTGGTCCAAGTCATTTTTGCTTCAGAGAAAAAAGTTCCCTCTCTCTCCAGAGGGTTTCTTGTTCTCCAAATGTCAATCAAGTCCATATTATCTGTCATTTCAAAAAAAGTCTTAGGTAGTCTCCCATCCTTAGAAACCACCTGTCTTAGTGCTTTGTCCATATTTGTAGAGACCACTCCATTCATGTCTCCCATCATAATTACATTGTAATCCAAATAGTCCATTAACGTCCCATGTAGTTTCTTAAAGAACTCTGACTTCCCTTCATTCGGAGCGTAAATCCCAATTATCAATAACTTTTCTCCTTGGACTTGTATTTCAATTGCCAAATATCTTCCTTGTTCATCTTTAAACATCAACTTAGGGGCCAATTTTTCCTTGGCATAAATCACCACTCCTCTTTTTTTCACTTTGTCTGATGAGATAAATTCCTGTCCCAGTCTTTTGTTGACAAGTAATTTTCTATGTATTCTAGTCACGTGGGTTTCTTGCAAACAAATCAAGTCCAGTTGTTCTTTTTTTAAAATATGAAAGACCTCACGTCTTTTTCTGGGAAGGTTCAAACCGTTACAATTCCAACTTAAAAATTGTAGGGCCATCTTGTTATTTACTTGGTTGCTCCTCCAACAGCCCCCAGCAGTTGTTCGTCCTTTGCCTCAGTAGTCAGGTCCACCACTTCCTTCACGAGGTCCTCTTGGTTTCTTTCCAGAAACTGTTCTTTATCTTGCACTGTTTTTATTTTGGTTTTTTTCCCTTTGTAATTAAAGGACAAGCCTTGTGGGTACTCCCATCTGTATATTATGTTATTCTTCTTCAACAAAGTGGTCAGGTCCTTGTAGTAAGTTCTCGCTTCCAAGTTGTATTTAGGAATATCCTTGTAGATCTGCACAAAGGAATTTTCAATCTCCAGAGATCTTTGATATTGTAAATTTAATATTTTGTCTCTCTCCTCCTTAGATCTCAAAGTTATCAGGCAGTCCCTTGGATTCTTTCTATTTTGTCTTCTGCCCAGTCTGAAGGCCGTAACTATCTTGAATTCCTCCTCTTTCAAACTTACTTGCCAAAATTCCGAGAATTCTTTTGTGAGGAACTCTGCCAAATTGTCCTGTTCACTTTCTGGGACAGCTCTCAATCTTAAATTCCTCTCCTTTCTCTGAAGTTCCATTAAAGACAGGGCCGCCTCATGCTCCTCCAGTTTTTTACAAACTGGTTCTAACTTTACTTGTGTGGATTCTGCTATGGTTTTTGCCTCATCAGCAGTCTTACGAATTGCAACATTTTCTTCAATTAGTTTATTTATAGTCTCTGTAGTGGATGCAACACTTTTAGTATTTAAATCTAGCTTCTCTGATAACTCTGTTAATTGTTTGGAATTTTCTGTGCCTTGCTTAGTCAAAGCTTCTAAGGACTCATTAATTTTTATTAATGCTTGAGTCACTGTATCCATCCCTTTTTCCTGCCCTTCTACACCTGCAAGGGCTAAGCCTGATATAGAACCTCTTTTCCTTTGTGCAATTTTTGTTTTAGCTCTTGTTTTTATCTCATCTTCTTGGCCACTCATGTCCCAAGGTCGTTCCCACAGGAATTATTTCCAGATGGAAAACTCCACTGACTTGCTCTTTACACATTTAAGTTTTCCCTCAACCCTCTAGAGGGAGCAGCTCACAGTTCAAGGTACAGAGAAACAAAGAAAAAAAAATGGCTACAACTCTTCCAGTAACTTTCCACTAAAAGAGCTGTCAGTTTGTATCTTCAACCAAACTCCTAACATTAGCAAATAAAGTCCCAACTTTGTATCGAACTCGCGATGCACCAACTTTGTATCTAATCTCAAATGACAGTTTCCAGTCCCGGTGACTTGCTCTTCTTTTAAAGCAGTCCTTTCCCAAGGGTTTAAAACAGCAGAAAAGTCTTTTTCCTTTCACCTCTTTCCGACAGGTAATACAAGTTCAAATTCATCCCCCCCGCTCCTGCTGCTAAGGGGGGAGGTTCAAATTCAATGTCTGGGTTAAATAGTAGTAAAATTATCTTCCGTCCAATTGCAGCTTGTATGTCATTGCTTTAGCTGTCATGCAGTCTGGGAAAGGCAGACTTCCTTATTTTAGCTCTTTCCCGTTTTCGGCCAAATTTTTAAATTTCTTGCTTTAAATCCCGGAAGTTTCCCAATCCTACTCACGGGTAATTTGTAAATCCAAATGCCAGGAAGGAATCAGCGCTCTCCGTTATGGCGACGCGGCTTCACTCCACGGGCTGGGTAGCGACTCTCAGCACCGCGCTCTCACCCGATGCCGCTCCGGAGCCTTTAAAAAGGCTCCTTCACAGTAACGGGGGGCGCTTCAGGTGCCCACCGAGTCTCCTTGTTCACAGGCTTCTGCGCCTGTGATTTTAGGGGTCCCCGCTTCGCCGTAGCGGTCAGACCCGAACTCGCGGAGTAGTCTCCCTGAGCGGAGCTCAGCAGGAGACCGCCATTAAACGCTGGCGCCGACCGGAAGTCCAGATCAAGGGAAGTAATAGTGCCACTCTCTTCTGCCTTGGTCACACCTGGAATACTGTGTCCAGTTCTGGACACCACAATTAAAGAAGAATCTTGACAAGCTGGAATGTGTGCAGAGGAGGACAACCAAGATGATCAAGGGTCTGGAAACCAAGTCTTATAAGGAACTGTTGAGGGAGTTGGGTATGTTTAGCCTGGAAAAGAGGAGATTATATTTAGATTACAAATGGGGTCCTGAAAGGTTGAGCACCTTTCCAGGTCGGCCGAACTTCAAAATCTGTCTTTGAGAGGGGGCCGGGCGGGGCACTGCACTGCACGACACGGCACATCTCTTCTCTTCTAGCATAGCAAAAAGAAAGAAAACACAGCACCAGAAATTTAAACCATAAAGTGTCATTGATCGGCAGGACAAAAGTACAAATCAGGCCCGCCGGCTTGGCCCCACACACCTAGGCACATTTTTGAGAGGGGTCATGAGCAGGCCTCATTGGAGCCTGGCTCCTCGTTCCTCGTTCGGCAGCTCCGCTATTGGGTCAGACATGACCCAGGGACAGAGTGGAGAAGAGGTGGCGGCAGCAGCAGCAGTGTTGCCACCCCTGTCCTGCATTGGGCTGCGCATGAGAGGGAGCAGCCATCTCCCTCACACCCAGCCTCAGCTCTGCTTAGGCGGAAAGTCGCGGCCTGCACTGGGCGGAGAGGAGAGGCAATGGCAGCTGTGTTGCCGTGGTGATGCCTCTCTCCTGTACAGGGCTGCTCCCAGCTGCAGCTCTGCTCCTGGATCAGGTCTGACCCGGGAGGCGGAGAGAAGGAGGAGAGTCGTGGCAGTGTTGTCCTCGACTGTTCAGCGCTGCCTAGGCAGCATTCTCATGCCTGGCCAGACCACGCGCCCCTTGTTGTGGGAGCTGGAGCACCCACAGCCCCCCCCCCACACCTGGCGACTATGGTACAAAGGCACAGCACACTACTGGAGGCAGTGATGGAATTCTTTGGCTTTAAAAAAGGATCAGACAAATTCATGGAGATTGATGGCTACTAGCCATTATAGCTAGGGACACAGGTGGCGCTGTTGTCTAAACCACAGAGCCTAGGGCTTGCCGATCAGAAGGTCGGCGGTTTGAATCCCCGCAACGGGGTGAGCTCCCATTGTTTGGTCCCTGCTCCTGCCCACCTAGCAGTTCGAAAGCACGTCAAAGTGCAAGTAGATAAATAGGTACCGCTCCGGCGGGAAGGTAAACGGCGTTTCCGTGCGCTGCTCTGGTTCGCCAGAAGCGGCTTAGTCATGCTGGCCACATGACCTGGAAGCTGTCTGCAGACAAACGCTGGCTCCTTCGACCTATAGAGCGAAATGAGTGCCGCAATCCCAGAGTCGTCTGCGACTGGACCTAATGGTCAGGGGTCCCTTTACCTTTTAGCCATTATAGCTATGCTCTGCTTCCATGGCTGGAGACAGCAGTACTTCTAGATATCAGTTGCTGGTGACCCCAGGAAGGGAAAGTGCTCTTGTGTTGGAATCCTGCTTGGGGGTTTCCCACAGGTAGTTGTCTGGCCACTGTGAGAGCAGGATGCTGAAATAGATGGGCCATTAGCCTGATCCAGCAGGCTCTTATGTTCTCTGTTCTTTTCCATCTCTGTTTTGCTCATGCATGGTGACCAGTGACTGTGGTGAGGAGCTATAGCTTAGGAGTTGAGCAGAAGGCAGCAGGTTCAAGCCTTACTCCTGCAGTTGAAAGCTTCAGGTGGCAACATAGAAGGGGGGAGGGACATGTTGGAGACCACAGAGAGCTGTTGCAATATCCAGAGATGTCTGTAATGGGCAAGGTCAGTCAGTGGTCTGACTCAGAATAAGGCAGCTTCATCTAAGTTCTCCCCAGTGCCAAGAATTGCTGCCTTTTGAAGGTCTCCCTGCACTGTAATTGTAAGGAATTAAATTTGTTGAGATTGGATTGCTAGCATGGACTGTGAGTTAAGAGTTTGTGGGAAAGGCGAAAGCCCCACCACTACCACTTGGAGAACCATTTAACATCATATGCCAACCTGATGCCCTCCAGATGTTTTGGCCCACATCTCCTGGGGCTGATGGGAGTTGTCCAAAACATCTGGGGAATTCCCAGTTAGCAGAGGCTGCATTAAGTAAAGGAAGTGTCAGCCCAGTGATTCCTAAACTTTTGGGGGCCACTGCCCTGTTGGATTCATAAATTCATCCTAAGTGCCCCCTACCTTTTAAAAGCATCATTCAGAATAGTGGTTTGCGTGACTCACTAAAGAAGATAATAATGCAATAAAATTCAAAACAGTAACAATGAATTGCACATTTATTCAAAGCCAAATTAAAACTTTAATTCATTTGATAAACTTGATCCAGTGTTACCATCTTTTCATAATCTGATGGTTAATTTTTTTCATAAGTTTTTATTGGTTTTCAAACAATTTAGCAAATTCATTTCAGTTTCAATATAATATTCTCTTAACATTTTGACTTCCCACCCTTATTTCCATGATGTTTCTGTTCAAATTGTTCATCTACTGCCTTAAATGCAATTTTTTCCCCTATAACATATATCCTACATTACATTTCTTTATCATTCTCATTCCTTTGCTTATATTTCAAGTCCTTTGTGTGATTTTATTTGACTATAGTATTTTATCACATAATCTGAAAAGGGTCTCCACTCTTCCTCAAACATTTCCTTTTTTTTTGTCTCTTATTTTTGCCGTTCAGTTTTTCCATTTCCACATAGTCCAATAATTTCAAAGTCCACTCCTCTTTTGTTGTAACTTCTTATTTTCATTTCTGTGCATACAGAATTCTGGCTGTAGTGGTTTTTCTTTAACTTCTAGCAATCTTAATTCAAATTCAGATCTTTGGTCTATAAAACCATATATCCCATCTTTCTTAAATAATTGATTTACTTGGTGGTATTGAAGCCACCCTGTCACCCACTCCTGGACTTCTTCATGGTTTTTTTCAATTCACAACAATCTCTGAAAAACCTTAATATATCCCTATATGTAACCCATTATCCTTCCATATTCAACTTCTTTTGCACAGATGTCTACAGTATATTGGGAATAACCACAATGGTGCTTTCTTTTCAAGGAGATTTTTATATCAGGTCCACACACTATATAAGCTTCTTTTTATAACATAAATAATAATAATAATTTATTTATATCCCGCCCTTCCCAGCCGAAGCCGGGCTCAGACTGGCTAACAACAGTAAAATAATACAGCATTCTAAAATCAATTCATTATCAAGATCTTTCATGTCAAAGTGCTCCTTCAGTTGAGCTAGGGCGTTATTGTACATTTTGACATCCTTCCAAAAGAAAAGAATATCAACATAAAATAAGCAATACAGCTTCTTTTGCCCTTCCTCTTTGACAAACACACATGGATCAGCTTTACCTTGCTGAAAACCTAGAGAAAACAACACTTCAGTGAGTTTAGAGTGCCAGCATTGTGCACTTTGCTTGAGACCATATAGGAACTTCTTCAGAGAACAAACAAATCCCTGTTTTACCTGTACGCCATCAGGTGGAAGCATGTAAAGTGATTCACCTAAGGTTCCGTACAAAAATGCTGTATTCACATCGTGATGAGAAACTTCTAGAGTCTCCTCTACAGCAAGTTTGAGCATAAGCCTAATGCTCTCATATCTCACGGTGGGTGAGTAGGTCTCGTGATAGTCTTCTCCTGGTACCTGTGAAAAACCTCTGGCAACCAGTCTGGCTTTGTGTCTGACTACCTTGCCATTTTGGTCTGTCTTTGCTTTGAAGACCCATTTACTGTCAAGCAGTTTCATCCCTGGAACTGTCGGAACTAGCTCCCATGTTTTGTTCCTCTCTAAGGAATCAAGCTCAGCCTTCATGGCATTTAACCATGGCTCAGCATCCTTTGAGTCCAAAGCCTGGATCTCTTGGAAGCTTGAAGGTTCAAATACCTTCTTGGAGTTCTTAACAGCAGTTACAGCTTTGGCTGCTTTAGCAAATTCATCAGCAAATCTCTTTGGAGGTCTACCTTTTGTGGCTCTTTCAGACCTGCGAATCAGACGTAAGTCTTCAACGCTCTCCCCTTCTTTCTTAGGAGAAAAGTGGCCTATAGTGAACAGTGGTTCCTCCATTTTCTTGATCAGAGCCTTCAGAGGGTCGCAGAGAGGCCTTAGCACTCTTGAAATCCTCTGAATCATCTGATTCATAGTCAGAATCAGAACCTTCCTCAGTGGGTGTGGGGTTTTGCTGCTGTTTATCCTCAGACTCTTCACTGTCATCAGGATAACATTGGAAAATTCCCACATTCTCCCCCCACTTGGCATTGTACTCAACACTTCTAGTAAGTCTAACTGTATCAGTGTCAGTCATCATTACTCTGTAAGAACCTTTCTGATATCCTAGAAAGATAGCAGGCAAACCATGTTTGCCTAACTTGGAGCTTTGTGGTGTGTGAACCCACGTCAGATCCAAAAATTTTCATGTGCTTGATGTATGGTTTCTTGCCAAACATCATTTCATAGGGGGTACAACCAATTGGTGATGACAATCTGCAATTAAAAGAATCAACAAAACAGCTGAGCGCTTCTGCCCAATAACTCTCTGGAAGATTGGCATCATGCAACAAGGTTTTCTTTTTTTTATAATAATATTTTATTAAGTTTAACAGTAAAAAGATACAACCAAACATAGAACAGTAAAAACACAGGAAAAATATAAGACATAACAATACAAGCTTTCACAATACATAAAATACAAACATTTAACCTAACAAGGAGAAAAAATAATCAGTCAACACACAAAAAATAGAATAGGAAAAAACACAAATCACTCTTTTCTAATTGTTCATCTTTTGTTAACTTATTTTCCTGACTTCCTCACGCCTCCCTTTTTTATATCCCTTTTTAACAGTTAGTTCAGCAAATTCGTATCCTGCTACTTTGTCCTTATATATTTTACCTCCCAAATTTATAATTTATAATTTTTATCTCTTGTTACTAGAACCCCTTCATTTTATTTCAATGTCATCAGCATTCATACATTTTACAGTACTTCTGTAAATAAATTTTAAATTTCCTCCAATCTTCTTCCACCAACTCTTCTCCCTGATCTCGGATTCTGCCAGTCATCTCAGCCATTTCCATATAGTCAATTACTTGCATCTGCCATTCTTCCAAGGTGGGTAATTCTTGTGTCTTCCAATGCTTTGCGATGAGTATTCTTGCTGCTGCTGTAGCATACATAAAGAAAGTTCTATCCTTCTTTGGCACCAATTGGCCAACTATGCCCAGGAGAAAGGCCTCTGGTTTCTTCACAAAAGTGTATTTAAGTACCTTTTTTATTTCATTATAAATCGTCTCCCAGAAAGCCTTAATCCTTGGGCACGTCCACCAAAGGTGAAAGAATGTACCTTCAATTTCTTTACATTTCCAACATTTATTATCGGGCAAGTGGTATATTTTTACAAGCTTGACTGGGGTCATGTACCACCTATACATCATTTTCATAATATTCTCTCTTAGGGCATTACATGCCGTAAATTTAATCCCAGTGGTCCACAACTGCTCCCAGTCAGCAAACATGATATTGTGTCCTATATCTTGTGCCCATTTAATCATAGCAGATTTTACCATTTCTTCCTCAGTACTCCATTTCAACAGCAAATTATACATTCTTGATAATATCTTAGCATTGGGTTCTAACAATTCTGTTTCCAACTTTGATTTTTCCACCTGAAAACCAATTTTTTTATCTTGATTATAAACCTCTCTTATTTGAAAATAATGTAACCAGTCTCGCACCTTCCCTTTGAGCTTCTCATAACTCTGCAATTTCAGCTTGTCACCTTCCTGTTCCAAAATTTCACAATACTTTGGCCATTTTGCCTCCATATTAAGTTTTTTTCATAGCTTTCGCTTCCATAGGTGATAACCACCTTGGGGTTTTGTTCTCTAAAAAATCTTTATATCTTGTCCAGACATTAAATAGTGCTTTCCTGACAATATGGTTTTTGAAAGCTTTATGCGCTTTAACCTTGCCATACCACAAATATGCATGCCACCCAAATACATTATCATAACCTTCAAGATCTAGGATGTCAGTGTTCTCAAGAAGTAGCCATTCCTTCAACCAGCAAAAAGCTGCTGATTCATAATAAAGTTTAAAGTCCGGCAGGGCAAACCCCCCTCTGTCTTTAGCATCAGTAAGTATCTTAAATTTTATTCTGGGCTTTTTGCCCTGCCAGACAAATCTAGAGATATCTCTTTGCCACCTCTTGAAACAGTCCATCTTGTCAATGATTTGTAATGATTGAAACAAAAACAACATTCTCGGCAGTACACATGCAACAAGGTTTTCAAGCCTTGAAGCAATGTTTGGCTTGCCCTTTCACAAAGTCCATTCATCCAAGGAGACCATGGACTTGAAAGGTCATGTTGAATGCCTTTCTCAGTCAGAAAAGCTTCAAACTGCCGAGAAGTGAACTCTCCCCCGCAATCTGTAAATAAACACTTCACCTGTTTACCATGCACATTTTTCAACCAAGCACAGAATTCCTTGAACCTAGGAAACGCTTCTGATTGAGAATGAACACGTGAATATATCTGGAATAAGAATCAATGAGAACCATAAAGTATTTGGCTCCACCCAAAGAGGGTGCTAGTGGACCAACAAGATCAACATGCACTACCTGGTATGGTTCTGTAGCTTGTCTACCAGATACCTTACCCTTTGCAGCCATTTTAACCTTGTTTGCTGTACATGCCTTATACTTCATGTGGTACCTGCAGGGTTTAATAGTCATACCTTCAACTAAGGCAGGCATTTTGGAAACTGCCTCGAAGTTTAAGTGATCAAGTTTTCTGTGATGATCATGAATACAACCTGCATGCAAAACCTTGTTAGTATCTGCAATACAAGAAGTTTCATCCTGCACAACATCAACAGAATCATCATAATGCAATACAAATAAATGATCAATATAATCAGCATGCAATACATAGTCATTTTCCTTGGTGATGGTGCACTTCCTCTTCTTGAAGAAAACATCTATGTCCTGTTCAGTCAGCTGCGAGACGCTCAATAGGTTGTGTGCAGCATCTGGAACAAAAAGAACGTTACGTATTGATGCATCCAAGCTGTGAAGCACAACTGTTCCATAGCCTTGACTGGAGATTGTGTGGTCATCCGCTTGGTGAATTGCACCTTCCTGTGGAGTAAAGGACACAAACAGGTGTTTGTTTTTGCAGACGTACCGAGTCGCTCCTGAATCGATGATGAAGAAAGATCCAGACGTCTTCTGGGCCTTTGGAGTGTAGCATGAGACCATAGCCTTGTGTTGCGTTGTCCAAGATTGGAGCATTCAGTGTAGTAACTTGGTCTTTTGCTAATTTTGGTAGATTTCTCCCCTTCAGATATCTTTCTATTTCATCCATGTCCACCTTATTGCCTTGGTTCAGTCTGGAATAAAATCCAAAAAATCCCTATCTTATTGCTTTTTCATTGTATGTTATTCCTTTTTTATTTTCCATGCAAGTAGTCTACCTAGTTTATTTGCAAATTCAAAATGTTTCTTCTTCATATACTTTAGTTTCCGCTCCATCTCTTGGAGAACTAACATTGAGAGCTGAGCTTGCAACATTTTAATACCTTGTATTATCCTTGTATCTCCTGGTTTTTCAACCAGGGGGTTTGGACTGGGTGTCCATCAATATGCAGATGATACCCAGCTCTACCTCTCTTTCAAATCAGAACCAGTGAAGGCAGTGAAGGTCCTGTGTGAGTGCCTGGAGGCGGTTGGAGGATGGATGGCGGTTAATGGATTGAAGTTGAATCCTGACAAGACAGAAGTACTGTTTTGGGGGGACAGGGGGCGGGCTCGTGTGGAGGACTCCCTGGTCCTGAATAGGGTAACTGTGCCCCTGAAGGACCAGGTGCACAGCCTGGGAGTCATTTTGGACTCACAGCTGTCCATGGAGGCGCAGGTCAATTCTGTATCCAGGGCAGCTGTCTACCAACTCCACCTGGTACGCAGGCTGAGACCCTACTCGCCAGAGTGGTGCATGCTCTAGTTATCTCCCGCTTGGACTACTGCAATGCGCTCTACGTGGGGCTACCTTTGAAGGTGACTCGGAAACTACAACTAATCCAGAATGCGGCAGCTAGACTGGTGACTGGGGGCGGCCGCCGAGACCACATAACACCGGTCTTGAAAGACCTACATTGGCTCCCAGTACGTTTCTGAGCACAATTCAAAGTGCTGGTGTTGACCTTTAAAGCCCTAAACGGCCTCGGCCCAGTATACCTGAAGGAGCGTCTCCACCCCCATCGTTCTGCCCGGAAGCTGAGGTCCAGCGCCGAGGGCCTTCTGGCGGTTCCCTCATTGCGAGAAGCAAAGCTACAGGGAACCAGGCAGAGGGCCTTCTCGGTAGTGGCGCCCGCCCTGTGGAACGCCCTCCCATCAGATGTCAAAGCGATAAATAACTACCTGACATTCAGAAGACATCTTAAGGCAGCCCTGTTCAGGGAAGTTTTTAATCTGTGATATTTTACTGTATCTTTGGTTTCTATGGAAGCCGCCCAGAGTGGCTGGGGAAACCCAGCCAGATGCCCGCCCAAATAATAAATTATTATTATTATTATTATTATTATTTTTCTTTTAACTTTTTTTGAATAGATCCCTTTTGTATTTTTTTAAAAAATCTCATTACAGCTTTCCCAGCAGCCCCTTATCTACCTCAAAATAGTTTGTTAGAACTTTTACCTCTTTTGTACAATGTCTGTTTCTCATCAGGATTTCTTTCAAAATTCTTATTTTTTGTCATCAATCTGAATATTCTTTTGATAGTGCATTTGTATTACTCTTTCTTTAATTCTCTTCGGATTAAAGATAACCAGTCTCCCAGCAATTGTTTTGCTTTTGCAAATCTAGATTTTACTCAAAACACTTTATGAATTGTGGCATTAACCTCTTCTTTTTGTAGTTCTATTAAATTAGCTAATCCTTTTATTATTTTTTCTCTTCTTTCATCCGTCGAATCCTCCAGTACACCTCCTTATCGAAGAGTCAAGTCCTTTTTTTTTTTAAATAAATTTTTTTTTTTTTTTTAATAAATTTTTATTGAAGAGTCAAGTCCTTTTGATTTAATTCAAGGACCACCATCACATCTAATCCCTGTTCCTGAAGTAGTTTCACTGCCTTTGTATATTCTTTCATCCTCTCTTGCTCCCTCTTTGTCTATTTTATCTCTGCCTGTACTTTCTTTGAAGATTCCTCCAAATTTGAAGTTTTGGCCTTTAGTTCTTGCACTGTCTCCCCCCCCCCCCAATTCTAATGTTTTATGTGACAATTCTTTTATTTCTGTTGTCAAATTTGCTACTAATATAGTATTTTTAACTGTTTTTTTTCCAGCCTCTGAATACCTTCTTTCATTTCTTTCCTCATTTCTAATAAAATTACTGTCAAATCTGACTGCTTCCCCTTCTGAGATTGAACCTTTTCTCTGACCCGGAGTTGTTGGTGGTCCTGAAGGTGGCTTTTTTGCTGTGTTTACCATAATGTTGCAAATAAAGTTGTTAAAAGTTTTTTTAAAAAAGGTTTTCTACTTTTAAATTCCCTGTTTCATAAAATAAAAATCAATACTTGACATTTCCTTGAAATGTCAGCAGATGGTGCTGTCAGGGAATTGGAGACGGCTAAAGAGCCGGGGGGGGGGGGAGAGGCAATTACAGAGAGCCTAAAACGCTCATCAGCAGTGTCTCATCCGACTCAGAGGAGGAAATAGGGAGGGGGGAGCCAGTGCCCTGAACTAGCTACTCACAGAACAGAGGAAGTAGGAGGCGTGCATTGCGCAGATGGTCCTGCTGGAGGAGGAGGAGAAAAAGATCGCCAGTCGATTCATCTGACTGAGCCTGGGATGGATGTGCCTTTTGAACTCTTGTAACTGCTTTGAACTTTTTGGCAATAAATCTTCAATACAGAAATGGCTGCGTGCCGGGAGTGTTATCTCTGCTAGCTTTGGCAGCATAAACTCCTTACAGGTGCTATCGCCCCTTTCATGGAAAGGGAGGTAATAAAAAATAAAATAAAATTCCTCTGTAATTATTTTTCCCACCACACTGTGTCACTGTCTTTCTATCTTTTGTCCCTTCTACCACTATCACTTTTTTTCTATTGTTTATCTTTCCTGTTTCCAGTTTTTCCTCCTTCACCCAAACACAGCCATGAGCTTTGTACAGGATCCCAGAAAGTTCTATCAAGTTCAGCCTTTTACTCAAATAGAAAGTTGTAATATGGTTAGAAAGACAGGTGTTAAACCATATAAATCCACAATGTTTTTTCCTTTCTTTTCTTCAGCCACTTGCAAAGCTCCCCCGTTATCCAATTTAAGGAAATTTTAAATACCTTTAACCAACAAAGTCTCCATTTTCTCCTTCAGCCTCTTCAAAAAGCCCTCCAATTAATCCATATTTTAGTGATAATTCACAAAGCCATATAATCCACACCAGTACAAAATCCAAAGAGAGGAAAGAATACAATAAAATATATTCACAAAAAAATCACAGCTTCAAAAGCTTTCTCTGCTTGATGTCAGTCCCCCAAAATCAGTTTATTTTCAAGATTCTAAATATAATCCCAAGCAATTCCCAATATTAAGTTATATAATTCCAGTCTTGCGATGTCTTGGTCTTTTGGCTTAAGAAGAAAAAGAAAAAATATTCTTTGATATCAATTATATAGATCACAAAGCCCAGGTTCCACTTTCTGTCTTTCTCCTTCCCATTGTTCAGATTTAATCTAAGTCCTTTTACAGTTTGGCAATCTTACCAGAATATAATCACACACACACACACACACAAAATTTAAAATAGTGCATCCAGTACTCTTCTCAACTTCACAGTCTTAGCTCAGTTCTTATACTGGTATGCTTATATATAAATTCATTAGTGGGTAGATATGAGGGCCACTTATTAAAGTTTTCCCCTGATGTACTTCCCATACACTGAGACAAACGAAACTGGGCAAGTTATTAGTCCTCCTCTACATAGCTACCCTCAAGAGTCACACACTTCTTCCATCGCTTTATGCAGCTATGGAGACCTCATCTGTAGAAGTTGTCAGGTTGCGTCAGAAGCCACAACTTGACCTCAGAAATCAGCATTTCATCATCTGGAAAAAGCTTGCCCTTCAAAAATAACTTCATGGTTGGAAAGAGGTGGAAGTCCGTTGGGATACTGCCAGGGAGACAAAGTCCATCTGAGCCCCCAAGCCGGCTGCCGGACGATCCATCGACCTCCCGTAGACAGGCAGTATCAGCAAATAGCGATACGAAGCCTCAGAAATAGATTGCCACATTCTTAGGCTGGTGCACACTCTATCAGCAGAATTCACACAGCGAAAGATGCACACCAGGAGAGCATATTTACAGTTTATTCAGCATTGGTCAGAACAAAGAAAAACATGACCGCCTGCATCGGCGTTCAGGCACAAAGAAAGAAACGAAAGCAACTGAAAACATAAACATCCTGTGAACAGGAAATACGCAGACTCTGTGACTCACAAAGCCTGCTCCCTTTTAAGGTGGAACGGAAATATCCTAACATCCTCCCCCTTTCCGTGTAACCTGTAGTACCTGTGGTTCAACCCAATTGCAACCTTTGTACGTAAACCTTAAGTTGTTCTCTGTTAACAACCTTAGACAACAGATCAGCAGGAATTTCATTTCCTGGCATGTAGGACACCTGAATGAGTCCTTTCTGAATACACTCTCTTGCACGATGTAGCTTAATCTGCAAGTACCTGGTTCTTTGCTTGCAACTCTCCGAGTTCAGCAAAGCCAAACAAGACCTATTGTCTTGATACACTTGTATAGGACATTTCACAGAAACCCCGATGTCCTTAAACAGTTGCATCAACCATTCACAATCCATGAGTGAAAATGACAGAGCATTGAGTTCTGCTTCACAGGAACTTAGGCTCACTGTCGTCTGCTTCTTGCACAACCAGTCAAACAGGCAGTGGTTGTACATGTAGCATACTCCAGAAGTGCTTGTACTGTCCGTGGTGTCACTTCCAAAACTTGCATCTGCAAAGATTTCAAGACCTCCAGTCTTCTGACTGGTGAACCTCAGCCTGTAGTGCAAAGTCCCTTTCAAATAGCGGGCTATGCGCTTCAGAGCTTTCCAATCCTGAACAGTAGGATTGTTAGCATGTCTGCTAAGCAGGTTAGTGCTTACAGCAATGTCAGGTCTTGAACATCTAGCAATGAAATTCAACTTGCCTAGAATGCATCTGTACAGCGTAGTGTCAGAAAACGCTTCAGCAGTACTATCTACCTGGTAACCTGTCACCATCGGTGTGTCTGCTGGGTTTGCATCAACCAAATTTAACCTGGTTAATACATCAGCAATTTTCTGTGTTTGGTGTACCAGAAAATTACCTGCTTGGTCCCTCTCCACCTGCAGAGAAAGATAGTTGGATACCTCACCAAGATCCTTTATGTCAAAGTGCTCTTTCAGTTGAGCTAGGGTGCTTTGGTAAAAAGCCTGATTCTTCCAAAACATCAGAAGATCATCAACAAAACATAAACAATACAGTTTGTTTTGCCCCTCCTCCTTGACAAACACACACGGATCAGCTTTGCCCTGGTGAAAACCTAGAGAAAGCAACGTCTCTGTGAGTTTTGTGTTCCAACACCTGGCACTCTGCTTGAGACCATATAAGGATTTTCGCAGTTTACAGACCATTCCCTTCTGTATCTGCATCCCGTCAGGTGGAAGCATGTACAGCTCCTCCCCCAAAATCCCGTACAAAAAAGCTGTATTAATATCATGATGGGAAACATGCAGTTTCTCCTCCGCAGCGATCTTAAGCATCAGCCGAATGCTCTCATATTTGATGGTGGGCGAGAAGGTCTCGTGGTAATCCTGTCCTGGTACCTGTGAAAAACCTCTGGCAACCAATCTGGCTTTGTGTCTGACAACCTTGCCATTCTGGTCTGTCTTGGCCTTGAAGACCCATTTGCTGCCAACCAGTCTCATTCCTGGGACTACCGGTACCAGTTCCCAAGTTTGGTTCCTATTCAAGGAATCAACTTTTTTCACATCACCTACATCTTCCTCTGGGTAACTCTGGAAAATTCCCACATTTCCCCCCCACTTAGGATTGTACTCAACACTCCTTGTGAACTTTATGGATTTAGAGTCAGTCATCCATACCCTGTATGCACCTTTTTCGTACCCCATGAACAAACCATGTGCCCCACGCTTCCCAAGCTTGTTGCTTTGTGGGGTGTGTACCCACATGTCAGAACCAAAGATTCTCATGTACTTCTTACCAAACATCTTCTCATAGGGAGTACAACCAATAGGTGATGACAATCTGCGATTAAAAGTGTAAACAAAATTCGACAGAGCCTCCCCCCAAAACTTCTCAGGGAGGTTGGCATCATGCAACAAGGTTTTTAGTCCTTGCAGCAACGTTTGATTTGCTCGCTCCGCAAGCCCATTCATCCATGGCGATCTAGGCGTTGACAAGTCATGCTGGATTCCCTTCTCAGTCAGGAAAGCTTCAAACTGCTGAGAAGTGAACTCCCCGCCCCGATCAGTAAACAGACAACCAATACGTTTACCATGAGCATTCTCCAACCAAGCACAGAATGCCTTGAACTTAGGAAATGCTTGCGATTTCTGCTCGAGCATAAACACATGAATGTACCTGGAAAAAGAATCAATTAGAACCATGAAGTACCTTGCTCCTCCCAAAGAGGGCGCAAGTGGACCAACCAGGTCTGCGTGCACTAGCTGGTAGGGTTTGGAAGCCTGCCTGCTAGACTCCTTGCCTTTTGGAGCAACCTTCACCTTGTTCTCTGCACAAGATACACATTTCATGTGAAACTTACAGTGTTTGATGTTCAAACCTTCAACCAACCCAGGCATCTTGGCCAGCGCTTGCCAAGAGAGGTGACAAAATCTTCGATGTGCATCGTGAATACATCCTGCATGAAGAACCTTGTTAGTTTGTGCAACACAACAAGAATCAACATTTGAGACAGCAACAGCATTGTCATCATAAGTTATACAGAATAAGCCATCCATAAACTTTGCATGCAAAATGTCCTCTTTGCCTTTTCTGAAACCAAGTCAAAAGAATCCACTCATCAATCTATGCTTAGAGGAAAGGGGGGGGTCTCCTGCCCCGACTGAGGTGGAGGAGTGGCCAAACGACACAAGAGTTCGACATCTAGACCTGGGCAGCTACAATTACATAATGACAGGGCTGTACAAAGATCTGTTGGAAGAACATCAAACTCAGCTAATTAAAGAACTGGGGCCAATTAAAAACTTTCTTTCAGAATGTTTGGGTTTGCTCACCTCCCTGATTGAACTAATCAGGAGGAAAGAGGACTGCCACTTTCACAAAGAAGCCAGCAACAAGCCAAATGGAAATAAAACCCAGCCCAACATCAAAGAAAGGAAAACAAGCAGAGCCAAACTAGTCCAAGGAAAAGTATTGGCCACTAGGAAACCTTCCTTAAAGGGAAAGAGTTCAATGCACAAGAAGAAGCTGAAGAATGTGAAAATGGGTCGAAAGGCTAAGCTGCCCTCTCGGACTGGGAAAATGAATTTCTCAAAGTTATTCAAGATTCTGGAGAACTCAAGCACAAAGAACCCCAGCATAACAACGCCAAACAAGAGCCAAAGCCCAAACATTTTAAATAAACATCAGGTGGCTAGCCCTCCAAGGCTAGTAAAACAACCGCTGCCCTCTAGTGGAAAACTAAAGAAAACTCCAGACCCAAAGCAAGAAACTCCCCAGAAGGGAGTACGAAAGAGCCAGAACTTAATTTTAATTAAACATAAACTAGTCCTCCTCCCTCTTTTTAAGCATGGAGGCCTTTCCACGCCTGCACAACAGAGAATTTATATACTTAAGAAAATTGACTTAGTCATCAGGGGCATTATTCCAGCAGAAAACATTGTCAGCGTGAAATTTCTTCCTTTTGATAAGGCCCAAAACAGAGTTGTGGTGACCTTTAAGGATTGGTCGGTAACTAAACAAATCTTGGACAAGAGGGACAGGCTCCAGAGGGCTGGCCTGTTGGTGACCCGCCTATTCGAAGAGTCCGGCGTTCCACCATCCCTCTTAGGAACATGTAAGCCTACTAGTCTGCGCACAGAATTGGAAATGGCTTCTGAAAACTACAAACAAGTCCAACCGGAGGCAGTCAAAATTTCCAAACAGAAGGCTAAGCTCCAAAAAATTTTACCCCCTTCCAACGAACCCAAAAAAGATATCTTAAACGAAAAGGAGCAGTTCTTTTTAGCCTCCCTTGAGCAGATTCATCAGTCCCAGGATGCGTTAATAGCTAGGTTACAAACCATCAAAAAATCCTTACTCCCCCAAGGCTTTTCTGCTCCTTTGGAATTTAACTTTGCTACTAACACAACAAAGCCCTTATCCAACGAAGACTGGACGCAGTGCCGGTTCCTGTCCCCCGAAGAAGTGGGTTCTCCCACACAACCCTTAATACCTCAAACAACAACACACCAGGTAGACCTTGCCATGCCGATGAGTAGGAACGGTGCAATCTTTGTGGACGCCTCAGGATCCTTAGATGACATTCAGGTGGAGGATTGAAAGACAGATACAGCGAGGGGACACAGTGCCAGGGAAACAAAACTCACTAGGTTAGCACCTACCACAAATGATTTTAACAGCTCACTCCACCTCTACAAAAACATTCATTCCATCATACTAAAGAACAAACGGAGGAGTCTACCTTTGTTCCCCTCACCACCATATTTCCACATTTTGTCGTGGAATGTGGCAGGCTGTCTGTCTAAGCAGGGCGATGCTGATTTTCTGGATTTCCTCTCAAAATTCCAGATTATTTGTTTACAAGAGACCTGGTGCCTAGACTCTCATCTCCCTTACTTACAGGGCTATGTGGCTTTTGCTACCCCCGCGAAAAAACTAAATAACCGTGGCCGACCTAGCGGCGGTTTGGTCACTTTTATCCCTATAGAGCAAGGGTACAGGGTGCGACAACTGCAGTGGATGAAGAGCAACAATTTTCAGATTTTACTTATCTCCAATAACACAGGAGGAGATTTTCTATGTTTCAACGTTTATATTCCCCCCGTGTGTACTTCCTCTCAGACAATACAAATCTGGGAAGATTTGGAGTCATGCTTGGAGAAGGCCAAAATAGAATTTCCTGACTGGAACATCCTGCTGGCAGGTGACTTTAATGCTAGGATAGGCAGCGACATCAATTCGTATGGCTCCAAAACCCAGTTTTTACCAGAGGCAGACTGGTTTATCCCTTGGAGTTCTGATGAAAAGGTCCTGAATAAGGCAGGTAATACATTACTGGAGATTGCCTTTAAGCATAATTTGTACAACCTGCATGGTACTTATATGGATAGGTCAGGAGGTTTCTTTTCTTTTATCGATCCTCGTGGTGCAAGTGTGATTGACCATATCCTGGTCTCTCCAACAATTTTGGAGAGGGCACAGGGTCTCAGCACTTTTAACAGAACTGAGAGCGACCATCTTCCTAGAGCAATCTCACTAACTCCCCTCGAATCAGGGGGATTACAACAACTACATTGTGCAGTCCCTCCTCAAGCACCGGCCCCACGCAGGCGTAAATGGAACAGCGAGCTGGAGCTTAAAATTAAACAACACCTGCACTCTCCAGATTTATTGGTTCTGAGAGACCAGTGTCTTTTACCTAACTCTGATCCTTTTTCACTATATCAGCGGGTCTCAGAGTCTCTTTTCCCATTACTTACAAACACCAGGCCTCCCAAACAACATAACAAATCGGGGGTCTGGTTTGACAAAGACTGCCGGAAGCTAAGATCCTTGCTTAGGAAACAACAAAACAAGGTAAAACAGGAGAGGACTCTGTCATCTATGGTAAATTTCCACAGATGGCGCTCTTACTATAAAAACACCTTAAAACTCAAGAAATCCCTTTATAGGAAAGAACAATGGGAGGCACTTGATAAGGCGATTAAATCGCGAGACGATAGAAAATTTTGGGCCTTTTCTGATGACACAGACGGTCCTCTTGAAGGATATCTCAAAACCACGCCCAGTCAGCTGTGGGACACTAAGCAAATTGTCCGCAGCTCTTGGAACAAAAAGTACATATCTGATGGTAGTGTGCAGACTTGCAAGTTTCACAGTCCCAACTCCTGCAATTTGCAAAGTCCTTCCATCAGCCAGGTGGATCTCACCATCTTGAGGTGTGAAGGAGATAAACAGGTGCTTATCTTTTGACAAATGGCGACTCGCACCAGAGTCGACGACAAACCTGGCCTTGGCCTTTAGAGCAGGTTTGCTGGCAAGCAAAACCTTGTTTTCCTCCGGCGTGGGCTTTTGCAGCTTGCCCCCCTGCTCCTGGCCATCAGACTTGCCTTTAGCCTTTGGTGAAGCTGTGCCAGCAAACAAAACCTTGTTTTCCACTGGCGTGGGCTTTTGCAGCTTCCCCCCCTGCTCCTGGCCATCAGATTTGCCTTTAGCCTTTGGTGAAGCTGTGCCAGCAAACAAAGCCTTGTTTTTCCCTGGCTTGGGCTTTCCACCCCCCTGCTCCCGGCCATCAGACCTGCCTTTAGCCTTTGGTGAAGCTGTGCCAGCAAACAAAGCCTTGTTTTCCACTGGCGTGGGCTCTTCACCCTCCCTCTGCTTCAGGCCATCTGCAGGCATCTTGCTCTGTTTACCTCTGGCCTTCCGGCCTCTGCAAAGGCGATGACCTTGGTTCCCACGAGAAACAGAGCTCTCAGCTGCCGACTCCTTGGCTCCCCCTGGAGGCTGGAATGCTGCCTGGGATGATGTGACAGTCTGCTCCCCCTGCAGCTTGCAACCGGTGCCCTCAGCATCCCTGCATTCACTTGCATTCTGGGAAACAGCCAGGACCTCCGATGCAGTCAAACTCTGGGCTGGGATGACTGGCAGATGGGCTTTTTTCAAAGCATTCCACATCTTACGTGCCGTCACGTTGCCAGCAAGCGTTTTTATTTCCTCCAGAGAGACGGATAAGACTATTACGTCAATGGCCCTCGAATTCTGGGCCTCCCATTTCTCTGTCAGAGGATCTGGAGGGGCTTCAGACACAGTATGCCACACCCCAAACTGACGCAGCAAACTCTCACACCATTTTGCCCAGGTCTCATAATTGTGCCGATTTAACTTTGGGCACTCAGTGGCCTCAGAAGCTTGGAAAAACTCCATTCCAGCTTCTTGCTTTAGCCGTGAGCCTTTATGCCTTCAAAGACGTCTTATCTCGGCAGCCCATTAATCACGATGCCTCTGGCTCGGCTCCCAGGCCAATTAGACCAGCTGGACATCAGAGACCCTTGCCGGCAAACAGAAAAGCCTTATTTTGCTTTTGCTTTTCCACACATACCTCAGCAGTCTGTCGCAGTCTTACTCTCCTGTAAGTGCCGTGAATCTGGGCCCGAAACCTGTTGTTGGGATACTGCCAGGGAGACAAAGGTCCATCTGAGCCCCCAAGCCGGCTGCCGGACGATCCATCGACCTCCCGTAGACAGGCAGTATCAGCAAATAGCGACACGAAGCCTCAGAAATAGATTGCCACATTCTTAGGCTGGTGCACACTCTATCAGCAGAATTTACACAGCGAAAGATGCACAGCAGGAGAGCATATTTACAGTTTATTCAGCGTTGGTCAGAACAGAGAAAAACATGACCGCCTGCATCGGCGTTCAGGCACGAAGAAAGAAATGAAAGCAACTGAAAACATAAACATCCTGTGAACAGGAAATACGCAGACTCTGTGACTCACAAAGCCTGCTCCCTTTTAAGGTGGAACGGAAATATCCTAACAGGTATGAAGTCAGGAGAATAAGGGGGTGAGGAAGGATTTCATAGCCACAGGACCATGCTTCCATCTGAGCAACATGCGAGTTGTGAACCGGGGTGTTATCCTGCAGGAGACAGACACCTTTGAGCAGCATACCACACCTCTCGATTTTGATGGCTTTCTGTAATTTCTGCAGCAGTGTAGCGTAGTATGTCCTGGTAATTGTGGTACCCTTTGCCAGGAAATCCATCATCACTACTCCATGCTGGTTCCAAAAGACAGTGAGCATGACTTGTCCACTGACGGTTGGACACGTGCCTACTTTGGAGGTGGTGAGGCAGAGTGCTTCTATTGTTTGGACTGGGATTTAGTCTCTGGGTCATAATGATGGACCCATGTTTTGTCCTGAGTAATTAGTCTGGCGAAGAAGTCATCATGGTTTTCGTGACACATGGTCAAAAGAGCCTGTGAGCATGGGACTCATTCTTGCTTCTGGAAAGGTGTCAGCAGCCGGGGAACCCACTGTGTGGACACCTTTCCCATGTGCAAATGGTCATGAATGATTTTTTCAACAGAGCCCACACTGATCTTGACGTCTGCAGCTAGTTAGCGAACGGTTATGCGGCGATCTTCCAAAATGGCTGCCTCCACTTGCCAGATGGTGTCTTAATCAAAGGCGGACTGTGGTTGCCCAGGAATGGGAGCCATTTCCACCGAAGTCTGACCACATTTGAACTGACGATGCCAGTGCTTGACTACATCATACTATGGGGCATCCTCCCCATAAGTCCCTTTCATCTCATCAAATGTCTCCCATGGTGTGCGCCCTTTCAAGTACTGGAGCCTTATGACCGCTCTGCATTCAACTGGTTCCATTATCAGACGTTACTCCACGTTAGCACTGGTAGCAAATAAACTTTTAGGAGTTCAGAGCTACAAATTACCACATTACCTATGGAGAGATGTATCATTATACGTGTGCAATTTCATCCTCCTACAATAACCGGAAGTGGGTCAGGATAAATTTTTAATGAGCTACCCTCGTATCTTTACTTTTATTTACCCCTGCAGATTTTCTCCATGCAGTTTGATACCCATGTACAGGGGAGCACCTCCTTTTTTCCTCCCTGGTGTGGATCCAGTTAGTTCCTGATCAATAATTTAAGTCCTTTTACCTTCTCCAAATTGGTTCCAAATCCATTTATTTCAGAGAGGTTGCCGCTTTGGTGATGGTTCTTGAGGCCTCTTGCTGTGGGGTCTCAACTGCGGCGTGTGTCTGTGCTCAATCGCGGCGCTACCACAGCTCCCTCAGGATCTTTGGGAACGCTGTGAGAGTGTCCACTGACACCACTAGACCCTCTGGGACCCGAAATAATCCTTCAGGCTTTTATAGAGAAGGTGCATCTGCCATCCACCACTGCCCGTGGCAGACCCAGACGTCTCCCATATTTTTCAAACAGCATCTCTTTTTAAAAAAGTCATAATCATAAATAAATAAGAATAAAAAAGTGCACCCCACCACCGAGACCATTCCATTGTTACTATCCAACCTTCCAAACTTTCAACACCTCTTGTGATGGTTTGACCCCTTTCCCCTTCAACAGCACAAATTATACAAACACCCTCTATATTTCCTCAAAATCATTTCCTTCATATTCCCCATCTTATCTTAATGGCACACGTCAATTTATTGTTAATAGCTATATCCCACACCTCTTTATACCGTTCTTCCATTTTATATTCTGCTTGCCCCTTCCACTTCCTAGCATAATAATACGTGCAGCTGTCAATAAATTTGTGAGTAACATATTCAAGAATCGGTTTGAGGAGGGCCTTTAAGATCTTCGCGTTATATTGCCAAACAAATTTACTTACTATTAACCATTCCAAATCTAAAGTCCTAATTTTTTCCAGGAGTCGTAAATTGTATAGGTGGGAACTCGAGGAGAAGCCAATTGAACAGGTCTACAAATTTCAATATCTAGGAATTTACTTCCAGCATAATATGGGATGGAAAGCGCATATCACATACTTACAAAATAAGGGCAAAGCCCTTATCTACGCTCTATTGCGCTTTTTCTTTACAGAGGGGGCTATGCATGTTCCATCTGCCTTAAAAGTTTATAGTGCAAAAGTGGTTGCAACTATGGCCTATGCGGTCCCTTTATGGGGCGCTTTTGTAAACCTCATGCCTCTGGTGACATTGCAAAATCTTTTTCTCAGACGCCTTTTGAAACTACCCTCCTGTGTAAGCAACTCAGCTATTCGCTTAGAACTTAAGACCCCCTCCTTAGAGATCCTGATGTGGAGACACGCCTTTAATTACTGGCTGTCCCTTTGGCATAAATTGCCCAATTACCATCTTATTCAGTGCCTTTGGAGAGATGAATTTACCAGCCCATGGGCAACAAAAATCCATTCCAAACTGTTGTCTTATGGAATCTCGCCTTCCGATATACTAAATTTAGATCTAATTACAGCAAAAAAGGTCATCAAACAAAGATTGGAGGAGGTTGATTTGCAACAAAATCTTACTACAGGTGGAGGTACATGTTCCCCGATAAATCAGGGCATTACATTTATGTCCCAGATACCTCGATATCTGTCTACCTTATCGGTTGCGTCGCATAGATTCGCTTTTGTTAGAGCCAGATTTAATGTGTTCCCCTCAAATGTGCTGAGCAATAGATTTTCTAACGGTAAAACCTCTGTTTTATGCGCATGTGACAACAAATCAATAGAATCCCTTTATCATATCTTGTTTAATTGTCCTTTATATATTGTTCCCCGATCAAGGATTCTGAGTTCAATCATTTTGGAAACTGTTGCTAAACCACCTGAATTACATGTAGCCTATCTACTCCAGGACATTGACTCTTATAGAACATTACAGGTTGCCAGATTCCTGAATTCAGTTCTTTCATATAAAAGACTTCATGGAATGCTGCATGACTATTAAAAATCTAGTAAACTCTATCCACCATCTTTATATTCAAGGCCACAATATGGTACATCTAGAGATTGTATGTAACGTGAAGGAGATTATGCGTTGAAATATTTTAGTTGATATTTTAGAATGTAAAATGCTATTTTATTTATTGATTGGTTTTACCTTGTGGGCTTATAGCTGAATAAAGTATTATCTATCTGTCTAAATTTGTGAGTAAGTCCTTCATAGCCTGCAAACCTTCCACCCCATATGTCAGGTGCTCTCTCCTCTGCAAGCAGAAGCGACCATGGCTCGATGATTTTTATGGTCTTTATTTTACATTATGTACAAGTCAACAAGAGCTCACAGTAATCATGGAACTTTGAAGTGTCAGGCATAGCTCTAATGGCTTTAGCCCAAACGTAGCAGAGTTTTCCTGCACAGCGAAGAAGCTAGTTGAGGTGGAAATGACTAGTCAGCTAGACTCAGAATAACTATTTACAGGATTTATTAAAAGGAAAAATAAAACCAGCAGAATTTCTGCATACAAAACAAAACAAAATAAATCCTTTCTTTCTCTCTCTCTCTCTCTCTTAACCATACACAGCACTCCTACTCCTAACACACCCCTAACATCACACTGTCCTAGCAATCCCTAGATAACAGAGTTGAGTGCTGGTCGTTAACCAATCAGAGTAAGTAGTTTCTAGGTCAAGCAGACCTGGGCTTTCTGCCAAGAGTAAATTGACACTGCCTTGAGTTAATTGTGCGAAGCCAGAATCTGTAAGTTTCCCATGAGAACCAATTAACAGAAACTGAACAAGTAAATCAGTCTGAATTGTCTCAGTCAGTTGCCGTCAATTATTTACGGCTTCTTTTCCAACACCTAAATTGTGGGAGTTTTATGACCCTCCTCTTACTCCTCAGCTGTTTCTCTGTGTGCCTGAAACGTGCTGACATAATTCCCTCCCCTCCCTCCGAGTCAGAGCTTAACCCTTTTGGAGTTTGGAGGTCAGTCAGCTCTCCTGTTTCAGTCTTCTGCTCCTCTACCTGTGGAGGAATTAACCCTTCCCTACTGGTCCCTGCTTCATCTTCGTCACTGAACCTGCTATTCTCTACCCCGTCTGGCTCCTGCCAGATGTTATCTTCCCTACTCTGTTGCTGCATGTCAGGAGACGCAGAACGATCCAAATGTGCCCTGACATCACCCTCCTCTCTAAGCCCCTCCCACTCCTCTTCTTCCTCGCTAGCCACCGGGGGTGTGTGTGTGCTGATTCTTTCAAACTGATTCTCCTCTCATTCGCTCTCACTGCTTACTACCCCTTCTGACCACCCTCTCAGTCTCAGTACTGTTTATGAAACTCTGGAGCATGAATATTGCTCACCAGTTCCTAAGAATTCTCGGATGAATCGTTACCTTTCCAGGCCACTAA
Source organism: Podarcis raffonei (assembly GCF_027172205.1). NCBI lineage: Eukaryota > Metazoa > Chordata > Lepidosauria > Squamata > Lacertidae > Podarcis > Podarcis raffonei. Next base: position 15,009,293 of record NC_070620.1, on the reverse strand, counting down.
ATACTGCAACCTTCTCCTACACCATCTGGAATCCAAAATTTGCTCTACTTCAAACTCTTCCTCACCATCCAGAATTACTGGCTGAGGAGGCGCTGCCTTAGCCTCTTGATACCTATGTGCTGGAATGAATGGTGACAATAAGGATCTATGAAACACCGGATGTATTCTCATGGTACCCGGCAATTTGAGTCTGAACGATACTGGATTAATTTGCTCCATTACTTCGAAAGGTCCCAACCTTCTTTGTTCTAATTTTTGACACCTCCCCTTGAGCAGCAGACCTTTTGAGGACAATCAGACACTATCTCCTACTCTAATGTCCCTACCCTCTTGTCTATGAGCATCTACTGTTTGCTTGTACACTGCCTTGGCTGCTTCCAAGGTCTCTTTTAACATTTCATGGAAACACCCCCTCTTCCCCACGAGCTGTTCAGCCTCCGTCACTGGCAGCAACTCTTCTTGACCCAGAAAGGCCCTGGGGTGTAAACCATAATTAGCCACAAAAGGTGTTTGCTCAGTAGATGCATGTACCACATTGTTATACTAAGGTTACCAGACATCCCCGTTTCCTGGGGACAGTCCCCGGAATTACAAATCAGTCCCTATACAAAGTCCATTGAAGTTGAAGAGTGTCCCCAGATTCATTGAAATAAATATGGTAACCTTATGTTATACGCGAATGCTGCCAAACTTAACTTCCCTACCCAGTCATCCTGTTGGTAATTAGTGTAACATCTCAAATATCTAGCAGCTCCATCAATTTCTTCCAAAACTGCGAGGTAAACTGTACTCCCCTGTCAGAAATTATTCTTGGTGGCAGCCCATGTAGCTTAAACAAGTGGTCTATGAACATACTTGCAGTCTGTTGGGCAGAAGGCACCCTTTGACACAGTATAAAGTGTGCCATCTTAGTCAACAAGTCTACCACCACCCAAATTACAGTTTGCTTCTGTGACACTGGCAAGTCGGTTATGAAATCCCTAGAGACCACCTCCCAAGGCTTGTTGGGCCTGTCCAAGGGATTCAATAACCCTGCTGGTACTTCTCTCGATCCCTTTGCTCTTTGACACACCTTGCACACCCTTACATAACCCTCCACGTCTTCTCTCGCCTTAGGCCACCAAAAATGCCTCATGAATTGATACATTGTCTTGTTAAAACCAAAATTGCCTGCAGTAGGATTATCATGGTGTTGCCGTAGAACCGTAGCTCTTAAATTCCCTTCTGGAACATACATAGCTCTTTTCTTATACAACAACCCCTCTTTCTTCTCAAAACCTTCTTCCTTTCCCCTCCCCTGGGCTAACTCGGCTAACTTCTTCTGTGCGAATGTAGCTGTCTGTTCCCAGAACTCTCTACCACTCATCATTGCTGCAGCACACTGCCACTGTTCCAGCTTCAAAATTTCTCTCTTCACTGGTGCTGCCTTTTCATCCTATATTCAGGTTTTAGGGACAAGGTGTCTGCCCGGGCATTTTGAGGCCCCGGTACATACACTATCTCAAAATTAAATCTAGCAAAAAACTGCCCACCTAATTTGCCTCTGATTTAAGTGACGCACTGTGCCAATACTCTTAAGTTCTTGTGGTCTGTGCGTACCTCCACTTGGTGCAGTTTACCTTCTAAAAAAAATGTATCCAAACCTTAAAGGAATCATGTATAGCCAGTAATTCCTTATCCCAGATCATGTAGTTTTGCTCATACAGGTTTAATTTCCTTGAGTGGAAAGCACATGGCCTCCAATCCCCTTTCTCGCCTTCCTGAAGCAACACAGCTCCTATCTCCCTGTCCAAGGCATCTGTTTCTACCACCATAGGTTTGTAGGGATCTACATGCACCAGATATTTTTCTGAAGCAAACATTCCCTTTAGCCTTTCAAAGGCCACTTGAGCCTCCTTGGTCCATTGGAACACTTTCTTTCTTCTTAAGCAATCTGTGAGCAGTGTTGTGATGTGTGAGTAATTGGGCACAAACTTACGGTAATAATTCACAAATCCTAGGAACCCCTGCATGTATTTCTTGGTTTTGGGCTGTTGCCATTCCAGCACTGCCTGCACCTTTTCCTTCTCGATGTACATTCCTTGTGGTGAAATGCAATAGCCCGTGGAACTGTCATTTTTCCAACTTAGCATATAACCTGTGTGCCCTCAACCTTCTCAATACCTTTGTGACATGTTCTACATGTTCCTCTAGGCTTTCTGAATAAATTAACACATCATCCCCATTGCTTTTTATATCGGTCCTGGAGGTTTTGCTGAATATGATTAGAAGGGACCAGTTGGTTAAAGGTATACAGGTCGGAGCCAAACAGTACAAATTGAGAGCATTTGCAGATGATTTAGTATTGACGTTACAGGAGCCAGAATCTAGTACTAAAAGGGTCTTAGAACTGATTCAAGAATTTGGTCAGGTTGCAGGGTTTAAACTGAATAAGTCAAAAACCAAGGTTTTAGAGAAAAATTTAACACCAATAGAGAGAGAGGGGTTTCAGAATATGACAGGTTTAACAGTGGTTAAGAAAATCAAATACTTGGGGATCAACATGACAGCAAAAAATGGGAATTTATTTAAAGACAACTATGAAAAATGCTGGGTTGGAGTGAAAAAAGATTTAGAAATATGGTCAAATTTGAAGCTTTCATTGCTGGGCCGTATCGCTGCTATAAAAATGAATGTATTGCCTAGAATGTTGTTTGTTTCAGGCATTGCAAATTGTGGACAAAATGGACTGTTTCAAGAAGTGGCAGAGAGATATTTCAAGATTTGTCTGGCAGGGCAAGAAGCCTAGAATAAAATTTAAAATATTAACAGATGCAAAGGAAAGAGGTGGATTTGCCCTGCCAGACTTCAAACTTTACTATGAATCAGCAGCTTTTTGCTGGTTGAAAGAATGGCTACTTCTTGAAAACACAGACATTTTGGATTTGGAAGGTTTTAACAATGTATTTGGATGGCATGCATACTTGTGGTATGATAAGGTCAAAGCGCATAAAGCATTTAAAAATCATATTGTTAGGAAAGCATTATTTAATGTTTGGATAAGATATAAGGATTTATTGGAAAATAAAACCCCAATGTGGCTGTCACCGATGGAAGCGAAAGCTCAGAAAAAGCTTAATATGGAGGTTAAATGGCCGAAATATTGTGAAATTTTGGAACAGGATGGAGATAGACTAAAACTGCAGAGTTTTGCGTAAACAAATCCTGCGTCCAGTCAGGCTTCCCTGCGTGGGCTCTGCTTGGGAGCTGACCTGGCAGGAGAGCAGAGTAGCAGCGGCCCTGCGTCCGTGTGAGATGAGGGATAAATCAAGTCCAGAGACAGTTCGGTTCTTATCTCTAGAAGTGTTTATTTACAAAGCAATAAATCCGTCAGAAACCTCCGACATCTCTTCGTGCTTTTTCCAAAAGCACACACGCAGCCTCTCTGAGCTGAACTGCGTCTCAGTCAGAATCGAAAGCAAGTCTGAATGCAGACACACACTGTGACGCACTTCCCTGCGTCAAGCTCCTCCCAGATACAGGACATCACGGAGTTTTAACCCTGTCAGTTCCAAACTCCACACCCCCTCTTGTCCTGCATCTGGGGACAATAGCCAACAATGCTTTCCCCATACACAGACCCTCACAGAACTCCTCGTGCTTCTGGAAGGTTAATGGTTTTGTGAAACCATCAGCGAGGTTCTTGGTTGAGGGACAGTATTTCAGAGCAACTAGCCCCTCATGAACGCTCTGACACACATTCCGGAACCGTATGTCCAAATGTTTGGTCCTCGCCTTGAATTGCCCCGTCTCAGCCAATTTGAGGCATGGTTGATTGTCTTCATGCACCACAACGGGCAGACAATTCTCTCCACAGATTTCCTCAACCAAACACACATAGAACTCCAGCTCTCTGCAAACCTCTGATAGCGCACTGAACTCAGCTTCAGTAGATGAAAGCGCTATGAGACTTTGCTTCCGGGACCTCCACCCAACTACTGAGTCCCCAAACTTCACCACTAGGCCTGACACTGATTTGCGGTCCTCAAGGTTAGCCCAATCCGAATCCACCCAGGCGGTCAGCTTGACATCGTCCTCAGCTGACATCTTGAGGCAAAAGTCTTTGGTATCTTGCAGGTAACGTAGCACCCGCTTAATACCATTCCAGGCCTGCACACTAGGACTTGAAGCCTCTCTACTGAGCAGATTGACAGCAAACGCTATGTCTGGTCTGCTCCACTGTGACAGATACAACAGACTACCCAGAGCTGACTGAAAGAGTTCAGTATTTTCGAACACCACGCGTTCTACTTGCTGACACTCCTTCACGTATCCAGCCTCCATGGGTGATCTGGCACCTGCACAATCAGACATCCTGAACTTCTCAAGCAACTGTTCAATCTTACCTTTCTGGCGAAGCAAAAAGCTTCCATCACTTGCTCTTGTGACCTCCACGCCCAAATAGGATTTGACATCTCCAAGCTGCTTCAGCTTGAACCGCTTTCCAAGCTCCTTAGCAAACTTCTCCACCTGTTCACCTGTCTGTGCCATGATCAAGATATCATCAACAAACACCTGAACTACTTGCTGTTGCAAGCCTGAATCTCTAATGTAAAGACAACTGTCTGCAAGAGATCTCTTAAAACCTAGCTCTTCTAAGGCTTCATGTAGGCACATATTCCAATTCCTGGCAGATTGGCGTAATCCATAGATGGATTTGTGCAATCGCCACACGACGCCTGGCTCACTGACTTCAAACCCTGGAGGAGGAAGCATGTACAACTCCTCCTGGAGATCTGAGTTCAGGTAGGCGACATCTACATCAAAATGGTTCACCTTCCAACCTCTCTGTGCTGCTATCGCCAAAAGCGTTCTCAAAGTCTCTGCTCTCGAGGTCGGCGCATAGACCTCCGTGAAGTGGACACCCTTCCTCTGTGTGAATCCTCGGGCCACTAACCTCGCTTTATACTGTGGTTCTCCTGCTTCTGTGGGTTTAAGTCGGTAAACCCATCTGCAGCTAACAGCTTGCTTATTGGCCGGCAGCTGTGTGAGTGAGAACACACCAAGAGACTCCATTGAGTTCATCTCCTTCTGCATCGCCTCATGCCATTTGCTGGCTTCTTCCCGAGGCATCTTCTGAACATCCTCAAAGGATTCAGGTTCACATCTAGCCACACCAACCCAGACACTCGTGGCTTCATACCTTTCAGGTGGCTTCCCTTTGGTTGATCTTGCTGACCTCCTCAGCGTGAATTCTGGAACTGCGCCTGATTCACCTGGATCAACCCTACTATCCTCTGTGGCAGAAACATCCCCCTCTGACCTGCTGCGCCGTTTAGGGCGAACAGCTGGTTCTGCTGGCGAGGATGGTTCACTCCTTAGCTCAGACTTGACAGAGACCTGTGGAGGGGTCCTGGGACTCCCTTTTGGAGAGATACGGAGCCTCTCCCTTGGAGATCCCTGCTCTGGACTCTGTGGCTGTGGACTGTGCACCTCAGCAACAGGTTCAGCCTCGTCCTCCTCCTCTTCCTCATCTGAGTCTAACAGAACATCCGGATTCCCGTGAAGACGCTTCCACCCACTCTGCTCGCAAAACTCAGCACTGCCGCTAATAAGCAGCTTGGACTGGTTGCCAGTAGGGTATGCGAAACGCCACGCCTTTGAACCCGGCTCATAGCCTACAAAGATCATCTTCCTAGACCTTGGCTCACCCTTTCTGCGCATGGCCTTGGGAATGAGAACCCAAGCCGTAGACCCAAAAGTGCGCAGAAAACCCACTTTCGGCTGCTTCCCGTGAAGCAGAAAGTACGGTGTGTCTCCTACACTTGAATTGAACACCCTGTTCTGCAGAAAACATGCTGTCTTATAACTCTCAGCCCAAAAGCGCTGTGGCAAACCCGAGTCTGCCAACATAGCATTCGCTGATTCCTGTAGTGTGCGAAATTTTCTCTCTGCAACCCCATTCTGTTGTGGAGAGTGGGGGGCCGTCAGTCGATGACTGATACCCTTCTGCCTGAAGAACGATTGCAGCGCAGAACCTGTGAACTCCCCCCCGCGATCAGATTGAAAGGAAATCACCCTGGTAGAGAACCGTAGCTCTACCGCTGTGGTCCAATCCCTGATCAGTGCAGCTGCCTCTGATTTCTGTCTAAGCGAAAAGACCCAAGCATGTCTCGAAAAATCGTCAATCAGAACTAGAACCCATTTAGATCCATAAGAGCTGGCACACTTAAAAGAGAGTGGGCAAGCTCGGGGACCACATAAGCTTGCACCCAATGATCTATAAAAGAACAATAAAGAAACCCAGATTCAGTCAGTGGTCTTTGAGACCCATCTGCTAAGGTGACATAGCGTTCAGTTTCAACTGTCTTGCAGTTCCGCAGGAGCTTCCGAGATTTCACGAGGCAATGCGACGCTCCGGAATCGATAACAAGAGATAAAGAGTGTCTCTGGCTGTTTTCCAAAGATGCCATGGCATTGCTCACACTCCCATCGGTTGCCATGGCCACAGCCTCCCCCCGACTGAGGCTTTTGCCTTTTCTCAGAGACACCATCGCAGCTGTGAGGTGATAAGACGCCTTGTTTTTCTCCTGGCCTGCTGCTTTCCCACGTCTGTCCTGGGAACTGGCCTTGGGAACCTGCTTTGTTGACATTCCAAGCCAGCCGGTGTCCTTGGCAGCCTGGGCCTCTAGCGGATGCTTCCCAGCGCTGTTGGACGTCGTCTCAAAGCACAAACAACTTTCAGAGCTTTTGGCTTTCTCAGAGCTCTTGGAATGGCCTGCCTGGCCTGCCCCCCCACTCCTTCTTGGGGTGCAGCCTGTGCCCTCTTTCACAGCTCTCAGCCTCTCTCCAGCACACAGTCCATCACACAGACGTTGTCCATCACACACAGAAGCATTGCAAAAGTTTCCCAACACAGTCCCAGCCCCTTCTGGGCTTCCTGGGCATCCCTCAGCCCCTTCTGGGCTTCCAGCCCCCTCTGGTCTGGCTCTCACTTCGGCCTGAGGCTTGCTCCCTTGGCCCTCGGCTTCCTCGCGGCCCTTGGCTCCTGCTGAGCTTTCGCACAGGCTCCTCAGCACCTGCCAGGCGACCTGAGCCGATTTAACGCCCTCCAGGTGGGGCAACAGCAAAGCGTCCACACTTGCTTTCAACATGCAAAGCTGTCTCTGCTCTCTCTCACTCAGCAGAGCAGTAGCTTGCATGGGTGGGGCCGGCTCCCTCTGAACTGGACTCCAGAGCCCTGTGGCCACAAACCACCCCCTTGCTCTTCTTGACCAGGCCTCCCAGTTGGCCCCATTCAGTCTCTCACCGGGGTAGCTGTCTTGGCTCTGCTGTGCCTGTGCAGCAGCCATTCTTCCTCCCCCCGGGGCTTCAGCGTACTCACACTGCCAGCAAGCTGGACTCTCGAAGCAGCCGTCCCTCTTGGCTCTTGGCTCCTCTCTCCAGCATCTCCCACTGCCCTTCCTGGCAGATCACAGCAACTCAACGCTGGCAGCCTTCCTCCCTTCTCACACTTGTCAGGAAACGCGTAACTTCCATAACCTTTGCGTAAACAAATCCTGCGTCCAGTCAGGCTTCCCTGCGTGGGCTCTGCTTGGGAGCTGACCTGGCAGGAGAGCAGAGTAGCAGCGGTCCTGCGTCCGTGTGAGATGAGGGATAAATCAAGTCCAGAGACAGTTCGGTTCTTATCTCTAGAAGCGTTTATTTACAAAGCAATAAATCCGTCAGAAACCTCCGACATCTCTTCGTGCTTTTTCCAAAAGCACACACGCAGCCTCTCTGAGCTGAACTGCGTCTCAGTCAGAATCGAAAGCAAGTCTGAATGCAGACACACACTGTGACGCACTTCCCTGCGTCAAGCTCCTCCCAGATACAGGACATCACGGAGTTTTAACCCTGTCAGTTCCAAACTCCACATTGAGAAACTAAAGAACAAAGTGCGAGACTGGCTTCATTATTATCAGATAATGGAGGCATATAATTTGGATAAGAAAATTGGATTCCAGGTGGAAAAATCAAAATTAGAAACAGAACTGTTAGAACCCAAAACCAAGATTTTGTCAAGGATGTATAACTTGCTGTTGAAATGGAATACTCAGGATGAAACGGTGAAATCTGTTATGATTAAATGGGCACAAGATGTTGGACACAATATTATGTTTGCTGACTGGGAACAGTTATGGACCACAGGTATGAAGTTTACAGCATGCAATGCCTTAAGAGAGAATATTATGAAAATGATATACAGGTGGTACATGACCCCAGTCAAGCTTGCAAAAATCTATCACTTGCCCGATAATAAATGTTGGAAATGTAAAGAAACTGAAGGTACATTTTTTCACCTTTGGTGGACGTGCCCAAGGATTAAGGCTTTCTGGGAGACGATATATAATGAATTGAAAAAGGTATTTAAATATACCTTCTTGAAGAAACCAGAGGCCTTTCTCCTGGGCATAGTCGGCCAATCGGTGTTAAAGAAGGATAGAACTTTCTTTATGTACGCTACAACAGCAGCAAGAATACTTATTGCAAAGTATTGGAAGACACAAGATATACCCACTCTGGAAGAATGGCAGATGAAGGTGATGGACTACATGGAACTGGCGGAAATGACTGGCAGAATCCGAGACCAGGGAGAAGAGTCGGTGGAAGAAGATTGGAAGAAATTTAAAGACTATTTACAGAGATATTATAAAATTAATGAATGTTAGAATGATGTTGGATTGAAATTAAGTGGTTTCTAGCTGCAATGGTATAAAAGAATATGAAAAAATGGTTTATTATAAGTAAAAATTTAATGTTATAATAACGTAAGATTAAAGATCAGGGTAGAATAAAGAGGGAAAGAAACTGCTGAGCTAATAAATTGAACTGGAATACAAAAAAGGGAGGTATGAGGAGGTCCCGGAAACAAGTAAATGAAAAATAATGTGATGGGGGAAAAAAATTAACACGTCATCCAAGTACAACAAGCAAAAGTTGTTCTGGATCCCTCCCAAAACATGATTAATAAATGCCTGAAAGGTGGCAGTCCCTGACTGCAGCCCAAATGGCATCACTAAGTACTCCAAGGCCCCAAATCTTGAAAAAAATGTGGTTTTCCACTCATCTCCTTTGCAAATCCTTATCAGACTATACGCCCCTCGGAGATCTAGCTTGGTAAAAATTTTAGTCGACCTCACCCTTTCTAGCAAATCACTTATGCATGGCAGAGGGTACGCCCTTGGCTTTACCTGGCAGTTTAGAATCCTATAATCACATACAAGCCTCCTGTCTTCTGTGTCTCTCTTCTTCACAAAGACAACTAGAGAACCCCCCCCCCCAAGGCAGTAAATTCCCTAATGAAACCTCTATCCAAATTCTTTTGGAGAAACTCTTTCAGGGCCTGTAACTGCCTCAGACATGGAATATAACTTACCAGTAGGTAGTTTGGCCCCCGGAACCAGATCTATTTTGCAATCATAAGGCCTATGGGGGGGGCAGCTTGTCAGCTTCCTTTTCACAAAACACATCTCTATAAGCTACGTACTGTGGGGGTATCAAGTTTTCATCACCAGTGAGTTTTCCCTGTTCTTCCGCCCCCTTGCTCCCACTTCAATAGGCTCACCTATTCCCAAGCAGTGCTTCTGACAATAAGAGGAACCAAAGGTTAGTGAACGTTGCCCCCACCCTTGTGGGAATGTTCAGGGAGGCAAGAGAGGATATATTGTTTAATTATATCCTTCCCAACTTGTGTTAACAAGTTCTACAATTTAGCAGAGTAATAGTCCCCTTTATACTTTCACAGCGGATAGGTTTGCCAGACTTGTATAAGCCTCTAAAATAAGTTTCCTGGTAATTCCCCTTTATTCCCTCTTAAAAAGAATAGACATGACACAGTCTTGTATAAAAGTATAAAAGAGTTTACTCACACATTCTGTTCACAAATGGATCCCAGAAGGCAGACTTAGGTTACAAAATATATACACATGGAATCTATCCCATAAGGAGATAGTTCCTTTGTCCTCTCTTGGCTGGAAGCCATGAAAGCATCTCAAGCTAAGGAGATGTTGCTTCTTCGAGGAATGGAGTCAGAGAGAGAGATGGCTGCCTCCCCTGAGCTATTTTGTTACCTGCACAGGTGAGGTCACACCCACCTCTGGTCACATGTAGAGGAAGTTTGTCCCAGCCCAGGAGGAAACAGGAAGTTCCGACTGGCTGGTCCAGACATCCCCTTTCTGAGTCCACTCTAGGAATGTTGTATTTGACTGTGCCGTGTTTCACACCCCACAACCCTATCACCGGATCATGTCATGTTAGCCAACTCATCCCCAGAACCAGTGGGTGTCCCGCCAGTTTAGTCATATGAAAGGCCATCGTCTCTGCATGGTGTGCCACCTCCATCTGCATCGACGGTGTCTCGTAAGCCACCTTACCTGCCAGCAGCGGCCTCCCGTTGATAGTCATTCCAGATAAAGGAAATGCCAGGGGTCATAAAATTAGCTGATACTCCTGAATCCACCAGGGCATGTACTTCTAACCTACGACCATTTGGGAATTGTTCTGAAACATTTGTCCTTTATGAGAATCACAACACAATTCAATTCTTCGCATGTTTGATATATTGAGAATAACTATATGTAGGTTTGGCTCATCGGCAAAGAGCAATCGCTGAGACTTATGATTGCTGAAATTTTACCAAATTATGTAATGTGGGTATGAAGGTTTCCCCATGTGTTTCATGTCTTTGAATAGATTCTACTTTTGTGTAATCCAACATTCAAAATAGGTTAATTGATTACCATATTTCTTTGTCCCTGCACATGTACCAATCTTCCCTATTGATACAATGGTTTCAGGAGAAGCACCATGTGAAACAGGTTAACACTAACACAGAAAAATATATGCTTTGATTAAGCAGGGATCACAGCACACATGTGAGGAAGCCTGTATGTGCTTTATAGAGTCAAAGCAGTTAATTTGGAAAAATGCCCCTACTGGAATTGGTTTCTGTACTTGGGACTATATAAAACTATAATTGGATTTAACTTTTGGATTAGACAAGTGCACCCAAGGTCCAATTAGCCTATTTTTGTCTCTTTGGAAGGTGAGAAAACGATTTACCCCAGGCATCCCCAAACTTGGCCCTCCAGAGGTTTTGGGACTACAACTCCCATCATCCCTAGGTAACAGGACCAGTGGTCAGGGATGATGGGAGTTATAGTCCTAAAATATCTGGAGGGCTGAGTTTAGGGGTGCCTGATTTACCCCTGAGTGCAGATCAAGGGAAGATAAAAACTCCCAGAGGATGGCAAAGGGTGAAGACATTTTTCGCAAGATGTGTCAACATCTGTACCAGTTGGGAGGTTGCTGATGATCAATGAAAGCCCTTCTTAACACTATAGACCCGACCTCCCATCTATTCCTTATTTCAATTTCATATTACTTAGAATTTAACTTCTTCTTAATATATCTTAACTCTTATGTCTAACTTGCAACTATTACTGAAGTTCCTCAAATGCTGCAACAGAGTTCAAACTATTGTAATTATATTTCAAATATTCTTTGAAAACCTCCCATTTTGAAACAAATTCCTGTTTTGGTTTATTCTTTATTTTTTTCTGATAGACCATCTAATACTAATAGTGTTAAGACCAACTTATGTTTTATTGTTTGTTAAGAAAATTTTGTGTTTATTTCAGGACCGAAAAGTGGTAGTTTTAGTTGGAAATAATATGGACAATGTTAACAGGTGGGATAGTAAATGGAAAATAATCCACGCACTATCACAAATTCCGCAACACAATATTTCACCCTCTGAACTGGCAGAAATCACCTGGTTATCAAGGGGCATCTTTTTGAAAAGGATAATTCTTACCTTCAGCTCCCCGACTCTTCCCTCGCTTTTAAGTCTTCTAACCTTAAAATTAATTACATTAGAAATATTGGACAGTATGCACATTTGTTATCATTTTCCAATGTTCACAGGGAAATTCTTCTTTTAAATATATATTTCCCTCCCATAGAGTCGGAAGCCAGACCAGATTATTGTTGGAATATAGTCTCTGAAGAGCTGTATTTAATACGCAGTAAATTTCCAAATACCCCCCTGATTGTAATGGGGGACACCAATGCGTGAATTGGATCAGATTATACAGTTCTCTATAAACGCTATGTATCAACTCTAGCCGAAGATGCTTCACTTCCGTTGAGAATAGGGAGGAATTCAAGGGACATTACTATTAATAAAGCGGAAGGAAAACTCTTACAATTGGTTTTAGAATTTAATCTTGCGGGGGCCACCAGGGGGTGCATTGGAAGATGGCCGACAATAACATCTCTCCGACCCACACGAGGTAATTAAGAGGCTGTGATGGGAGTACGCAGCCTCCCTTGCCCCCCCAAGCGGATGGTGGGGACTCCCTTGCCAGCTGTGTCCATAATTCACCCCCGGATTCGAAAGAAGGGGGTGCGGACACTTGGCACGAAGCCCTCGTGTGAGATCGGCTTTCCCTGACGCTGTCTCCAATCAGCGCACTGGTTCGCATTAGCTTGAAATATATAATTGGAAATATATAATTGGAAAGAAGCTAATGCACATACATCAAGTGAAGATCGGGAGTAAAGACTGCTGATTAATGGGATCTCTGGGAGCGGAGCGAAGGGCTGGATAAATAAATCAAGTGAAGAATCATCATTAAAAGACTGGTATGTCGGAGTGAAACGGAAAGGGGGGGAGGGAAAAACTTTTCTTTTTTTGCCTTATGTGAGTATCAATAACCCTTCCCTCCAGAGAGAAGAATTGTTGCGATTATTAATCACAAGCAGAGACTAAGAACTGTGTGGGAATGAATTACCGATTAAAGAGAGAACTGGTGGAAACAGCGGGGAATGGAAGGAAAGTTTTATGATGCAGCTAAAAATGGAATTTTGTGAAGACAGGCTTGCCTAAGGAGGACGAGGGGGAGGAGGACCAGGGTCATTGGAATGTGAATGTATGGTTTTCGGAACGTTATCTTGACCTGGCAGGGCCCTCTGAGATATAGATTGGCAAGCCTGTAAATCAACGGATGGACTGTTCAAATGTTTTTAACGGAGGTGTGGAAATGGCGTCTGTCCTTTATGTGATATGATTTTTGGAGAGTGTAAAACCCTCACAGGAGATGTTTGTCTTTCACCCGCTTGTGAAGATTATCAGAGATCACAAAGAAAGGAATATATGATAATAACAAGAAGTTGAAGAAAATAACAAAAAGACTATCTGGATAGAACCGGATAGAACTGTTTAATCAAAGCAGCAGCAAGAGTGATGTTTGGACCCCTTTCGGAGCTTGAAGTATGGGTACCCCCAACAAAAAATTTAAAAATTTGGCTGTATAATTTGGAATTAATGTGATTTGGAATTAATGTGATTTGGAATTAATGTGATTTGATTGGCCTGTTAATATTTTTTTAAAAAAATAAAATTTAATCTTGCATTTTTGAATGGCTCAATACGGCCTGATATTCCAGGAGATTTTACCTTCTGCTCCAAAAGGGGCAGGAGTGTAATTGAGTATTCCTTAGTTTCCTTATGATAGATGAAGTTGCCTCTTTTACAGTGGTACCCCGCTCTGAGAGTGACCACTTTCCAATTGCTTTAGAGTTGTACAGAAGCTCTAGAAATAATGACCCCTGTCCTCCTATTAGTACCGATAAGACTAGTTATGCCAAAAGAATGTATATAAGTGATAAAAATAGGGAGGATCTATTAGCAGTATTTGAAAATAACCCAGTTATTCTCGAACCTTTGGCTAACCAAAATCTGATGCCTTTAGCAGACATTGATTATTATTATTATAATACTATTCACGAATTATTTTCTTCCTTTTTAAATCTCCAGTTCAGCAACAAACCTTCAAATAAGTATAATTGGTTTGATAAAGAATGTATCAACTATAAGAAAGAACTCAGAACCTGTCTAAAAGAAGCCTCTATCACTAACTCCCAAGGTCTCTGGAAGACCTATTTTGAAATGAAAAACGCTTTTAAGAACATGCCTCTGGGGAAAAAACCTGTGTTTTCACAAGCCAAATGGTCCAAAATTGTTACTGCATTAGAAATTAAAGATACTAAAACCTTTTGGTCACTCCTTTCAATAAAAGCTACCACTGATTTTCCTAATATAAGTGATCATAGAATCATAGAATCATAGAGTTGGAAGAGACCACAAGGGCCATCGAGTCCAACCCCCTGCCAAGCAAGAAACACCATCAGAGCACTCATGACATATGGTTGTCAAGCCTCTGCTTAAAGACCTCCAAAGAAGGAGACTCCACCACACTCCTTGGCAGCAAATTCCACTGTCGAACAGCTCTTACTGTCAGGAAGTTCTTCCTAATGTTTAGGTGGAATCTTCTTTCCTGCAGTTTGGATCCATTGCTCCGTGTCCGCTTCTCTGGAGCAGCAGAAAACAGAAAACAATCCAAGATGAAGCTTGGATTACACATTTTACCGCTGTTTTTTATGATTCCCAAGTTTTGTTTTGTTTTTATGAAATTTTTTATTGGTTTTTCAACATATAATATAAAACAATACAAAAGACAAACACAGACAAACAAACATATAAACATGTATAATTTCATACAATTTTTTTTCATATACCCAATTTCAGCGACTTCCCCATGCCTCCCTTTTCTGCATCCCTGTTTTGAGCTTTTTTTCAGCAACCCCTGGTCCAGATTACTTATTAATTCCTTTCTTTAACCTCTTTCTTTCCTCTTAACCAATCATTTATCGCTGCAAATCTGTTATGCTTTACCCATAACATTTTAACACTCAATAATTTTACAAGAATTTTTAAGATAAAGTTTAAATTTCTTCCAATCTTCTTCCGCCGTCTCTTTCCCTTGGTCACGGATTCTGCTCGTCATCTCTGCTAGTCCCATATACTCGATCACCTTCGTCTGCCACTCTTCCAGTGTGGGTAGTTCTTGTGTCTTCCAATACTTTGCTAGTAGAACTCTTGCTGCTGTTGTGGCATACATAAAAAACATCCTATCTTTCTTTGACACCAATTGGCCTACCATGCCCAGGAGAAAAGCCTCTGGTTTTTTGTGAAAGGTACACTTAAGCACCTTCTTAATTTCATTATATATCATTTCCCAGAAGGCCTTAATCCTTGGGCACGTCCACCAAAGGTGATAGAAAGTACCTTCCGTTTCATTACATTTCCAACATTTATTATTGGGCAAATGATAAATTTTTGCAAGCTTGACTGGGGTCATGTACCACCTATAAATCATTTTCATAATATTCTCTCTTAAGGCATTACATGCCGTAAATCTTATACCGGTGGTCCATAACTGTTCCCAGTCAGCAAACATAATGTCATGACCAATGTCCTGTGCCCATTTAATCATAGCTGATTTAACCATTTCATCCTGTGTATTCCATTTCAGCAGCAAGTTGTACATTCTAGACAGATTCTTCGTATTGGGTTCTAACAATTCTGTTTCTAACTTTGACTTCTCCACCTGGAAACCAATTTTCCTGTCCTGTTTGAAGACTTCATTTATCTGGTAATAATGTAACCAATCTCTTACTTTAAACTTCAATTTCTCATAACTCTGTAATTTCACATTTCCACCTTCTTGTTCTACAATTTCCCAATATTTTGGCCATTTAGATCCCATATTAAGTTTTTTAACTTCCTTAGCCTCCATTGGTGACAGCCACCTAGGGGTTTTATTTTCCAACAAATCTTTATAACGAATCCAAACATTATATAATGCTTTCCTAACAATATGGTTTTTGAAGCTTTTATGAATTTTTACCTTGTCATACCATATATATGCATGCCAACCAAATCTATTATTGAACCCTTCTAGGTCCAAAATGTCTGTGTTCTCAAGAAGTAGCCAGTCTTTCAGCCAGCAAAAAGCTGCTGCTTCATAGTAAAGTTTTAAGTCCGGCAGGGCAAACCCCCCTCTTTCTTTTGCGTCAGTTAATATCTTAAATTTTATTCTGGGCTTTTTGCCCTGCCAGACAAATTTCGATATATCTTTCTGCCACTTCTTGAAACAGTCCATTCTGTCCACAATCTGCAATGTTTGAAACAAAAACAGCATTCTTGGCAAAACATTCATCTTAATAACAGCAATTCGGCCTAACAAGGAAAGTCTCAAATTTGACCATATTTCCAGATCTTTCTTAATTTCTGTCCAGCATTTCTCATAGTTATCTTTAAATAAGTTCACATTCTTAGTTGTTAAATTAACCCCTAGATATTTCACCTTATTTGCTACCATTAATCCAGTTTCACTCTGAAACTTCTCTCTTTCCTCCACTGTTAAATTCTTTCCCAATACCTTTGTTTTTTGTTTATTTAACTTGAAACCTGCCACTCGACCAAAGACTTGTATTATCTCCAAAACTTTTTTTGTACTAGTGTCTGGCTCTTGCAAAGTTAAAACTAGATCATCTGCAAACGCTTTCAGCTTGTATTGTTTAGCTCCGACCTGAATCCCTTTTACCAGCTGGTCACCTCTAATCATATTTAGTAAAACCTCCAGAACAGTTATAAAAAGTAGTGGGGATATTGGGCACCCCTGTCGTGTCCCTTTTTCAATAGCAATTTCTTCAGTAACCACGTTATTTACAATTAGTTTTGCTTTTTGTTCAGAATAAATTGCACCTATACCATTCTCAAAACCTTGGCCCACCCCCATTCCTTTGAGATTCTTTTTCATAAAACTCCAAGAGATATTGTCAAAGGCTTTCTCAGCGTCCACAAATATTAATACTGCCTTAGTGTTAATGTTATTCTCAAGTAATTCCATAATATCTATTATATTTCTCACATTGTCAGATAAATGTCTTCCTGGGAGAAAGCCAGCCTGGTCTTTATGAATCTCACCCACCAAAACCCTCTTCAATCTTTTTGCCAAAATGTCTGCAAAAATTTTGTAATCCACATTAAGCAATGATATGGGGCGGTAGTTCTTAATCTGGTTCTTTTCAGTCTCAGATTTTGGTATAAGTGTAATATATGCTTCTTTCCACGATTCAGGTGCCTTCTTCCCCTCTAAAATTTCATTACAGACTTCCTTAAACGGTTGAATCAGCCAATCTTTCAAAGCTTTATAATATCTGGAAGTCAGACCATCTGGTCCTGGAGATTTTCCCAATTTCATGTTCTGAATGGCTCCCTCTATTTCCTGCTCAGTTATTTTCTGGTTTAAACTCACTTTACTTTGTTCAGATATTTTTTGTAATCCATATTTTTTAAGAAATTCTTCTATCTCTTTTTCATCCACCGGCCCTTGTGCATAAAGTCTTCTGAAATAACTCTGAAAGCAGTTTCTGATCTCATTTGGCCTAAAAATGTTCTTTCCTTCAACCTCTAAGCTTGTAACCATATTCAATTTTTGTCTTTTCTTCAATTGCCATGCCAGAAGTTTCCCACATTTATCTGCCGATTCAAATGTCTTTTAAGTTTTTAAGATGGAAAATTTTAAACCTTCTTCAGCAATAACCACACAATTTCAAATTACTGTTGAGGAGATGAAAAAGATAATTCTTTCGTTTAAGCAAGGAAAATCCCCTGGTATGGACGGCATCTCAATAGATCTGCTGAGATTAAATGTGGAATGGTGGGCCACTAATCTTCTCCCGCTCTTTAACGCTATTAATCATTTAGGCCATGTACCTAAATCGTGGAATAACTCAATAGTGGTGCTGATTTTTAAAAAAGGTGATAGGAATTGCCAAGAGAATTACAGGCCTATTAGTTTGTTACCATGCATAAGTAAAATCTATGCCAAATTCCTGCTTATTAAACTGGAAGAATGGATGCTTACAAAAGGTCTAGCTGGTTTCAAGGCAGGTTCTTCAACTCTTGACCAGTGTCTAGTGTTAAGTCATCTTGTGGACAAATATGTCTTGAGAAACAAACGAAATCTTTTGGTTGCATTTGTAGATTTAAAAAGTGCATTTGATTTGGTCGATCGTAATAAATTGTGGACCAAATTAGAACACCTCGGTATTGACCCATACCTGCTTACATTGATTCAAAGTTTACACTCCAATAACCAAATATATGTTAAAGTTTCAAAAGATGGTAGACTTGTAGGCCCAATTCTGAATAACCGAGGAGTTAGGCAAGGCTGTATCTTGGCCCCTACCCTATTTAATCTCTCTTTATCTAACCTTTCATTATTTCTTCAAAATGTAACCGCTCATATTCCTTATTTAAATAATATCCCAGTTTTTTATTACTTTATAACCTCAAAATTAACTATGATAAGACAAAAAATTTGCAATTTACAAAGAGAGGGAACCCAAAAACTTGGATAATCAATGGACATCTAATACAAGAAGTTAATCATTTCAATTATCTGGGAATTGTATTTAAAAATAACATGAATTGGAACACACATATCTGTGCTGCAATAGCGAAGGCTAAAGTGACAGCTCACCATATTAAATCTTTTTCCCCCTTCTCCTGTAGGAAATAGATATATTCCAGCTGTATTGCAAGTGACTGATATGAAACTTTGTGCCCAACGTTTATATGGCACCCCAGTGTGGATTTCAGGTGACCTTAAGTGGTTGGGTAACTTTCACGCATCCCTTCTGAGGTCATTATTAGGACTTGCAAATTCTGTTAAATATGAATCAATATGTTGTGAGTTGGGGATACTTCCTTTATCAGTAAGAGTATGGCTGAGAACCTTGAAATATTGGATCTTCCTGCATTATAGAGCCCTAACTCCTAACTCTCTCCTTTACGACCTCTTAAGTGATAATACAATTTACAATTTATCATTAATTTGTAGGAGAAAATTGAACTCAACAGGGCTTCATCTAGTTGACTTTGAAAATTCTGACCCCAAAGATACTTGGGAAATTATCAGGAAGAATTTTACAGGAAAAAGTGTTCTCTCCACTCTCGAGGTTGCAAAGCACAGCACTTGCTCTCCTCTGTATTTAAATCTCCCTTTGTGTAGAGATTTTCAAAAGGGATACATGACAAATCTGAAGAATTATGAACTGTGCAGGCTGTTTATGTCAGCCAGATTTAATATGTTTCCCTCAATGATAGTAAGAGGAAGATATTTAGTTCTCCCAGAAGCAGAGCGTCTCTGCAAATGTGGTAGGCAGGAACCTGATACGTTGGAGCATATTTTCTTTTCTTGTGAGTTTGGCATTTATTCCAGAAGACAATTGTGAGAGGCCTTACAACTTAATAGGCTCGGTTGTATGCCGCCAACGGTTCAGGACCTGCACTTGGACAGGAATGATCAAATTACTCTAATAGTGGCTAAATTTTTGAGTGCTGTCCATGAGGAAAGGCTGGGCCATTATAGAGAGATTTAGTGGTTCTTGATTGGTCGGTGATGTGGTAGTGTTATACTGTATTATTTATGCAAATTGTTATGCCAAATTCGTATTTTCCACAATCTGTATACGGTGTTTGTTTTATAATGTGTGGTTTGCTGTGTCTAATAAAGGATTGATTGGATTGGATTGAAAAAAAGGGAGCAAGTGCTTTTATTTTTATTTTCTTCCTAAATAGCTTTCCTCCATATTAAAAAGGAAGGTTATTTATTTATTTAAATGAGATTAAGTCTTTGCTTGCTTGCCCTCCCCTTTGATAAAAAGGGAGAGATTGGTGGGGTGAGGTTTTTTTGGGGGGGTGGCTTCTGTGTCAGGGGGAAATGGGAGAAGATTTAACTGGCTGCCTTCTGCTGAAATGGGAGGTTGGGTACTGTGTGATAATGATGGGGAGGGTGAGTGTTTTCTTTTTCTTTCTTTTTCTTAGTTGCTAGGAGATGATGGATATTTGTTTATTTTCATATTTCTCTTTTGTATGTGGTGTATTAAAATGAAATAAAAATAAAATTTAAAAAAGAATGATAGGGAGGGTACAAGCAAACATGTGTCTACTCACAAGCAAGCCCTACTGAATTCAATGGGGCTTACTCCCAGGAAAGTAGAAGTAAGTTTAGTTGAACTCAGTGGGGTTTATGCATGCATAGATTGTACTTAGACCTCTGAGTGGGGAAGCAGATGCAACTTGACTAGTAAATCACTTGAACTATTCTTAAATTAGTTGAAAATATGTTAAATATATTATATGGAAGTTTATTTAATATGTTTTATGAAATCTACTACTTTACATTTTAAATCCCTCAACTGCCATGGGGAGGTGCAGCAAGGCCCTCTACCATCGTGGGGAGGTGAGGCAAAGCTCTCTGCCGCCCCAGGGAAGCGCACCCTCCGTCACTGTAGAAAGGTGTGGCCAGGCCCTCTGCTGCCAGGGATAGTCGTGGTGTGGCCCTACTCCGTCACGGGGCTGCACAGCAAGGACCTCCTCTGCCGTGGGGAGAACCAATGAGGCCCTTTGCCGTAGTGGATATGCGCGGTAAGGGCATTAGCTGTTGCAGAGAGATGCGGTGAGGCCCTCCACCACTGTGGGGAGGCACGGTGGGGGCCTTCTCCTCCACAAGGGTTCCCGGCTAGGCCCTCCATCGTGGATAGGCGTGGTGAGGCGCTCCTCCTCCCGCAGGGATGCCTGGTGAATCCTTCTGCTTTTGTGGGGAGGCACAGCAGGGCCCTTCATTGTTGCAGGGAAGCCCGGCAGGGCCCTCCACCGCCGAGGATATATTATTATTATTATTTTTAATTTTTTATTTATACCCCACCCATCTGGCTGGGTTTCCCCAGCCACTCTGGATGGTTTCCAGTAAAATACTAAAATACAATAATTTGTCAAATATTAAAAGATTCCTTAAACAGGGCTGCCTTCAGATGCCTTCTAAAAGTCAGATAGTTGTTTATTTCCTTGACATCTGAAGGGAGGGCATTCCACAGGGCGGGCGCTGCTATCGAGAAGGCCCTCTACCTGGTTCCCTGTAACTTCGCTTCTCACATATATAATAACAATAAAATAAATAAATAAATAAATAAATAATTTGTACCCTGCCCATCTGGCTGGGTTTCCCCAGCCACTCTGGGCGGCTTCCAACAAAGATTAAAAATACATTAAAATGTCACACGTTAAAAACTTCCCTGAACAGGGCTGCCTTCAGATGTCTTCTAAAAGTTTGGTAGTTACTTTTCTCTTTGACATCTGGTGGGAGGGCGTTCCACAGGGCGGGTGCCACTACCGAGAAGGCCCTCTGCCTACTTCCCTGTAACTTGGCTTCTCGTAGTGAGGGAACTGCCGGAAGGCCCTCGGCTCTGGACCTCAGTGTCTGGGCAGAACGATGGGGGTGGAGACGCTCCTTCAGGTATACTGGACCGAAGCAGTTTAGGGCTTTAAAGGTCAGCACCAACACTTTGAATTTTGCCCAGAAACGTACTGGGAGCCAATGTAGGTCTTTCAGGACCAGTGATATATCGAGATATCGTGATGTTTAGCTGGTGATATATCATGCTATTGAAAACCAGATATCGCCCAGCCTTACACCAAGGTGATAGCCGGGGAAATAGAGAGCAGGAAGACACCATACATGTTTTCTATGACCCGTAACCTTTCCTGACGTATGTGGAGATGTTTTATGGCTCTTTTTTTGCTGTGTTTGAACTACCACATAAGCTTTAGTACCGAAGTGCCTTGGGGCAGACCTTCTCAACTGGCACGTTGGGTTGAGGGCTGTCCTATTGCAATAGATAAAATAAATAAAAATGCTGGGTCCCTTAATCTGGATGCTGGACTTGAAATTGTTTCCTTTGTTCTGTGGTTTATTGAAAAGGTGGTCCCTAACCCAAGTAACAAACGGAGGTTTTGTAGAGGTGAATTCTTACCACATTGTCTTTTGAGAATTTTGTCTCTGATTCCTCTGGAGGAAAATTCCACCAGGCAATCCCCTGGTAGCTTCTTCATTCTGGCAAATGCAGATCTAACTCAAAAGCTCTGTCAATAGCCTCCAGCATCTCTTCTTTTTTCTTCCTCAAGAGTTCCACTAATCCTATAGGCAGTCTCTCTTTAATATTTTCATCCTTGTTCCACAACTCCACAAAATCTCAAAAAGGATTCCTTCTGTCTCATTTCCAGCATGGGCATCTGGTCTGCCAGCTGCTCTTTATGCACTTGCTCCCTTTTTTCTGTTGCTCAGATCATCAGCTTCTTATAGCAAAATTCAAGCTTAAACTGAAGAAAGTAGGAAAAACCACTGGGCCGGTAAGATACAATCTAAGTCAAATCCCTTATGAATACACAGTAGAAGTGAGGAACAGGTTTAAGGATTTAGATTTGGTGGACAGAGTGCCTGAAGAACTATGGATGGAGGCTCATAACATTATACAGGAGGCAGCAACTAAAACCATCCCAATGAAAAGGAAATGCAAGAAAGCAAAGTGGCTGTCCAATAAGGCCTTACAAATTACGGGGGAGAGAAGGCAAGCAAAATGCGAGGGAGATAGTGGAAGATACAGGAAATTGAATGCAGATTTCCAAAAAAAATAGCAAGGAGAGACAAGAAGGCCTTCTTAAACGAGCAATGCAAAGAAATAGAGGAAAACAATAGAATGGGAAAAACCAGAGATCTGTTCAAGAAAATTGGAGATGTGAAAAGAACATTTCGTACAAAGATTACCATAATAAAAGACAAAAGTGGAAAGGACCTAATAGAAGCAGAAGACATCAAGAAGAGGTGGCAAGAATACACAGAAGAATTATACCACCCCAGGTATTGGATAAAAGAATTGGCTTCCAGGTGGAAAAATCAAAATTGGAAACAGAACTGTTAGATCCCAAAATATACCTTCCCGAAGAAACCAGAGGCCTTTCTCTTGGGCATAGTCGGCCAATTGGTGCCAAAGAAGGATAGAACTTTCTTTATGTATGCAACAACAGCAGCAAGAATACTGATTGCAAAGTATTGGAAGACACAAGATCTACCCACACTGGAAGAGTGGCAGACGAAGGTGATCGAGTATATGGAATTGGCAGAAATGACTGGCAGAATCCGAGACCAGGGAGAAGAGTTGGTGGAAGAAGACTGGAAGAAATTTAAAGACTATTTGCAGAAATACTGTAAAATTAATGAATGCTAAAATGATGTTGGATTGAAAATAAGTGGTATTGGTATCACGATTAACAAGGATATGCAAATATGGATTGATAATGGATGAAAATATATAGTTGTAATAGGTTAAGATATAGAGTAAAGATGGTTGAAAGAGGGTAAGGATTTGCTGAAATGTCTTTGTGAATGGGAATACAAAAAGGGGAGGTGAGAGGAGGTCAAGGAAATAAGTAAATGAGTCCAAGGATATTGAAAAATGGATATCTTTTCTTTTTAAATTTCTTTCTCAACTGCCTGTTTTTTTGTTGTTGTTTTTGCATTTTGTACCCTTTTTAGTCTTCTTTCTATGTGTGTGTTTTTTAGTTTGTTAACTGTTGTTAGAATTTTAGTTTGTTAATCGCTGTTATAATAATCTCTATTTTGTAAATTTACGTTTTCTATTTTGTAAAATTTGAATAAATAAATAAATAAATAATATATACCACCCCAGGTAGTGTGGTTGCTGACCTTGAGCCAGACATACTGGAGAGTGAAGTCAAATGGGCCTTAGAAAGCACTGCTAATAACAAGGCCAGTGGAAGTGATGATATTCCAGCTGAACTATTTAAAATTTTAAACGATGATGCTGTCAAGGTGCTACACTCAATATGCCAGCAAATTTTGAAAACTCAGCAGTGGCCAGAGGATTGGAGAAGATTAGTCTACATCCCAATCCCAAAGAAGGGCAGTGCCAAAGAATGCTCCAACTACCGCACAATTGCACTCATTTCACATGCTAGCAAGGTTATGCTTAAAATTCTACAAGGCAGGCTTAAGCATTATGTGGACCAAGAACTCCCAGAAGTGCAAGCTGGATTTCGAAGGGGCAGAGGAACCAGAGACCAAATTGCAAACATGCGCTGGATTATGGAGAAAGCTAGAGAGTTCCAGAAAGACATCTACTTCTGCTTCATTGACTATGCAAAAGCCTTTGACTGTGTCGACCACAGCAAACTATGGCAAGTTCTTAAAGAAATGGGAGTGCCTGATCACCTCATCTATCTCCTGAGAAATCTCTATGTGGGACAAGAAGCTACAGTTAGAACTGGATATGGAACAACTGATTGGTTCAAAATTGGGAAAGGAGTACGGCAAGGCTGTATATTGTCTCCCTGGTTATTTAACTTATATGCAGAATTCATCATGCGAAAGGCTGGACTGGATGAATCCCAAGCTGGAATTAAGATTGCCGGAAGAAATATCAACAACCTCAGATATGCAGATGACACAACCTTGATGGCAGAAAGTGAGGAGGAATTAAAGAACCTTTTAATGAGGGTGAAAGAGGAGAGTGCAAAATATGGTCTGAAGCTCAACATCAAAAAAACGAAGATCATGGCCACTGGTCCCATCACCTCCTGGCAAATAGAAGGGGAAGAATTGGAGGCAGTGAGAGATTTTACTTTCTTGGGATCCATGATCACTGCAGATGGTGACAGCAGTCACGAAATTAAAAGATGCCTGCTTCTTGGGAGAAAAGCAATGAGAAACCTAGACAGCATCTTAAAAAGCAGAGACATCACCTTGCCAACAAAGGTCTGTATAGTTAAAGCCATGGTTTTCCCAGTAGTGATGTATGGAAGTGAGAGCTGGACCATCAAGAAGGCTGATCGCCGAAGAATTGATGCTTTTGAATTATGGTGCTGGAGGAGACTCTTGAGAGTCCCATGGACTGCAAGAAGATCAAACCCTATCCATTCTTAGGGAAATCAGCCCTGAGTGCTCACTGGAAGGACAGATCCTGAAGCTGAGGCTCCAATACTTTGGCCACCTCATGAGAAGAGACGACTCCCTGGAAAAGACCCTGATGTTGGGAAAGATGGAGGGCACAAGGAGAAGGGGACGACAGAGGACGAGATGGTTGGACAGTGTTCTCGAAGCTACAAACATAAGCCTGACCAAACTGTGGGAGGCAGTGGAAGACAGGAGTGCCTGGCGTGCTCTGGTCCATGGGGTCACGAAGAGTCGGACACGACTAAACGACTAAACAACAACAACAACAACAACAACAACAACAACAACAACAGGAGGTCAGCTGCTTACTTTTCTGCTGTCCAAGGCTTCTCAATATGGAGCCAGCTCTGATGTCTGCCTGCACTGTGCCACTTGGACCTGTCTAAAATGGGATCGGGTTCGGTATGTTTCCACAGCAACAGAATTCCTGGACTTGCAGCAGAGCGGCACAGCGCATGCTTCTTGTGTGAGTGAGTTTGCAGAAGAGAGAGAGTCCACACACTGTTGTTCCTCTAACAGCTTTATTTACATAAGAATGATAAAATAACAAACAGACCATCCCAGACGGCAGGCATGGTGTGTCTGCCTCTTGGCAGAAAAAGTAACTCACAGACAAAGAACTCAGCTTTCTCCAAATGTAGGGAAAAGCTCCTCCCCAGATGCAGGACACACACAGAGCTGTTAACCCTGTAAGCTCCAAACCTCACAGTGCATGGGTTATCTTCATCATCCCTTGCAATCTGGGAGTTACAGGGGGCTGCATTGCCTTCGCTACTCCCCTTTTTACTCCATTCGAATCTTCCTTGTCTTGGTGAAGCTGCTTTCATGTTCATGGTTGACCCGGAAGTGTATAGTCTGATGGTTAATAATAATAATAATAATTTTATTATTTATATGCCACCCATCTGACTGGGTTGCCCCAGCCACTCTGGACACTTCCAGCATCCCTCTGCTGACACCACTGCCCCTCTGGGTAGTACCACCCACTTTGAGAACCACTGTATTAGTCCATTCCAAAAGTTAATAAATACCAAAAAGGAAATGATAAACTTAATGTGAGCCAATCAGGCGACGCAGCAGGAATAAAAGCTGATGCAATTTAAGGCTGCATCAACAGAAGTCAAGTGTCCAGATCAAGGGAAGTCATAGTATCACTTTTATTCTGCCTTGGTCAGGCCCCACCTGGAGT
The DNA here is from genome assembly GCF_027172205.1 of Podarcis raffonei. NCBI lineage: Eukaryota > Metazoa > Chordata > Lepidosauria > Squamata > Lacertidae > Podarcis > Podarcis raffonei. Next base: position 14,983,358 of record NC_070620.1, on the reverse strand, counting down.
CCTGTGTCCAGTTCTGAGTGCCAAAGTTTAAGGAGGATATTGACAAGCTGGAATGTGTGCAGAGGAGAGTGATCAATATGAAAAATATTGTCATTTACGCTGCCATTCCACAAAGGTAAAAATAAGGCCAACCTCTCAATACATTTATTTTCTTGATTATTAAGTACTGTGTTTCTTTCATATGTAAGCTTTCTCATTAAGACAGTTTGCAGAGGTTTTCTTAACCAATCATTTATCGGGGCAGGGTCCTTTATTTCCCCATTTTTTGTGCAATGCACTGTTTCCTGTTGTTAGCAGTACAGTAATCGGTATCAATGACTTCAGAATGAAGTATCGAAACGAGAGCTATTTTAGGGTTTCTTGGGAGATCATAGTCTGTACATAAAATTCAGTACTTCTGTCCAAAAAGGCATTATTTAAAAAATAAATAAATCCCTAGACTCATCTAGTCCACCCCCTGCCTTAATTCTGTTACACCTTCAACAATGTATGTTTTGGCCAAAAGTGTTACTAATTCTACATGGAGTTAAGTACCAGTAGAATATTGTCTTAAGATATTTCTCTTTCAGGTTCACGCTAATAAACATTTTTTTTGGAATATTCTTTAATATCCAGTAGTTCTTATGCATTTGCCAACATCTGATGCTTTGCCCTTCTCTCTCTTTTGCTTCCAAAGGTTGCAGTCTGCAAGAGACCATGTTCTGCCCATTGACTATTACTTCCCACCACAGAAGACATGCTTGATCTGTGGGGACAAAGCTTCTGGGTGCCATTATGGAGCACTCACCTGCGGGAGCTGCAAAGTCTTTTTCAAGAGGGCAGCTGAAGGTAAATCATCTTTTTGTGTGTTTGTGGTGTGTGTGATTGAATGCAAATCAGAAGATGACTGTAGATTTCATTCCCAATGCACAAATATAGAATGGTGTACCCCTGGCTTGAAAGCAGAACAACAACATGAGCCAATGGTGTGATGAAGCAGCAAAAAAACCAATGCTATTCTCTGCTGCATCAGCAGAAATCAAGGGAAGTAATGGTCCCACCCTATTCTGCCTTAGTCAGACCCTGCTGGGAGTCCTGAATTCAGTTATCATCAGCACAGTTTAAGAAGTACAGTATATTGGCAAGCTAGGATGTGTGCAGAGGAGGGTGATCAGTATGATCAAGGACCTGGAAACCAAGCCCAAAGAGGAACAGTCAAGGGAGTTAGGAATGTTTATCCTGGAGAAGAGAAGGTGGAGAGCTGACATGAGAGCCATCTGAAGGGCTATCACAGGTGAGATGGATCAAGCTTGTTTTTTCTTGATCCAGAAAGCCCTGAACAAATACATTCAAATTCCAAGAAAGGAGATTTCAACTAAACATCAGGAAGAGCTTTCTTACAGTAAGAGCTGTTCAACAGTGAAACAGATTCCCTCAGAAGGTGGTGGACTCTCCTTCATTTGGGGTTTTGAAACAGAGCCTGGATGGCCATCTGCCAGGGATTCCTGAGCTGTGGTTAATACATTGCAGGAGTTGCACTGGACTGAGGTCCCTTTCAACTTTACCATTCTTTGACTCTATGATTTCATTGGGTCAAACAGCCCAGATTACATTTTCAAAAATTCTGTCTTTGCCAGCACAAATTACTTTAGAAGATTGCAATCTTAGTTTTTGCCTGCTCAGGGTAAGGACTTCTCATCTTGTCTTTAAAGAGAGTTATCCCTTGATTCCACCACCCCCCCAGTCCCCCAAAACTGTGCTGCGTTAGGAAGGATAGCGGCAATTTCATTCTCTGTCAGATTTCCACCTTCAAAAAGCTCAACAACTCTGGGCAATCTTCCTCTTCCACCCACCCACCCCATGCATGCTCCTCCTCCCCCAAATGACAATGGGTAGATCACTGCCAGTTTTTTTATACTGGGAGTAGATCGCAGTCTCTTGGGAGTTGAACGTGCCTGGTATAGTGGTTAGACTAGGGTGTGGGACACAGGGCTCAAAACCCCAGTTGGCCATGAAGTTCCCTCGGAGATGCTGCCTCTCAGCCTGAACTACCTCACAGGGTTTTTGTAAGGATTAAATGAGATGCCATTGAGCTCCTTGGAGGAAAATGTGGCGTATAAATGCAATAAATAAAAAATTACTAATAACAGCAACAACAACAACAGAAAACAGACTTGGGGAGTTTGCAGGGAAAGAATGATAGGTGGAGAGAGACGTTTTCCCACAAGGACTGCATCTCAGTGGTAGAACACTTACCTGCTTTGCAAGCAGACAGTCTGAGGTAAAATCCCTTATGGCATCACCAGGTAGGGCTGGGAATCACCCCTGCCTGAAAGCCTGGAGAGCTGCTGCTAGTCAGAGTAGGCAACACTGGGCTAGATGGACCAGTGGTCTGACTCAGTATAAGGCAACTTCCTATACTATCTACCTCCCATCCTATTTCATTCTGGAAAACAAATTGATTGCACTCCAAGCAAGAACCAGCTGTCACCTCAAAGACCAGGATGTGAAGCTTGCTGCTTCCCTGCACAGTTCAGAGCCCATATATTTGGAAACATAAGCACCTCTGTAAATCAGAGGTGCCCGGCTGGGGTGTTCAGAAGAAACCTACCTAATGCCCATCGTGCTATTTTATCCTAATGTGAACATCCGCTAAGTGTACTTCTGAATGTCAGGTAGTTGTTTATCTCTTTGACATCTGCTGGAAGGGCATTCCACAGGGCGGGCGCCACTACCGAGAAGGCACTCTGCCTGGTTCCCTGTAGCTTTGCTTCTCGCAATGAGGGAACCGCCAGAAGGCCCTCGGCGCTGGACCTCAGCGTCCGGGCAGAACGATGGGGGTGGAGACGCTCCTTCAGGTATACTGGACCGAGGCCGTTTAGGGCTTTAAAGGTCAGCACCAACACTTTGAATTGTGCTCGGAAACGTACTGGGAGCCAATGTAGGTCTTTCAAGACCGGTGTTATATGGTCTTGGCGGCCGCCCCCAGTCACCAGTCTAGCTGCTGCATTCTGGATTAGTTGTAGTTTCCGAGTCACCTTCAAAGGTAGCCCCACGTAGAGCGCATTGCAGTAATCCAAGCGGGAGATAACCAGAGCATGCACCACTCTGGCGAGACAGTCCGCAGGCAGATAGGGTCTCAGCCTACGTACCAGATGGAGCTGGTAGACAGCTGCCCTGGACACAGATTTGACCTGTGCCTCCATGGACAGCTGTGAGTCCAAAATGACTCCCAGGCTGCGCACCTGGTCCTTCAGGGGCACAGTTACCCCATTCAGGACCAGGGAATCCTCCACACCTGCCCGCCTCCTGTCCCCCAAAAACAGTACTTCTGTCTTGTCAGGATTCATCCATCCTCCAACCGCCTCCAGACACTCACAGGAGGAAGGAGCGGAACCACTGTATGACAGTGCCCCCAGCTCCCAGCCCTTCTAGACGGTCCAGCAACTGTTCAAGAGCAACTGGTCAAAGCTAGAAGAGTACATCTCTGTACTTTCTATACAGCTGTACGTCTCTGCACCCTGAATCTTGCATAATTCTGGCAGGAAATTTTAATGCCAGAATAGGGCAGATGGATCTTGCACTGTACTTTCATTTTCACGAAAACCCACCTGAACAAGACGAGGCCCATGCTATACCGATTAGACTGTCAAAAGATAAGGGCTGTAAATGATTTCTTAAAATTCCAAAAAAAACCAGAGGCATTGCTTCTGGGAATGGTACAGACCATAGCTGTCAACGTTTCCCTTTTTTTAAAGGGAAATTCCCTTATTCTGAATAGGATTCCTTGCAAGAAAAGGGGAAAGTTGACAGCTATGGTACAGACTGAAGTACCCAAGGGTCAGGAAAAAATATTTATGTATGCCGCTACAGCAGCTCGGATCTTCTTAGCTCCCAAATGGCGGGTGTGTGAGGTTCCTAAAAAGGAGGATTGGCAATTAAAAATGATAGAATATGCAGAGTTAGCAGGTCTAACAAGTAAGATAAGAGAGCAAGAAGATCATGTATATAAAGAGGAGTGGAAAAACTTTGTGGAGTATCTGGAAGATAATTGTAAACAAGTGAAAATGCTAGCAGCATTAAGGTAAAGTCAACAGTATAATATATAATAAATGAAGAATAAGGGGAGAAAGTGATCTAAATGGATATACAAGAATTTGCAGAAATGGTGGGAAAATTAAAGGAACCAGGGAAGGGGAATGTGAGAGAAATAACCAGGGGTTGAGGTTACTCTGAAACCCCAGCCCAGTCCACTGGGTTTCCCCAGCCACTCTGGGCAGGTTCCAACAAAGATTAAAAATACATTAAAATGTCACACGTTAAAAACTTCCCTGAACAAGGCTGCCTTCAGACGTCTTCTAAAAGTTTGGTAGTTGTTTATCTCTTTGACATCTGATGGGAGGGCGTTCCACAGGGCGGGCGCCACTACCGAGAAGGCCCTTTGCCTGGTTCCCTGTAGCTTTGCTTCTTGCAATGAGGGAACCACCGGAAGGCCCTCGGCGCTGGACCTCAGTGTCCGGGCAGAACGATGGGGGTGGAGACGCTTCTTCAGGTATACTGGGCCGAGGCCGTTTAGGGCTTTAAAGGTCAACACGAACACTTTGAATTGTGCTCAGAAACGTACTGGGGGCTAGTGTAGTTCTTTCAAGACCGGTGTTATATGGTCTTGGCGGCCGCTCCCAGTCACCAGTCTAGCTGCCACATTCTGGATTAGTTGTAGTTTTTGGGTCACCTTCAAAGGTAGCCCCATGTAGAGCGCATTGCAGTAGTCCAAGCAGGAGATAACTAGAGCATGCACCACTCTGGCGAGACAGTCTGTGGGCAGGTAGGGTTTCAGCCTGTGTACCTGGTGGAGCTGGTAGACAGCTGCCCTGGGTACAGAATTGACCTGTGCCTCCATGGACAGCTGTGAATCCAAAATGACTCCCAGGCTGCACACCTGGTCATTCAGGGGCACAGTTACCCCATTGAGGACCAGCGAGTCCTCCACACACACCCGCCCCCTGTCCCCCAAGAACAGTACTTCTGTTTTGTCAGGATTCAACCTCAATCCATTAGCCGCCATCCATCCTCCAACCACCTCCAGGCACTCACACAGGATGATCACCGCCTTCACTGGTTCTGATTTGAAAGAGAGGTAGAGCTGGATCTCATCTGCATATTGATGGACACCCAGTCCAAACCCCCTGATAATCTCTCCCAGCAGCTGCATGTAGCTGTTAAAAAGCATGGGGGAGAGGACGGAACCCTGAGGCACCCCACAAGTGAGGGCCCAGGGGTCTGAACACTCATCCCCCACCACCACTTTCTGGACACGGCCCAGGAGGAAGGAGCGGAACCACTGTATAACAGTGCCCCCAGCTCCCAGCCCCTCTAGATGGCCAAAAGGATGTTATGGCTGATTGTATCAAAGGCCGCTGAGAGATCCAGCAGAACTAGGAAGCAGCTCTCACCTTTGTCCCTAGCCCGCCAGAGTTCATCAAGCAATGCAACCAAGGCAGTTTCAGTCCCATGATGAAGCCTGAATCCCAATTGGAAGGGATCCAAATGGTCCGCATCCTCCAGGCGTGCCTTGAGTTGTTCAGCAACCACCTGCTCAATCACCTTGCCCAAGAATGGAAGATTTGAGACTGGGCGATAGTTGGTCATACTGGCCGGGTCTAAAGATGTTTTTTTAAGAAGCGGTTTAATGACCGCCTCTTTCAGCGGGCCTAGGAATGCTCCCTCACAGATGGAAGCATTCACCACCCCACAGAGCCCATCAGCCAGCCCTTCCTGGCTTGCTTTTATTAGCCAGGATGGGCAAGGATCAAGGAGACAGGTGGTTGGTTTCATGTGTCCAAGCAGCCTGTCCACATCCTCGGGGGTAACGGATTGAAATTGATTCCATACAACTTGACCAGACAGGGCTCCCACACTCTCCCGCCCCAGCCCTGCTCCCATGGTGGTGTCTACCTCCTTCTAAATATGAGTGACTTTATCTGCAAAGAACTTTGCAAAATCATTGCAGGAGATCTTGGGGTCTTTACAAGGCCCCGGTGGTAAAGGTGGTTCCGTTAAATTGCAAGCCACCTGAAAAAGTCTCCTGCTACTATTTTCTGCAGATGCAATAGAGGCGGTGAAGAAAGTCTTCTTCGCCATCGCTATCGCCACTTGGTAGGCTCGATGTTGAGATCTAACCTGTGTCCAGTCTGATTCAGAATGAGTTTTCTGCCACCGACGCTCTAGCAGTCTCAGCGATTGTTTCCTTGCCCTCAGCTCTGAAGAAAACCATGGGGCTGTCCGGGCTCCATGCAATCGGAGAGGGCGCTTTGGAGCCAGACAGTCGATAGCCCTGGTTAACTCCGCATTCCAGCGGGCCACCAGGGAATCAGCTGAAATGCCATCAACATGGGATAAAGCATCCCCTACCATTCTCTGGAAACCATTTGGATCCATTAAGTGGTGGGGGCGGACCATCCAAATTGGTCCCACCTCCCTGCAGAGGGGAAGGGGCGTGGAGAAGTCCAGTTGCACCAGGAAGTGATCTGACCATGGCACTTCTTTTGTTTCACTTTTACTTAGTGTCAGATCACCCACGTCACTAGAGGTGAACACCAGGTCTAAGGCATGTCCGTGACTATGAGTTGGGCCAAACTTATTCAGGGACAGCCGCATGAAGGCCATGCTTTCCCCGAAGTCCCGAGCAGCCCCTTGTAAGACCTGGGTTGCTGTGTGTAAGAGAAACCTGGTGGACAAGCAGCAGCTAAGACAGGCCCATCTGCTTCATCCAACCAAGTCTCTGTTACACATGCCAGGTCAAGTCCTCCATCCACGATCAAGTCATGGATGGCAGTGGTCTTATTAACCATTGACCTGGCATTACACAGCAACACCTTCCGGTCATGTGGGTTTCCCTTGTTGATTCCAGTATCCACCCGGTCAAGACCAGACTTGGAGGCAGGGGTAGTCTTCAAACAATGACTAAAGCTGCCTCCTTGGTAATGACATGGTCTGGTCTTAGCGTAACTCCTCCTCCTACCAGTGATCACTGAGATTGGATGTCCCAGTGCATCCCCCCCGTGGAACTTGCCCACACCAGGAACAGGGAGGCAATAGCAGAACAACCCCGCACTTCCCCAAGAGTTTGTTCCAAATGAGTCCAGCCCCATTCTCTAGGCACTGCCACAGGAGTCCTTTTGTAACTGGGATTGTGAGGGCCTGGGCCAGTTGGAAAAGGCCTTGGAAGGGAGCAGGCCCTGCAGTCCTCACCACAGCTGATGGTCCACTGGTCGCATATAAAGGGCAAGAAGGAGATCAAGGTGGAGAGAGAGTTCCATGGTAGTGAGTGAGCTGGCAACCGAAGCAGCTGTCAAAGCGGGAGCTTGGCTATTGACAGGATTTCGCTTATGCTTTTTCCATCATAGCCGATATGTAGGTTCAAAGCTTTTCTGATATCTGGGGTGGCGTGGTCTTTAAAGAATCCCTTTATGATTACTTCATGCTGGGGATTTTCTGGATCTATCTCCCTCCCCCTCCCCCGGTTTTTATGGCTGATGTAAGTCTGGTGTAGTAGTCTGATTGTTGGCTGTTTGCAGTGTGGTAGCGCAGCGGAAAGCTTGCTGGGGAGACCATGCATTAAAAAGGGACTCAAAAATAACTTAAACAAGGTTTTAATAACGAAAACAAAAGCTCCTTTTACACTAAATACATTAACAACCAAACCAGACCCAACCCATCCCCCAGGGTAATGGGAGAGCTAGGTGCTGCCCCTTATATACTACACCCAAATGCTGACACACCTTAATCAAATACAACTCAGCAGCACCTGCTATGTTTCACAGCTGTAAAGCTGGGTCTTGTTATCTTGCTCTGGCCCTTGCTCTGGCCCCTTAAAGACATACACATTGAGTGGAACAAGGATGAACCTTTACATTTAAAGAAACCATTCAACACTGATGGGTGTTCATTCGGTCCTTGTAGGACGGTCTGGACTTTAGTGCAATTTATGGTGCGTTGCCCAGCAGCTTTTACTCTTTCTAGGATTACCTTTTTGAAGATTTTGATGTACCAAGCCCCTTTTGCGGTATTATAGTCCCAATCAGGCTTGTTGTACAGATTTTGCTGTGAGAGTAAGTCCGTGTTTGTCGGTGGTTTATCTTGGAAGTTTGGCTGTAATCGTTGATGGGAGGAATGTCCGTTATCAAAATGAAAATCCTAACTAATGTATTATTTCTATTTCAAACCACTCCATTGATCAACAATGTGCACTACTTTAAAGAATGACAAAAAGACATTTCGAGATTTGTATAGTAGGGGAAGAAGCTGAGGATTAAATATAAAATTTTGATAGATGTTAAAGAAAGAGGTGGATTCCCCTTGCCTGACTTACATTTGTACTATGTCACTTCCGGTTTTATCGCTGCCATTTGAAGGAGCGCAGGATCAACTCTCCAGAGAGGTCCTGAGCTTTGTGAGGCAAAAAGAGGTTATGCTAGGGCTCCGCGAACCTCGAAACCTGAGGAGGTAAATCCTCGGGGCTGGGGGATCTGGCTGCGTTTCAGGCGACTCTCCTGTGTGCATACCAGACCTGTCAGGGCTCGGGGAAGAAGCAGGATTGAAGATGCGAACGCTAGGATCCATTCTAGACCCGCAAAGCAATGCCACAGGCTCCGAAAGGCGAAGCGGTGAAGCACTCTGAGGCATAAGGTTAATCCTGGACTTAAAAAAAAAAAAAAGGAAATTGGAATAGAAGCAGAAGAACAAGGAGGTTCCGGAAACGTTTTAAGGATTTTGGGGTTAAGGAAATCCTACCAGACGCTGGCGGAGAAAATGGCGCAGGATAAAAGCGTTATGAGTGAACCAGCGAGTCAGAGAATATACTGAGTAAGTAAAAAGGGGAAAGAGTCTCATCACCTCTAGAGGGAAAAGAGACACAGACAAAAGGCAGATAAAACAAACTTATCTGTGGGATATAAGACAATGTTTCTAATGCCCACGGAACTCAGTACACTCGAAGGAAATTTGGAACTTTGTATTCATTGTTGAGGCGCCATTGGAGCATTATTTAGGAAACACTGTTTTGTGCAAGGATTCATTGTGTCTGTATGACTGTTGGAAACACTACAGAGACACTGTTGAAGGCTTTGAACTGTTGAGAGGACAAAGAGGAAAACGCTTGAAATATTGTTTGCACTCTCCTTGTCAATGCCTACAATGTACTCAATCTGAAATTGAGTTTGCAATTATTCCAACCCCTCCCCACGATACTCTTTGCAGTTGCGGTCGAGGAGCTAGAAGTGTTGTACCCCTCCTCTTACCGGCTGTTGCTGTTGGCGACGGGTCTAATTGGGTTTCTGAATGGGAGGTGGAGGACAGAGGAAACAAAGGAGCATAGAGAAGGAGGCGTCCACCATCTTACAATTAAGGAAAAAAGAAGAACTTTATGGGGTTTAGATGAGAAAACTGGGGGAACGTAAGGGGTGGATATAATTGGACTGTAATTTGATAGGCATTGAGTGTATACTGGGTATTTGATTATATATCTGACTTGAATAGGTGTCTGTGATGGGATGGTGAGCTGCTTGTGCGTAAAATCCTAGTCCCTCAGAGTTTGGCTAAGTCCACAAACCTCTGTCTGTGACGGAGCTCCTTAAGCATGGCTCCATCAGTCGCTCGTTGAATCGGACAGTGGGCGTTTACGGAACTTCTTCCAGCATAAAAGCTCCTTAACGGAAACGCGTCTTCTGGACTCTCGGCGTGACAGTTTCCGGCGAGGAGTGGGTGTCCCTATAGGAGGTCCTGAAACCTCCCCACTGTTCTCGCTTGAAGTGTCTCTGAGCCCTCCCTCCGACTCACTTTCCCTTGGAACTCCACTTCTCCCCCTGCTGGTTCCCTCCCCAGCTGAATGGTCTCTCTCACCCTCCGTGAGCCCTTTCACCTCCTGCGTCTCAGATGGCAGTTCCCTGACATCCACCTCCCCTCCAGGGCCCCCTTCACCCCCTTCCCTCCCCTCCTCTGCGGGAGGCGAGGGAGCAAAACCCCTGAAGGAACCTCCCTCATCTTCCGAAGTTTCGAACACTTCCCTCCACCTGTTGCTGTTTCCGGTTTCCAAGTACTCCTCCTCATCGGAGTCTGTTCCTTCTTCCAACTCCGATTCCCTGAATCCTTCCAGTTCCTCCTCATCGTCGGTGGTGCCAAAGTACTCCCTCCGGAACCTCGCTACTGGCTGAGGTTTCCTGGGGAACCTTTGGTGGAACGTTTCGATCAAGATCTCGTCACGGACCTCCTCTGCCGTCACCCAGGTGTTTTCCGACTCCGGTTCCCCTTCCCACGCGACCAAATACTCCACCTGATTACCCTTCCACCTGGAGTCGATGATCTCCGCCACATGGTTGCTGCTTTCCCTTTCTTCTATGGCTGGCCCCCGTGTGGATACCCCTTCACCTTCCCCCCTATATGGTGACAGTAATGACCTGTGGAATACTGGGTGCAGTTTCATGTGGTTCGGTAACCGGAGTCTGAAAGCCACTGGGTTGACCTGTTGGATGACCTCAAATGGTCCCAATCTTTTGGGTCTCAATTTCTTGCAACCCCCCTTGAACGGCAACCCTTGGGTTGATAGCCAGACCTGACTCCCCACCCTAATGGTTTCACCTTCCCTTCTGCTCTTGTCTGCCTGCCTCTTATATTCTTCTTTGGCCCTTTCTAAGTTGAGTTGGAGTTGACGATGGATCGCTTCCATTTCTTCTACAAAATGTTCAGCGGCCGGGACACTCCATCTCTCCCCTCCTCCCCCTGGAAATGCCCTGGGGTGGCACCCATAATTAGCCAAAAAGGGGCTCATCCCGGTGGACACATTCTCTGCATTATTGTAAGCAAATTCCGCTAGCGCCAACTTTTCGACCCAATCGTTCTCTCTGTCATTGACATAACACCTCAGGTATTGTTGGAGGATACCGTTTGCCCTCTCCACCTGCCCATTGGTCTCAGGGTGCCTGGCAGTCGAAAAGTTGACCTCTACGTGCAACAAGCTCATAAGTTTCCTCCAGAATCTGGACGTGAACTGTTTCCCTCTGTCGGAGACCACCCTCAAGGGGGCGCCATGCAGCCTAAAAATATGTTCTACAAACAATTTCGCTGTCTCTTCCGCCGTGACTGCATGTGAGCAAGCTACAAAGTGACCCATCTTAGTTAACAGGTCTACTACGACTAGTATGGCGGTTTTCCCCTGGGATTTAGGCAGATCAGTCATAAAATCTATCGATACCGCCTCCCACGGTCGTTCTGGTGTGGGTAACGGTTCTAATAACCCCGCTGGCGCCCGCCTTTCTCCTTTGGCTCTCTGGCATTGGTCACACCTTCTCACATACTCCCGTACATCCTCCCTCACCTTGGGCCACCAAAACTCCCTGGTCACCAACCACATGGTCTTGTGTTGCCCAAAATGCCCCGCTGTGGGGTTGTCGTGCAGCTGTTTGAGTACTCTCCCCCTCAATTCCCCTTCGGGTATATATAGTGCCCCTTTGTAATACAATGCCCCGTTTCTTTCTTCAAAACCTCCGGGGTCTTCTCCCTCTCTCCTTAAACCTCTGAGCTTATCCTGGGCGTATTCATCATTTACCGTTCCCTCTACCAGTTCTCTTTGCCCCACCCAGGCCGCCCCACACACCCAGTGGTCCTCTGGGATAATATGTCTCTCTTCAGGCGCTCCCTCCCCCTCCAAATATTCAGGTTTGCGTGAGAGAGCGTCCGCTCTGATGTTTTCTGGACCTGGCACATAGCAGATTTCAAAATGGAATTTGGAGAACTCCTGGGCCCACCTCACTTGTCGTTGGTTGAGCACTCGTGCCGTTCTCCAATACTCCAAATTCTTGTGGTCCGTACACACTTGCACCTTATGCTGTGCGCCAATTAGTAAATGTCTCCATCTCCGGAACGCTTCGTGAATGGCAAGTAGTTCTCGGTCATATACGGTGTAGTTCCTCTCGGATTTGTTCAGCTTACGCGAAAAGAAGGCACACGGTCTCCATTCCGACTTATTGCTCCCTGGCTGAAGCAGCACCGCCCCCACCGCCCGGTCTGAGGCATCAGTTTCCACTCTCATGGGTTTTTGTAAATCCACATGCAGGAGCTGTTCTTCCGAAGCGAATGCCCTTTTCAATTCCTCAAATGCTTGCTCCGCCTCCGCCGTCCAAACGAATTTCTTCTTGCTGCTTAGACAGTCCGTGATGGGAGCCGTTAAGTGGGCAAAGTTCTTGATGAATTTACGGTAAAAGTTCCCAAACCCTAAGAACCTTTGCACATCCTTTTTAGTTTTCGGTGTCTTCCATTCCAGCACCGCCTGGACCTTGCCTGGATCCATGGCTAATCCCTTGTCTGATAAGCGGTACCCCAGGAATTCCACCTCCTTGGTGTGAAACTGACACTTCTCCAATTTCACCCACAGCTGGTTTGCTTGCAGCTGGCTCAGCACTTCCCTGACATCCTTTACATGCTGCTCCTCATTCTCTGAATATATCAGCACGTCATCGAGGAAGGCCACGCAATTCTTGTAGAGCAAAGGTCCCAGGACATGGTTCATGAGCGATTGAAAACAGGCGGAGCCTGATTGCAATCCGAATGGCATAACTAAATATTCAAAAGCCCCCAAAGGGGTGAACATGGTGGTTTTCCATTCATCCCCTTTCCTTATTCGTATCAGGTTGTATGCCCCTCTCAGGTCCAGTTTCGTGAATATCTTTCCCTTCCTCACCCTGGTCAAAATGTCATCAATCCTGGGCATGGGGAAAGTCACTGGTTCTGACACGGCATTTAGCCGCCGGTAGTCCACTACAAGCCTGGGTTTATCCGTGTTTTTTTTGTCCACAAAAAACACTGGGCTCCCCCCCACCGCTCTGGACTCTCTGATGAAGCCTCTCTTCAGGTTTTTATCAATAAACTCCCTTAACTCCTGCATTTCCCTGTCTGACATGGCGTACAGCTTGCCCACGGGGAGCTGGGCCCCAGGGACCAGGTTAATTTGGCAGTCAAAGTCTCTATGCGGTGGTAGTTTATCTGCTTCCCTTTCGCTGAAGACCTTGCTCAGGTCAGCGTATTGTTTGGGCACCTTCCCTTTGTCCGCCACTTCCGTCCCTGCTAGAAAGGCTTTTGCCCCTTCTGGCACCTTTCCTTCTCTGCAGTGTTCCAGGCAATGTGCTGACCCAAAGGAGACCACTCTCTGATGCCAGCCCACTAGCGGGTCATGCAACGCTAGCCAGCTCATTCCCAAAATGACGGGAGCCCCTCCCAGGGTGGCCACATTGAACGCTATCCTTTCAGTGTGCCTGGCCACCCTCATAACCATTGGGACGGTCTGTAGGCTAACTTCTCCTCCCAACAGCTCCCTCCCATCGATCGTGGTCACCTGCAGGGGGTTGCTTAAAGGGAGTATCTGTATCTGGTGTTCAGCTGCAAACTCCTTACTCATAAAATTACAGGAGCTGCCTGAGTCCAACAGTGCCTTTGTCTTTAGTGGGTATCCGTTTGCCAGCTCTAGCAACACCTCTATTACTAGGGCTGGTCTTGGAGGTTCCGGAGTGGGCACTTTTACTGCTCCTTGGCCTGGCTGCAGTGCCCTGACGGTGGCAGCCAGGCGTTGGCTTTTACTGGCTCCTGGACTCCCTCCTCCTTCCCCCCAACAGCTCCCGCCATCCCTTGCCATTCCTTTCTTTGCGGGCAGACTCTGGCAAAGTGACCTGGCTGCTGGCAGAGATAACATTTCTTGGCGCTCTTTCCCTCCTTCTTCCTCCCTTCACTGGGATTTGAAACTGCGCGCGCGCGCGCTGTTCCAACTTCCATCGGCTCTCCTGGCGGGAAACTTGGCTCTGGAATCTCTGGAATGCGGAAATCCCTCCAACACTCTCCTTTCCCCTCCCGCTTCTCCAAGGCTCTTGCCTCCTGGCGCGCTCCAATGGTCAGCGCTGATTTGGTCAGCTGGTCCATAGACTCCGCCCTGGGCGCCCGGGAAAGTTCGTCTTTCACCTCCGAAGAAAGCCCCTCTTCAAAGAGCATGTGAATGGGTTCCGCCGATAGGTCCCACCCCAATTTATGTATCAACATTGTAAACTCAGTCCAGTATTCACGAACCGATCGGCTCCCCTGTTTGCAAGCCATCAATTGTCTGCGCACCAGTCCCTGTTCAATCTCGCTGGAAAACATCAAATCCATGGCGCGAAAAAACTTCCTCGTGTCCTTCAGCATTTCACTATTCCCTGCCATCAGGGGTCTAACCCAGTCTCTCGCCCCCCCTTCGAGATGGCCAATCACAAACGCCACTCGCGATGCCTCGTCGGGAAAGTCGTTAAACTGCAGTTCGAGAGCATACTGCATCTCTGTCCTAAAGGCTTGGTAGTTCCTGGGGTCCCCCCCAAACTTCTGCACCAATCCTGGCATCTTTCTTGCTAGTGTAGCGCCTTTTGCCTTTTCTGCATCCTGCGCCCTCCTTTCCTCTAGCCTCGCCGTTTGCAGTGCTAGCTGGACTTCCAACACCCTGTACCTTTCTTCCAGGCTTGGACCCTCTCCAGCTCCTCCTGCTCCCACGGCTCCGGCTGGGTTGCTCATGATGCCTCTCTGCACAAGCTGCTTTCAGGGACTGTCCGATTGCTGTGATGGGATGGTGAGCTGCTTGTGCGTAAAATCCTAGTCCCTCAGAGTTTGGCTAAGTCCACAAACCTCTGTCTGTGACGGAGCTCCTTAAGCATGGCTCCATCAGTCGCTCGTTGAATCGGACAGTGGGCGTTTACGGAACTTCTTCCAGCATAAAAGCTCCTTAACGGAAACGCGTCTTCTGGACTCTTGGCGTGACAGTTTCCGGCGAGGAGTGGGTGTCCCTATAGGAGGTCCTGAAACCTCCCCACTGTTCTCGCTTGAAGTGTCTCTGAGCCCTCCCTCCGACTCACTTTCCCTTGGAACTCCACTTCTCCCCCTGCTGGTTCCCTCCCCAGCTGAATGGTCTCTCTCACCCTCCGTGAGCCCTTTCACCTCCTGCGTCTCAGATGGCAGTTCCCTGACAGTGTCATTATCCCTCAAGAAAGGAAATTTAAGATAATCAGTATAGACGATAAAGAAGAAAGTAAAGGAGACAGAGACACCCTCTGGCGGAAGGGGGAACAGCAGAGAATATAAATTTACTGAAGGTTATTGGCAAACAGGGTATAAGACCCCCAGGAGATTTACGAAATAGCACCTTAAAATGAATAATTATCTTAAAGAAACATGAGTAAGGCAGCAAAAATAACAACACCAGGAGAGAGAAGGACATCTAAAGCTGAAATAGAAGGGGAGGGAGACTTTGCAAAAATACTAGCAGAGATAAGAGAGATCAGGAGAGAAGTAAAGGAAAGTGAAAAGAATATTGGGGATAAGATAGAGGAAGTGGCAACAGATTTATTGGGACAAATGAAGGAATTGAAAGTAAAAATACAAACAGTGGAAGAACAATCGAAATGAATGCAGAAAGAAATAAGGGAAAATAAAAAAGGAGAGAGAATGAAAGGGCAAATAGAAGAACTTAAAAGTACAAGAGAATGCATTAGACAGTCTAGCCTTTCCATGAAATGAATAAAAAAGCAGAGAATTTGAAATTTTGAGGCCTTCCAGAGATGGAGGGAGAGAACGTGAGAGATAGGCTAATTACAGGAATTGTGAAATCGTTAGAAGTGAAGGAGGAGGACTTAGACTATATGGTGACTAATATATTTAGAATAAAAGTCACCTCCTTACAAGCAAGACAAAAAATATCCAGGAGACTGTTTAGCAATTTTCAGTCCAACAGAAATAAGAAATACTATTTTGAGAAAAACAACTGATTATAGATGGGAAAACAATTGTGGTGTTTAAGGACATCCCAAATCGTTTCTTGCATGTCAGGGAACTGCCATCGGCTCAGGGGCGAGAGGGGAAAAGCCGGATGGATTACAGAGAGCCTCCAAGGCCCGTGGGAAGCAGCACCTCCTCAGCGGAGGAGAGTAGCTACGCCTCCAGCGGAGAGGAGCTGCAGGGCTCGGGGGAGGCGAGGTGGTGCCAGGTCACCTTGCCTGAGCAAAGCGGGGAGGAGAGAGGTCCTCCGTTACCCACGCCTTCCTTGCGCAGTAGGCTTCCGTGCAGAGAGGGGAGGCGCAGACTGGGCGTCAATAAACTACTCTGCTGGGGAAGGTTTAAGGACCGCCCACTCTCAGATTCTGCCAGTGAATGAGCAAGACACGGAATAGAGGCGCTCTGCATCCCAAAGGTTTTTATCACCGATAAGAAAGCTTTAAAACAGACTATTGAAGCATATTGCCTGATTGCTCTCGAGCAACCAACCTATACCTCTTACATTGCGCAAGCAAAATGCGTATAAGGAATTGACTAAAAAATTAAATTCCAACAAAATAAGGTTTTGATGGGAATATCCAGAAGGTGTGTCATTTTATTATAAAGACAAGAATTTTAAAATTAAGACAGTACAAGAAATGCAGAAGTTTGGGAGAAGATATAAGGAGCTGGAAAAGATAGAAGGAGGTGAACAGGAAAGTGAAGAGGACAAACAAGAACAAGAGGGAGGAGAGGGAGATATTTAAATTCAAATAATAAAAATAAAAATATATTTAATCAAATAAATCAAAATGACAATTAAAGTAATATCATGGAATGTTAATGGCATGAATAATAAAGCCAAAAGGAATAAAATTAGACATGAATTAATAAAAAAGAATGTAGACATAATCTGTTTGCAAGAAACACACAACACGGAGTTTTAAGGAATAAAAAACTGGGGAATGAATTTATCTCTTCTGATGTGCAAAAAAACAGAGGAGTGGTTGTATATGTTAAAAATAAATACAATGCACAACAAATATTTAAAGAGAAGAAAGAATAATAGGAGTACAGGTACAAACAGAAGGAGAAAATTTAATTTTAGTGGGGGTATATGCACCAAACGAAAGGAAAGCAAACTTTTACAAAAAACTAGAGGAAATATTGACAGACTATATAGATTATAAGACCATATTGATGGGGGACTTCAATGGGGTAATCTCCATAGAAATGGATAGATCAATAAGAAGAACCAAAACAGACCAAGGAAAACTGCCGAACTCTTTTTTTATCTCTAACAGAGAATAATGAACTAGTAGATATATGGAGGTTGAAAACTCCATTAACAAAACAATTCACATATTATTTAGAGCCAAATCAAAGCTCGAGCTGGATAGACTGCAAACATTTTCCACTCTTCCTTAAATACTCCATTTTCCTGATATCTTATTCTATTAGTAAAATTTGCTAATTCTACACATTCCATCAATTCCATCTGCAACTCCTCCTTTGTTGGTATTGTTCTCTTTCCATTTCTGAGCATATACGATTTGGGCTCCCGTAATTGTGTAGAGAAATAATTTCTTTTGATCTGTGGGAAACTCAGTTCCTAATATTCCTAATAGGAAGCTTGTTGGCCTTTTTATAAAAGTCATCTTAAACATTTTTTTCCCTTTCCTTGTATATCATCTCCCATAAATCCTTCGCAAATTTACATGTCCACCACATATGGTAAAAAGTACCCTCCATTTCTTGACACTTCCAAACAGGTACCTGTCTCTGATTTATACATTTTTGCTAATTTACTTGGTGTTAGGTACCATCTATATATCATCTTCATAAAATTTTCTTTCACTATATAACAAGCTGTAAATTTTAAATCTCTTTTCCACAATTCCCCCCCTCAATTCTATGTTATGCCCTATATCTCTTGCCCAATGTATCATAGCAGACTTGACCATCTCGTCCTTTGTCTGCCACTCCAACAATAGTTTATACTTTCTAGAAATAAATTTTCCTGATGATTCTATAAGTTCCCTTTCAAATTGTGAACTTTTGATCATAAACCCATTATTCTTATCTAGTTTAAACATGCCATTTACTTGATGATATTGTAACCAGTCCGTCACCGCATATCTAACACCTTCTAGCTTCTTCAGTCTTATCTCTTGACCGGAACAGACCAATAAGTCTCTATATGTTGTCCATTGACAGTCCATGTTCCGTCTCCTCAAGGCTACTGCATCCACGGGTGAGAGACAAAGTGGTTTTTTTTCTTTTCAAGCAGGTTTTTATATTTATCCCGTTGTCAGGATGCTGTCTGTGGCTCCTAGTTGGTTGCCCAGGAAATTATAAAGACAAGGAAAAGTTTCTTACAGTTCTTTCTAATTTCAATCTTTACAGAGGGAGGCTATAGAACCCAGCCTCTTGGATAATGGCATTGTCCAGAGTGAATCTCCACATCCGTCTCTCCCACTTCCTCATTCGTCATTCTCATCATCTCCTCTACGGGTGCTGCTATGTGCCCTCTGTCTTTGAGCTTTTTGCTCTCCTACTTTTAAGGCTCGCCGAGTTCTGGGAGATGGAGGGTCTGGAATGCTTTCTAATGACAATGTGTTAGCCAGGTGTTGTTCTGGCTCTCCCATGATTTCCCAACTTTCCCCTCATCTGACATTTCTATGGCGCCTCTGACATTTCTATGGCAACAACACCTAAAGAACTCTATGTTGCTGACAATCTGGAGAAATCCAGCACCCAATCTATAGCTGGACCTTTGCCTAATGTTCCAAAAATTTATGAGAATGATCAACCTTCTCTACTGTACTCCTGGCAAGACAGGATGGACAGGGCTTCCGAATTTGAAGCTGGCTCTTTGTTGGCCAGCAATCCCCATTTTATAGCACATGCCTCATTAATACTCCCACAGCCACAGATAGAATCAACAGTCCTCCAATCAACCCAGGAGGGAGAGAGGGATTGACAGCTAACTAAACACTGTGGGACCGCCCTCCCCTCTTGGGGTGTGGTTGGTTGGGTTTTATCTTCTAGGGATACTTACCCTATCGAACTTTCACCTCTTCCCCATACCATTTTGACCCAGGAGTCCTGGCCCAGGGATGACTTGTTAGTGAGGGGATGTTACCCCTCTATTGGGGAGGCTATATGGGATCTGGGATTCCCACTATTGAAGGGCTAGGGAAGAATGGCGGTGGGTCTAGATATCACTATCAGCGAAGGGTTTTGAGATGTAGTGATGCTTGAACCCCTTCCAATCTACGCTCCATCCCAAGGGACGAGGGTAGGGCGAGCAGGGATTAGCCACCTCCGTCATTGGTGTTGTGCAATGCCAGGTCCATAGGCAATAAAACCGCCACCATGCGTAACTTTTTTGTCTCACAAGGGATTGACCTGGCTTGCGTGATGGAGAAGGCGAAGTAGTCTCCCTACATGAGATAACACCTCCAGGTTTCTCTGTCCTCTGTGGGTCAGGGGGGAGGAGTAGCGTTGTTAATCCGGGAGGATTTCTCTTTCAGAGCTCTCCTGATAGATTCCGTCAGGCCTTGCGGGACCCTGCTCCTCCTGGCGACTCATTAGCTGACCTTGTCGAGGACTGGAATAACCGGCTCTTGGTGGCCATCGATGAGATCGCGCCTAAGCGCCCTCTGCGACCCCATCGAAACCAGGCCCGTTGGTTTACACCAAGGAGCTCCGGAAAATGAAGCGGGATCTCAGATGGCTAGAGTATGGCGACGGACTCGTGACGGAGCTTCAAGAACATCTTATAGGACGCTTATGAAAGCCTATGAGATGGCTATGAAAGCTGCTAAGAGATCCTACTTTGCAGCTTCCATTGCATCTGCTAGCTCTCGCCTGGCACAACTTTTTAGAATAATTAGGTCGGTAACGTCCTTAGGAGGACAACCAAATTTAAGCACAAATTCGACTAACAGCTGTGAGGCATTTGCGAGCTTTTTTGCGGAGAAAGTCGCGTTGCTCTGCTGTGGCCTCCCTGTCAATTTAGATACAGTGACAGAACTGGAGGCCCCCTTGACTGTCTTCGGGTCCAGTGTTGGACCATTTCGATCGGATACTCCCTGCTGATGTGGATAGATTCCTCCAAGCTGGTAGGCCCACCACCTGCCTCCTCGATCCGTGCCCGTCTTGGCTGTTTAGGGCGTGCCCAGATGTCGTGCGGACACCCCGGTTGAAATTATCAATTTGTCCCTTGGCACGGGGACATTCCCAGGGGAGCTGAAGGAAGCAGTGGTGTGTCCGCTCTTAAAGAAACCTTCACTAGATCCTTTAGATCTATCCAATTACACCCAGTTTCAAATCTTCCATATCTGGGTAAGGTAATTGAGAGAGCAGTTGCTGAACAGCTTGGTAGGTTTCTGGAGGGAACATTGGCTTTAGATCCATTTCAGTCCGGGTTCCATCCTGGTTTCGGGACCGAGACAGCTCTGGTCGCCCTAACAGATGATCTCCGTAGACAACTGGATCGAGGTGGGTGGGGACTGCTGATTCTCTTAAATTTGTCAGCAGCCTTCGACATGGTCGATCATGATCTGGACCACTCCCTCGCCGACGTGGGGATACAGGGCATAGCCCGTAAATGCCTGTGCTCTTTTATCTCTGGTCAGGGACAGAGGGTGGCGCTAGGGAGGGAGATGTCGTCATGCCACTCCTTGGTGTGTGGAGTGCCGCAGGGCGCAATCCTCTCCCCGATGCTCTTTAACATCTTTATGCGCCCCCTTGCCCAGATTGTCCGGAGCTTTGGGCTGGGTTGTCACCAATATGCTGATGACACTCAGCTCTATCTGCTGATGGATGGCCATACCGACTCGGCCCCAGACACACTGACCAGTTGCTTGGAAGCTGTGGCTTGATAGTTTCATGGGAGCCGATTGAAATTAAATCCTTTGAAGACAGAGGTCCTCTGGTTGGGTCGGGATGGTATGGGGATGAGGGACCAACTCTCTTCCCTTGTGGGGGCCCAATTAGTGCCATTGCCTTCCGTTAAGAGTTTGGGTGTAATCCTTGACGCCTCCCTTTCCATGGAGATGCAGGTTACAGCAACAGCCAAGGTGACATTTTTCCACCTTCGCCGGATCAAGCAGTTGGTCCCTTATCTTTCCTGCCCCGATCTGGCCGCAGTGATCCATGCGACGGTCACCTCCAGGCTTGACTACTGTAATTCGCTCTACACGGGGTTGCCCTTGAAGCTGTCCCAGAAACTCCAGCGGGTGCAGAATGCTGCAGCAAGGCTCCTCACGGGGTCTCTGCCATGGGAGCATATTCACCCAGTGCTTTTCCAGCTGCACTGGCTCCCGGTGGAGTACAGGGTCAGATTTAAGGTGCTGGTTTTGACCTTTAAAGCCCTTCACGGCCTAGGACCCTCGTACCTACGGGACCGCCTTTCCCGGTATGCCCCACGGAGGACCTTAAGGTCCATAAATAGCAACACCCTAGAGATCCCAGGCCCTAAGGAAGTTAGATTAGCCTCAACCAGAGCCAGGGCCTTTTCAATACTGGCTTTGGCCTGGTGGAACGCTCTGTCTCATGAGACCAGGGCCCTGCAGGATCTGATTTCTTTCCGCAGGGCCTGTAAGACAGAGTTATTCCGCCTGGCCTTTGGCTTAGAATCAGTTTGATTCCATCCCCCTCTTTCTTTTTTCCTTTCTCCTCCTGTGGTGAGGCTGTATTTTAATGTTTTAATGTTGTAGTTTAATCTTGTTTTTTAAGTTGTATTTTAAACAACTTGTTTTTATTATTGGTTGTTAGCCGCCCTGGCTGGGTAGGGCGGGGTATAAATAAATTATTATCATCATCATCATCATCATCATCATCATCATCATCATCATCTCCCTTTGAGCTGCGCCCTCCCTCAAACCCCTGTTGAAAACCTATACTGTCTTCCTCTTCCTCCTCCTTGGAAGGGTCAGGATGGGGAGGCGGTCTCCACCATTCCTCCTCTGCCCAGTCCCTGACACCCATACTCTATACAAATTATTCCTGACTACATGGTTCGAAAAACTGTTTTAGGTTTACCATACCATAAACACACATGCCAAGCAAACTTGATATTATGACCTTCAAGATATGAAATATGTGCATTCTTCAGCGTTATCCACTTCTTTAACCAACACAAACAGACAGCTTCATAGTACAATTTAAAAAAAATCTTTATTGGTTTTTAAGTTACATACTCCACATACACATATTGTATTACATTTTACATTTATACAGTGGTACCTCGGGTTACATACGCTTCAGGTTACATACGCTTCAGGTTACAGACTCCACTAACCCAGAAATAGTACCTCGGGTTAAGAACTTTGCTTCAGGATGAGAACAGAAATCGTGCTCCGGCGGCGCGGCAGCAGCAGGAGGCCCCATTAGCTAAAGTGGTGCTTCAGGTTAAGAACAGTTTCAGGTTAAGAACGGACCTCTGGAACGAATTAAGTACTTAACCCAAGGTACCACTGTACTTGCTCTTGAGAGCTGACTTCCGTCCTTTCTTCTTCTGGCTTTTTTGTATCGCATCTGACTTTTTCACATTGTCTTTATCCATTTTGCATATTGTTCTTCTTCTTCCATATTTGTCCATATTTATCCAAAGAGTATTTGTACACAAATCAATCCTTCTATTTACACAATTCTTGTTGTCTATATTCATTTGCAACTACTATTAGTTACATTAGTCATGTTATACATTTTGCTTCTTATTATTTTTATTATCTGGTAAATTTCTTTGTATTTCACATTATGAGGTTTATTTCAGTTCTACTGGTTTCATTATTTCACCTTATCTTTCCTATATACAACATAAATTTTTCCCATTCTTTTTGAAATATTTCATCGCCCTGTTGTCTAATTTTCACCGTTAATTTAGCTAATTCTGCATATTCCATTACCTTCTGTCACCATTGTTCTACTGTTGGTAATTGCTGTTGTTTCCAGACCTGGGCTAATAATAACCTTGCCGCTGTTGTTGCGTATAAGAACAGTTTTTGATCATTCTTAACAATATCTTCTCCTACCATTCCCAACAAGAATGCCTCTGGCTTTTTCAAAAACGTATATCTAAAGATCTTCTTTAGTTCATTGTATATGTTTTCCCAGGAGGTTTTCACCTTGTCGCATGACTACCACATGTGAAAGAAATTACCTTCTTTCACCCCACATTTCCAGCAATTCTTGTTTCCTGATTTATACATCCTTGTCAGTTTAATCGGAGTGAGGTACCATCTACCGTATTTTTCGCTCTATAGGACGCACCGGACCACAAGACGCACCTAGTTTTTAGAGGGGGAAATCAAAAGAAAAAAAATTATTCTCCCCCCCCCAGCCCCAAAGAGCAAAGAAGCCAAGACAGCCAGCGGGATCCATCCCGCTGGCTGTCTTGGCTTCTGCCATAGCTGCACAACCTCTCCAGCCGGGAGCTAAACCTCTCCAGCGCGGCTAAAGAAGCATGGCTACAGAGGAAGCCAAGGCAGTGAGTGTGATCCATCCCACTCGCTGCCTTGACTTCTTTAGCCTTGCGCAGCCTCTCCCGGCAATTCCCCCACCTCTTGCAAAAGCCCACAGGAGCCATGCACCCTTTAAGGAGCACGCGGCTCCTGCGGGCTTTTCTATGAGGAGGGAGAAGGGACTGACGCGGCCCCTCTTGGGGGCTTTTCCTGCCTGCCTCCCCCCTGCATTCACTCCATAGAACGCACAGAATTTCCCCCTTAGTTTTTAAGAGGGAAAAAGTGCGTCCTATGAAGCGAAAAATACGGTATACATCATTTTTAACAGATTTTCTTTCAACAATGTACATGCTGTAAATTTTAGCCCAGTGTTCCATAATTTTGACCACTTTTCATACTCAATGTTATGGCCGACATCCATTGCCCATTTAATCATAACACTCTTGATTTCTTCATCTTTTGTGTGCCATTCTAATAGAAACTCATAAACCTTAGACAATATTTTGGTGTTATTTTGTATTACTGCAGTTTCTAATATTGATCTTGTTTGTTCAAAACCTCTCACCTTTTTATCTTTTGAGAAGATGTCATTCATTTGGTGGTACTCCATCCAACTTGATAATTTATCTTTTAGTTCCTCATACGGCCTGATCTTAATTACGTTATTGTGCTGGTCCCGGGGGGGGGGGGAGGTTACCGTTGACGTAGTCGAAGTCCGGTTCTGGGTCACTGGCCTGAAAAAAGTTTGCAAGGAGCGGGACGAGGTCCGAAGCAGGAAGCCGAGCGGGGACAGGAACCCTGGAGGGTCAGGTCTGGGTCCGGACAGGAGCAGGTACTCAACGACGACGTTGCTCCCACAACCTGGGACTGGGCTGACTGGCCTTTATCTTCTCTGAGGCCAGGAGCGGTCCCGGCCCCCAGGAGACCCGCCTCTCCTGGCCTTAAGGCGAGCACTCCTCCTGGGAGAAACCAGTTCCCTTCGTCTCTCTGCCCTTCGCCTCTGCAGTTCAGGAGAGGCTGAAGGGTTACTGGGCCCAGGGGGAGACTCACCTGTAGGCACTGAGTCCTCAACTACCTCTGGAGCCAGAATGGATTCACCTGGTGCCTGCTCCTGAGGATCCGGCACAGGTGCAGGCGCCTCAGAATCAAGGCCCTGCCCCAGTTCAGCCGGCCCTGGAGGCGGGGACTCATGTGCAGGCTGGGATTCCTCCGGTTCATCCTCTGAATCGGATTCCCAGGCCATCACACCATCCCCCCTCCCAGGCCCCCCCTTCAATCGAGGGTCTGGACCCGGCTTGCTGGGGTACGCCGCATGGAAATCTCGGAGGCAGGCAGGCACGTGGACGTTGGCTGCTGGTTCCCAGGAACTGTCCTCCGGTCCATACCCCTTCCAGTCTATGAGATACTGTAGCTTTCCCCTGCGGTATCGGGAGTCCAGAATGCGTTCCACCTCGTATTCAGGCTCCCCCTGAACCAAAACTGGCTGCGGTCGGGGACGGTTCGGGTGGAACTCGTCGGGTGGGGCCACCGGACTCAGAAGGGACCTGTGGAAGACCAGGTGAACCTTCAGGGTTGCGGGCAACCGGAGACGGAATGCCACAGGTGAGACTTGGTCCACGATAGGAAACGGGCCGGTGAAACGGGTGTCCAACTTCCGCGAAGGTCGAGAGGGGTGGAGGTGGCGAGTGGAGAGCCATACCAGGTCACCGACATGGAGTTCCGGCCCCACATGGCGGTGACGGTCGGCCTAGGCCTTATACACCTCCTTGGCCTGGCGCAGTTGCTCCATCAATAACTGTTGCTGGGACTGGAGCTCCTGAAGCCACTCCGTCACCGCAGGGACCGCGGATGCCGGCAGCACATTTGGAAACAGCCGTGGATGATAACCGTAACTGGCCTGGAACGGGGTCTGCTGCGTGGACGCATTCACCGCGTTGTTGTAGGCGAACTCCGCCAATGCTAGGTGGTCAACCAAGTCATCCTGCTGGTAGCTGCAGTAACACCGGAGGTACTGCTCCAGCACCGTGTTTGCTCGTTCCGTCTGGCCATCGGTCTGTGGGTGGTAGGCTGACAAGAGACAGACCTCTGTCCCGAGGGTCTGGTGCAATGCTCACCAGAACCGGGATGTGAACTGAACGCCCCGGTCGGACACCACACGCTCAGGTAGGCCATGCAGGCGGAAGACATGCTGAAGGTACAGCTGAGCGGTTTCCTTAGCTGTGGGTACGGATGGGCAGGGGGCACAGTGCACCATCTTAGTGAAATGGTCGGAGAAAACCTGAAGGCAGGTACAGCCACGAGATGGGGGTAAGTCCACTACAAAGTCCAGCGAAACCGTGTGCCAAGGACGTGTTGGGACTGGCAATGGCTGAAGTAGGCCAGGGGGTCGCCCGGTAGGGCCCTTGGCCCGCCGGCAGACATCACAACCAGCGACGTAGCGAGCCACGTCAGCCTTCAGGCGGGGCCACCAAAACTCACGGCTTACCAGATGGGTGGTCCGATACCGCCCAAAGTGCCCCGCTGCTGGGGCATCATGGGTCATCCGGAGAACCTCAGCCCGCAGTGGCCCTGGCGGGATGTACAGGCAACCGTGGTGCAGCAGAAGGCCCTGATGCAAGACCAGCCCCGGATACTGAGGGCATGACCCTTCGGCCAGTTCCCGGAGTCGTTCCTGGGCCCAAGCGTCGACCCGCTGCTGTTTCCGCACCCGAGCCTGTAGTGGCTCAGCCTCCTGGGTAGCCAGGAATGCAGCCGGTGGTAGGATCGTGGTGGGTACTGCCTGCTGTACCATGTCTGCGTTGTCTTCAGGTTTCCGGGACAGGGCATCCGCCTTCTGGTTTTGGGAGCTAGGGATGTAGCAGATTCGGAACTGGAACCGGGAAAAGAACAACGCCCACCGGATCTGCCTTTGGTTCAGCTTGCGGGTAGTCTGGAGGTACTCCAGGTTCCGGTGGTCGGTTCTCACCTCCACCAGGTGTCGTGCCCCCTCAAGATGGTGGCGCCAGACCTCAAAGGCCACCTTGATGGCCAGTAGTTCCTGCTCCCATACAGTATAGTTACGCTCCGCTGGAAGGAGCTGGCGGGAATAGAAGGCGCAGGGTAAGAGTGGCGCATCAGGTCCGTACTGCTGAGACAAGATGGCACCGAGAGCCGTACTGGAGGCGTCGGTCTCTATCACAAAGGGTCGAGAGGGATCAGGATGTTGCAAGATCGGCGCTCTCTGGAAATAGGCCTTCAACCCCTGAAACGCCTCCTCTGCCTCCTTGTCCCAGGAAAACGGCGTCTTGGGGCGCAGTAGCCGGGTCAACGGGGTGGTGCGATGAGCATAATCTGCAATGAAGGTCCGGTAATAGTTGGCGAACCCCAGGAAACGCTGTAGGTCCTTGCGGTTCCGAGGTGCCGCCCATTCCCGAACCGCTGCCACCTTCCCAGGATCCATCTGCACCCCATCTGGAGAGTCGGTGACCAAGGAAGTCCACTGACCGCTGATGGAACTCGCACTTGCTGAGCTTCGCATACAAGCGGTGCTCCCGCAAGCGCTGCAGCACAGTCCGGACATGACCCTCGTGGCGAGCCGGGTCACGGGAGAAAACCAAAATATCATCCAAGTACACCACCACGTACTTGTCTAGCAAGTCCTGGAAGACGTGGTTGATGTACCGTTGGAATACGGCAGGCGCGTTGCACAATCCGAAGGGCATAACCAGGTATTCGAACTGCCCGTACCGGGTCCCGAATACTGTCTTCCACTCATCCCCGGCTCGAATCCGAATTAAATTGTAGGCCCCCCGGAGGTCTAGCTTGGTGAATACCTGCGCCCCTTGAACCCGCTCCAGCAACTCCAAAATAAGGGGCAAGGGGTACCGGTCTGGGATGGTAATTTTGTTCAGGGCCCAGTAATCATGGCAAAGGCGAAGCTCCCCACATTTCTTCTTAACGAAGAGCACTGGCGCAGCGGTGGGCTAGGTAGAAGGCCTAATGAAACCACGCTCCAGGTTCTTGCACAGGAAGTCCTGCAAAGCTTCGCGCTCTGGCTCTGTTAGAGAGTATAAGCGATTCACCGGTAGGGGCGCTCCGGGCTGGAGGTCTATGCCGCAGTCAAAAGACCGATGCGGCGGCAGCTGGTCTGCCCCCCGTTCCTCGAACACGTCTTGGTAGTCCCGGTACTCGGCTGGGAGTGTGGATGCAGCCTCCTCAGTGGGTGCGGCTGCTAGCATCTCGGACTGAGCATGGGAACATGGGTCTGGGAAGTGCACAGTCCGTTTGACCCAGTCAATCTGAACATTGTGAGCCTCCAGCCAGTCCATCCCGAGCACCAGGGGAACCGGGGCATGGAGGCAATGTCCAAAGTTTGCATCTCCCGGTGTTGCTGGAGACACAGGACCAAGGGCTGGGTCTCCTGAGTAACGGCACCTGAACGCAGGAGCCATCCGTCAATTGCCTCCACCTGTACCGGTTCTGGCTTGTTCTGAAGTGGCACCTGATGATGGGCAGCAAAAGCAGCGTCCATATAGGAGCGGGTTGCCCCCGAATCTACCAAAGCATGGGTAAGAATCCAGGGCCCACCTGGAGGGTATAGACGTACTGGGACCATAAGGTGTTGCAATTCCACCGGTGCGGGCCCATTCTGCGCTGTTTGGGACCCCCGGTAGCCAGGGCCATCAGCTACTGGGGTTGGCGGTTTCTCAGGACAGGACCGGGCGTAGTGTCCACTTCCGCCACAGTAGAGACATAGATTCCCCTCCCAACGCCGCGTCTTCTCCGCGGGGGAGAGGCGTGGCCGCACTGCCCCGAGCTGCATAGGCTCCTCCAATGACTCGGCTGTGGCTGTGGAGCTGCTGGCAGGAACTGGCGCCGAGAACTGGAAGTGCCTGAGGCCCCGGGCCTGACGACAGTCCTCCAGCCGTTCGTCTATCTGTAGACTCCGTTGAATGAGGGCGTCTAACGTGGTGGGGCGTTCCATTGTGGCCAGCTGGTCCAGTATCTCGTCTGAAAGTCCCTCAAGATACTGGTCCCGAAGAGCAGAGTCATTCCAGGTCAAGTCCTGTGCCAGCAGCCGAAATTCCGTGGTGTATGCGGCCACAGTGGACTTGCCCTGGTTCAACCGCCTAATTGCCCAGTTGGCTTGACTCCCCTTCTGGGGGTTGCCGAACACGGCCTCCAAAAGATTGCAAAACCCCATATAGTCTGTCAGCAAGGGGGAGTCTTGCCGGAGCAGCGGCAACGCCCACTTGGCCGCCTGGTCCTTTAACAAACTAATCAAAAAGTGCACCTTGGTGCGGTCGTCAGGGAAGTTCCGGGCTCGCCCCTGAATATACAACTTGACCTGGGCAAGGAACATGGGAAAGCTGGCCGGGGCCCTATCAAATTTCTCTGGCAAGGCCACTGGGTACTTGCCAGGAGCCGGGGCGTCGGCCCCAGGAGCCGGTAGGGCGTCCAACCGCTTCTGAAGTGCCGTAACCGCATTGCTGAGCTGCTGCACGGTGTGAGTCAAGGCCTGGTTCTCCTGGGCCAATGCCAGCAGCGTAGCTGCTTGGTCGGCCATGGCTTCTGGCTCTTCCCGAACGCACCCCAACGAAGAGGGAGTGCGGGTGTGTCAGGAGCAAACTGTGCTGGTCCCGGGGGGGGGGGGGGAGGTTACCGTTGACGTAGTCAAAGTCCGGTTCTGGGTCACTGGCCTGAAAACAGTTCGCAAGGAGCGGGACGAGGTCCGAAGCAGGAAGCCGAGCGGGGACAGGAACCCTGGAGGGTCAGGTCTGGGTCCGGACAGGAGCAGGTACTCAACGACGACGTTGCTCCCGCAACCTGGGACCGGGCTGACTGGCCTTTATCTTCTCTGAGGCCAGGGGCGGTCCCGGCCCCCAGGAGACCCGCCTCTCCTGGCCTTAAGGCGAGCACTCCTCCTGGGAGAAACCAGTTCCCTCCGCCTCTCTGCCCTTCGCCTCTGCAGTTCAGGAGAGACTGAAGGGTTACTGGGCCCAGGGGGAGACTCACCTGTAGGCACTGAGTCCTCAACTACCTCTGGAGCCAGAATGGATTCACCTGGTGCCTGCTCCTGAGGATCCGGCACAGGTGCAGGCGCCTCAGAATCAAGGCCCTGCCCCAGTTCAGCCGGCCCTGGAGGCGGGGACTCCTGTGCAGGCTGGGATTCCTCCGGTTCATCCTCTGAATCGGATTCCCAGGCCATCACAGTTATTTTCTTCCTGCAGCATGTCTCTGTACGTTAGCCATTCTCCTTTCATATTTAATTTTTTCACTGAGAAGGCTTCTTGGGGTGACAGCCACCATGGTGTTTTCCTTTCAAACTACTCTTTATACCTCCTCCAAATAGTGATCTTTTTATAATATGGTTTAAAAAGTCTCGATGTACTCTGACCTCCTCATACCAAAGGTACGCATGCCACCCGTATCTATTTCCAAACCCCTCCAGATCTAATATATCTGTGTTCTTCAAGCTGAACCATTCTTTTAGCCATGTTATACATGCAACTTCATAATATATTTTTAGATCCAGTAGTGGGAATCCTCCTCTTTCCTTTTTGTCCGTTAGAAATTTAAATTTTAGTCTAGGTTTCTTCCCCTGCTATACAAACCTTGAAATTGTTTTTTGCCACTCATTAAATTGACCTAATCCAGTAATAATTGAAATAGTTTGGAATAAAAAAAGCATCTTAGGTAGGACACTCATCTTAATGGCTTCTATGTTTCCTCAGAAGGGTAGTTTCAATCTGTCCCATATTTCCAGATTTGTTTTTACTTCTTTCCATGTTGTTTTGTAATTGTCTTTGAATAGGTTTGTATTTTTCAGGGAGAGCCAGACACCGAAATATATTTTTTTTTACCACTGTTATTTCCGTTTTACTTTGTAACTGATCTAATTGTTCCACATCCACATTCATATTTTTTACTATCATTTTTGTTTTGCTTTTGTTAATTTTGAGTCCAGCCACCGATCCAAATTCTTCAATTACTTTTAATGCTTCCGCTGTCAAAATTTGTGGTTCCTGTAAAGTCAACACAATACCATCAGCGAAGTCTTTAACCTTATATTCTTTTTCTCCACATTTTATTCCTGTAATTCTTTCTGTCTCTCATATTTTGATGCAGTACTTCCAATATTGATATAAATAGTAGAGGTGACAGTGGGCAACCCTGTCTTGTGACCTTCGTAATTTGAAAACTCTCTGTCAAACCGTTGTTTATTATGAGTTTCGCATTTTGTTCTTTATAAATTGCCTCTATACTCCATAAAAAAATTGTGCCCAGGCCCATTATTTCTAGATTCTTTTTCATAAAGGACCAAGACACATTATCAAACGCCTTTTCCGTGTCTATAAAAATTAGTGCAGCTTGTTTATTTATTTTAGTTTCTAAATATTCAATTATATTTACTATATTTCGTATGTTATCTTTTAGATGCCGTCCTGGTAAAAAGTCTGCCTGATCTGGGTGTATTTGTAGAGCCAGAATCTTTTTTAACCTCTGCACTAATACATTTGCGAATAATTTATAGTTGTTATTAAGCAATGATATGGGTCTGAAATTTTTTACATTTGTAAGATCCGTTCCTTGTTTAGGTATTAATGTAATAAACGCTTCTTCCCATGTCTTGGGAATCTGCCCTTTCTTCATTATGTTATTCATTAATTCCTTTAATGGAGGAGCCAGTTGTTGACTCTTGTAATATTTGATTGACACAGGGGAAAGGGCAAAATATGAATATATGGGGAAATTATAGTATGCAGTTTTAATAGATAAATAAATGGAACCCTGGAGGGGGGGGGATAAATCAATGATTGAGTGTATGGTTATATTCAGTGAAATGTGAAGTATTGTAATGGAAAAATTTAAATATATATATATTTTCAAGTGACTTCCTTTTATCTATCCTTTATCTTCCAACATTTAGCTTTGTTGGACAACCACAAATTCCCATGAGAGAGTGTGATGGGTTTGGTGAGCCCTTTGCAATAAATCTGTAATGCGTATGGGTTGCTCGTGCGTAAACTGCCGCCTCTCCAGGCTAAATTGCCTTGTTAAACCTTTCTGACTGGACAGCCCTTCTCACCGTGGCTGCCTCAGTCGCTAGCAGAATCCGTCAGTGGGCATTTCTTATACCTCTTCCAAAATAAAAGTTGTTTGACGCCCAGTCTCCTCCTCCTCTCACTGCATGGGAGTCTTCTGCGCAGGGAGGGCGTGGGTAGCGGAGGACCTGTGCTCTCCCCGCTGATGTCCAGTGAAGAGTCCTGGAGCTCTCCCGCCGATTCCCCCATCTGCCCCCCTTTATCCCTGGTGTTGCGCTGATTTGCTTCCCCCTCTACTGAGCTGCCTCTCCCCCTGCTGGGCCCTTCGCCAGCATCATCTGGGAGCCTTCCCTTCGCCTCTCGCTCCGATGTCAGTTCCCTGACATCCACCTCCCCCCCAGAACCCCCTCCACCCCCGGCCCGACCTGTAGAACCAACTCCGTCCCTTTCTTCGGCCGACGAGGCGGGGAACCCCCGGAAGGAGCTGTCACCATCCTCAGAGGATTTGAAACCCGCTTCCCACCCGCTCTGATTCCTGCCTATGGGGTGGGCCTCCCAGTCTGATTCTTCTTCCTCCGAAACCTCTCCTCCCTCCCCCTCGGAGGCAGAAAACCCCTCAAAATCCTCTTCATCGTCTGTGGTTCCAAATTGCTCCTCTCAGAATCTCGCTAGGGGTTTGGGTTTGTCCGGGAACAGGCGGTGGAATTCCTCCACCAGATACCTGTCATCGATTGCTTCCGCGGGAACCCACGTGTTTTCCGACCCGGGTTCCCCCTCCCAAGCTACCAAGTACTCCACCTGGCGTCCTCGCCACCTTGAGTCCAGTATTTCCGTGGCCAAGTGGTGGTGTTCCCTTTCTTCTACCTGCGGGTGTGTGGTGACTTCTCCCTCTCGCCCCGGGAATTCCCGCCCTTCCCTGTGCGGTGAGAGTAGGAACCTGTGGTGTATTTTCATGCTGTCAGGCAACTTGAGCTTAAATGCCACGGGATTCACCTGCTGTGTTACCTCAAATGGTCCCAGCCGCCTGGGCTGCAACTTCTTGCACCCCCCCTTAAAGGGTAACCCTTGGGTGGACAACCACACCCGGTCCCCCACCCGTATGGTCTCCCCTTCCCTGCGGCGCTTGTCTGCCTGCCTCTTGTAAATTTCCTTGGCCCGCTCCAAGTTCATCTTAAGTTGCTGGTGCAGGGCCTCCATTTCTTCCACAAACTGCTCTGCCGCAGGTACGCTCCAGCTTTCCTCCCCACTCCCCGGGAAGGCCCTGGGATGACACCCATAATTGGCCATGAACGGGCTCATTCCCGTGGACACGTGTTCAGCGTTGTTGTACGCAAATTCAGCAAGCGCTAGTTTCTCTACCCAATCGTTCTGCCTCTCGCTGACGTAGCAGCGTAGGTATTGCTGGAGTATACTGTTCACTCTTTCTGCTTGCCCGTTGGTCTCCGGGTGTCTCGCCGTCGAGAAGCCCACTTCGACCTGCAGCAAGCTCATGAGCTTCCTCCAGAACCGGGAAGTAAATTGTTTCCCGTGGTCGGAGATAACCCTCGAGGGAGCGCCATGCAACCTGAAGATGTGCTCCACAAACAACCGGGCTGTTTCCTCTGCCGTTACCGCATGTGAGCAAGCTATAAAATGGCACATTTTTGTCAGTAGATCGACCACTACCATGACCGCTGTCTTTCCCCGGGACTTGGGCAAATCGGTCATAAAATCAATGGACACCACCTCCCAGGGTTTTCCCGGCGTGGGTAAGGGTTCTAGTAATCCTGCGGGGGCAGCCCGCTCCCCCTTTGCCCTTTGGCAGCGGTCGCACCCCCGTACATATTCCCGTACATCCTCCCTCACCCTGGGCCACCAGAACTGCCTGGTGACAAGCATCATGGTTTTGTGCTGTCCAAAGTGCCCAGCTGTGGGGTTGTCGTGAAGTTGTTTGAGTACCTTTCCCCTCAGGGTTTCCCCCGGTACATACAGCGCCCCCTTATAGTACAGCACCCCTTCCTTCTCCTCAAACCCTTCTTGGGTTTCTCTTCCATCTCGGAGTTCCCGGATTTTAGTTTGTGCGAACACGTCGTTTCTGGTAAGCCCGGCCAGTTCTCGTTTCCCCACCAAGGTTCCCCCACACACCCATCGGTCCTCGGGAATCACGTGTCGTTTCTCCGGCGGCCCCTCTCCTTCCATGTACTCCGGCTTCCGGGAGAGAGCATCTGCTCTTACGTTTTCCTCTCCTGGCACGTATCGGATTTCGAAGGAAAACTTGGAGAACTCCTGTGCCCACCAAATCTGTCTCTGGTTGAGTACTCGTGCGGTCCTCCAGTACTCCAAGTTCTTGTGATCTGTGCACACCTGGATCTGGTGTTGCGCCCCTATCAGTAGATGGCGCCATTGACGAAAGGCCGCATAGATCGCAAGCAGTTCTCGGTCATACACAGTATAGTTTTGCTCCGACTTGCTCAGCTTTCTCGAGAAAAAGGCACACGGTTTCCATTCCTGCTTGCTCCTCCCTGGCTGCAAAAGGACCGCCCCAATGGCTCTGTCGGACGCGTCGGTCTCTAGCCTCATGGGTTTCTCCAGATCTACGTGCAGGAGTTGCTCTTCCGATGCGAACGCCTTTTTCAGTCTTTCAAAGGATTACTGGGCCCCCTCTGTCCAGACGAACTTCCTTTTGCTACTGAGACAATCTGTGATGGGCGCTGTCAAGTGGGCAAAGTTCTTGATGAACTTCCTGTAGAAGTTGCTGAACCCTAGGAACCTCTGCACGTCCTTCCGTGTTTTGGGAGCCTTCCACTCCAGCACTGCCTGCACCTTGCTTGGGTCCATCGCTAGGCCCTTGTCTGACAACTTGTTGTTGGCTGTTTGCAGTTTAGTAGCGCAGAGAGCTTGCTGGGGAGACCATGCATTAAAAAAATAAAGGACTCAAAAATAACTTAAACTAGGTTTTAATAAGAAAAACAAAAACTCCTTTTACTCTAAGTACATTAACAACCAAACCAGACCCAACCACCAACCCATCCCCCAGGGTAATGGGAGAGCTAGGTGCTGCTCCTTATATACTACACCCAAATGCTGACACACCTTAATCAAATACAACTCAGCAGCACCTGCTATGCTTCACAGCTGTAAAGCTGGGTCTCGTTATCTTACTCTGGCCCTTGCTCTGGCCCCTTAAAGACATACACATCGGGTGCAACAATGATGAACCTTTACATTTAAATAAACCATTCAACATTTCCCCTGCGGTTCATCATTGTGGAACAAAAACATAAAGGATATTTTGTACATGTCTTTCATGTGTAACCTTTGGAAGTGCTTTAGTAAAAATGTCCGCAATTTGATTGTCACCTGGAACATATTCAAATACAATCATTTCGTCAGCAATTAGTTTCTTTACAAACTGTAAACGTAACCTTAAGACTCTAGTGCGCTGCGTATTGGTCTCTGAACACAGGATAGCAAGTCCGCTCTGGGAATCAAGGTAAACTTTTACTGGTAATGTTACTTGCATCTGTAGGTCTGCAAATACTTGCAGATACCATTCTACATCACGAGTGGCCTGAACGCATGCACATAATTCACTCTCTGTTGTGGAGAGACAAATAATGGTTTGTGTCTGGGACTTCCATTCAAATGGACAACCGTTATAACAAAGCACCATACCAGACACACCCCTGCAATTATTTTGTTCCACTGCATGAGATGCATCGCAGAAAATTTCAAAACCTTTGTCAATACATGTTGTAAACTGCAACCTATAATGTTTGGTATGTTTAAGATACATTACCACTCTCTTAAGAGCAGAGAAACATTGTGTAGTAGGCTTTTCCACAAATTTTGCCAGAAAGTGAAAAGCATAAGTTATATCTGGTCTTGAGATTCTTTGAATGAAATTTAGCTTGCCTATAGCAGAACGATACAAAGTTTTGTTAGGAAATGGCTTATCTTCACCTGTAAAGGTGAAACCACACACCATAGGCGTTTCCTTCCCATTTGCATTTTCTAAACATAGCATTTCAACAAGATCATCAATTTTTGCGGTTTGATGAACCAGAAAAGATCCATTTTTGCCTTTCTCAATTTGCATGGATATGTAATTTTTAGCTATGCCTAATTCCACCACATCAAATTTCTTCTGTAACTGTGATACTACCAGTTCATATTCCTGTTTAGTTTTTGTAGAAATTAACACGTCATCTACATACACACATATTTTTGTTACAGAGTTTGCCCTTTCCTTTATAAACACACAGTTGTCTGCCTTTCCTTGTGAAAAACCAATATCCAGCAATTCTTTTGCTAAAGTTTGGTGCCAATTCCTTCCACTTTGGTGCAGACCATAAAGGGATTTGTTTAATTTGCATACCAAACCTTCAGCGGCATCTATGCCTTCAGGAACACGCATAAAAATTTGTTCTT
Source organism: Podarcis raffonei (assembly GCF_027172205.1). NCBI lineage: Eukaryota > Metazoa > Chordata > Lepidosauria > Squamata > Lacertidae > Podarcis > Podarcis raffonei. The sequence goes on along the minus strand of NC_070620.1, from coordinate 14,947,660 downwards.
TTAAATCTGCAAACAAATATGCAGTTTTTATATCTAGGTGATAAACAGAATGTCCACGTTGTGATGCATCTTTTAACAAAAGCTTAACTGTTTCATATTTTACGCTTGGTGAATAACACAAATCATAATCTTCGCCTGGAATTTGTTGAAAACCCCTAGCAACTAGTCTTGCTTTGTACCTTACAACTTCATTTTTGTCATTCATTTTAACTCTATAAACCCATTTTGAATCAATAAGTCTCATATCTGGGGTTTGTGGTACAAGAGACCAAGTGTTATGCTCTTTTAAAGAAGCTATCTCAGAGTTCATAGCTTTATACCAATTTGCAGCTTGTTGCTTAGGTAATTTCTGAACATCATTGTAGCTTTTTGGCTCAAAAACTGCCTTATTGGCATACACAGTATTAAAACGTTCATCTGCAAAACGTTGTGGCTTCTGCCTCTTTCTATCTGAACGTCTTAGTCCAGAAGGAGAGTCAGACTCCTCAGACTTAATGGGACTAAGTGAACCACTAGTTTCAGGTTGTAAATCATTGTCAGATTGAAGAGATGCCTGTAGGCTAAGCTCACGGTCAGAAAACTCAAGAGAATCTAACCTCCCCTTGGGTGCCTGTGACTTTAAATCATCAAACAAATCAGATTCAACAGACTTTTTGTCTTTTTCCATTAATTCAGAAGCACCATTTCCTCCTCCTGCTGCTGCTGCTTCTTCCTCTTCTTCCTCAATATTATCTATACCATCAGTATCTTGGAAGACAGCAACTCCATTCCAATTTACAGTTTGTATCATGCTTCTGGTAATATGAAATTTGCCAGTTGCTGGTATGTAAATTCTGTATGCCCCCTGCTGGTAGCCCATTAATTTTCCCTGGACACTACGTTCACCCAATTTCTGCTTAGCAGGATAATGCATAATTACATCTGAACCCCAAATGCGTAGGTATTTCAGATTAGGGCGTTTTTTAAACAGCTTCTCATAGGGGGTGACATCTAAACCAGAATGATAACTGCGATTTCTAACATAACAAAACGCATTAAGCGCTTCAGCCCAAAAGTCTTTGGGCAGATTAGCATCGTGCAGATACGTTTTAACCCCTGCCTGTAGGTCACGCTGCACAACTTCAACAAGCCCATTTTGCCAGGGACTTCGGGGGCAAGATAACTCATGAGTAGTCCCCTGCGCTTCCAGGAATTTCTCAAAATCCTCAGAAACAAATTCCCCGCCCCGGTCAGAAAATAGGTTCTTAATTGGTTTGTTAAAGTGCGTTTTTATCCAGTTGCAAAAAACTTTGTACTTCTCAAATGCTTGGGACTTCTCAGCTATTGCATAAGTCCAACAATATCTACTATACTGGTCTATCAGAGTAAGCCAGTACTTAGAACCTCCTAATGATGGTGGGAGTGGCCCAACTAAATCACAATGTACACGCTCAAATGGCTCAGTTACTTTCCTATCTGAGCACCTACCCTTGCGTGCAACCTTAATCTTATTCTTGCAACAAGATAGACATTGCATAAAGAATTTACATGGTTTTAAGTTGAGGCCATTAACAATATTCTTTGTCTTAATTACATCAGCAAAATTCAGGTGTCCTAGAATTCTGTGCGCCTCATGGACACACCCGGAATGTGGCCTTACATTCCTCAACCCCTGGCTTGACTGTGCTGCTCTGCAATTTATAGGCGATTGGGAGTAGGTGCGAAAATACAGTCTATATAAACCATCAGATTCCCGGGCATATAATAGACGTTTGTTCCCATCGAAAAACTCACACATTGACTTTAAGAAACGCACAGTTATGCCTTGACGAGCAAAGCACCTTACTGATAATAAATTGTCCACTGACGGGCAGTAAATGCAGTTCGCTATCGTAATGTTTAAAGAGTCAAGTTTAACGGTACCCCTGCCAAGTGACTGCAAGACTTGTGAATTGGCTAAATGTACATTACCAATTTCCTCTTCGAAAGAAATAAACAAGCTTCGATCGTTGCAAATATGCTGAGATGCTCCTGAGTCCACAACAAAAGACTTCCACTTGGCACGTTTAAGTCTTTTACTATCTGTTGTCCTAGCATGGAAAACTCGCGGCTCGTTTCTGTCTCTACTATACGATGTCGGCTGCTGGGCTGACGACCGTGACTGACGAACAGAAACAGGCTTGGGAGTACTTTGCTTTCTTTTGGATCTGCAGTCCTTTGCAAAATGTCCTTGTTTATTGCAGAACCAACAACGCTTTGCAGCTTTAAATGCAGTTGTATCACCACAGGTTTGCATATGGCGTTCCTCATTACTTCTGGAAATAGGAGTGTTTATGGCACAAGCCTCCCTTCTGTCCAACTCGCCCATTAATCTTGCCGTTACCCCTTCCACAGTTAATTGTGCTGGTGGAACAGCAGATATCTGGCTAGCTATACCATCGAAGTCCTCGTTAAGGGAACAAAGAATGATAAAAACATACTGAATATCAGGTATCTCCATGTCCCTTCGAATTAATTCACCACGTATTGCCTCCAGACGTCTCAAGTGTGCTGCCAAATCACCACCAGGCTGCAACTTCGTCTGGTACAACTGCTTGAAAAATGTCAATGCTGATGCTGACTCTTTTCTAACATGCACTGCTGCAAGACTGTCCCACATTTCTTTGGCAGTTTTCTTATTTCTTATATAGACTACTTGCTGGTCGCTGACTGCCAAATTAATTATCGCCCTGGCTTTTGCATCTCCTTTCGACCAAGCATTAGTCACAGGGTCAGGAGGGTCATCAGTTACATAGGTCCATACTTCTCTAGAGGTCAAAAGCGCCTCCACCCGAAAAGACCATAAACTATAGTTCTCATCTGTTAGCTGTGGGAAGACCAGAGCCTTCTCAGCTTCAGGAACCCGGTCAACCATTCTGGAACTCTTCCAGACCCACAGAACTACACTAACAGGAGAAGGAGTTTTCAAACCTTTCTCAGAGTCCAAAAATATGCAGTCATCCACTCAGCAGCTGGGCCCATAACCAAAGATGTTGGCTGTTTGCAGTTTAGTAGCGCAGAGAGCTTGCTGGGGAGACCATGCATTAAAAAAATAAAGGACTCAAAAATAACTTAAACTAGGTTTTAATAAGAAAAACAAAAACTCCTTTTACTCTAAGTACATTAACAACCAAACCAGACCCAACCACCAACCCATCCCCCAGGGTAATGGGAGAGCTAGGTGCTGCTCCTTATATACTACACCCAAATGCTGACACACCTTAATCAAATACAACTCAGCAGCACCTGCTATGCTTCACAGCTGTAAAGCTGGGTCTCGTTATCTTACTCTGGCCCTTGCTCTGGCCCCTTAAAGACATACACATCGGGTGCAACAATGATGAACCTTTACATTTAAATAAACCATTCAACACTTGTACCCCAGAAACTCGACTTTTCTGGCATGAAACTGACATTTTCCCAGCTTGACCCACAACTGGTGCTTCTGCATTCATTTTAGCACTTCCCTGACGTCTCTGACATGTTGATCCTCGTTGTCCAAATAAATTAAGACGTCGTCCAAGAAGGCTACGCAGTTCTTGTACAGCAGAGACCCCAACACGTGGTGCATGAAAGCTTGAAAACAGGCGGAGCCCGACTGTAATCCAAAAGGCATAACTAAGTACTCAAAGGCCCCTAGGGGTGTGAACATTGTGGTCTTCCATTCATCCCCCTCCCTCATCCTAATCAAATTGTATGCTCTCCTGAGGTCCAGCTTGGTAAAGATTTTCCCCTTCCTCACTCGCGTTAAAATGTCGTCAATCCTGGGCATTGGGAAGGTCACGGGTTCCGACACCAAATTGACGGCCCTATAGTCCACAACGAGCCTGGGTTTATTAGTGTCTTTTTTGTCCACAAAGAACACCGGACTGCCTCCCACCGCTTTTGATTCTCTTATGAAGCCTCTTTTCAGGTTCTTGTCAATAAATTCCCGCAACTCTTTCATCTCCCTGTCCGACATGGCATACAGTTTACCCACCGGCAGCTGCGCCCCTGGGAGCAAGTTGATCTGGCAGACAAAGGGCCTATGGGGGGGTAGTCTATCTGCCTCCTTCTCGCTGAAGACCTCCTGCAGATCCGCATATTGTGGTGGCACCTCCCCTTTCTGCTCCACAGCCATCCCAGCCACCCTGGCCACGGTCATCCTTGAGGTTTCCCCTCCTAGACAGTGTTCTAGGCAGTAAGCGGACCCAAAGGTGACTGTCCTCTGATGCCATGCCACCACTGGATCATGTTGTGCTGGCCAGCTCATCCCTAATATTATTGGGGGCCCTGCCAGAGCGGCGACGTGAAAGGCGATGGTCTCCGAGTGCCTGGAAACCCTCATTCTCATTGGTGGGGTCTGGTGTGTCACTTCCCCTCCCAGAAGCTCCCTGCCATCAATGGTGGTTACTTGCAAGGGGAAATCCAAGGGCAGCAAGTGGAGCTGGTGCTCTAGTGCAAAGTCTTTGCTGAAGAAATTGCAGGAACTGCCTGAATCCAGCATCCCTTTCACCTTGACTGGGTGCCCATTCGGGAGTTCTAGCACCACTTCGATGGCTATAGCCGCCTTGGGGGGGTCTGGTTGGGGCACTTCTACTGGTTGCTGGCCTGGCTGCTGTGCCCGCTGAGTGGCAGCCAAGCGTTCCCGTTTCCCTGCTCCTGCCCTTTTTCTTTCTTTCTTTTTTTTAAATAAGATATTTATTGAAATTTTCCACTTTAATACATTAAAAAATCAAAAAACAAAAAACGAAAAAAGTTAAAAACACATAAAGTTTACATTCCTTATTTTTCTATAACATATTTCCCTGACCTCCCCACACCTCCCCTTCTTATATTCCGATTCAAATTGTTAGTTCAACAAGTTCTTATCCCCAATTTTTGACCTTTTTCTATTTAGTTCATTTTTAAAAAAGCCAATTTTACCTTATAAACATCAATATTTATATATCAATACTCATTCTTAAAACCTCTTTCTAAAGTCGACCCAAATTCCCTTCCACGACTTCCCCAATTTTCATACGAATAGCAAAACAGAGTAAAAGCAAAAACAGATTGTAATTATGCACCCTTTGGATCCCCAAACTCCACCCCCCTTTCCCAGTTTCAATCCCCAACAAATGTCCATCAGTCTTAATCTACTATCAGCCTGGAGATCTCCCGTCTGAGGCTCTTAATTCTCTCTCAATTCCTCTCTGCCGGTTTTTTTGATAGTCCTTAATATTAAACACCAGATCTCGGAGAAGCTCTAGCCGATTGGGATCCATGTTTCTTCCAGCCAGACCTCCATACTTAAAAGTGGAGCCCGAATCTTGTTTCTTACTCCTTTCAAGTCCAAATGTCCCCAAAGCTCCAACTTCCATCTTAATCAGATTTGTAATCCTTGGATCTTCAGATCTCCACATAAGGAGATCTCTCCATTCTTCAATCTCCAATTCAAACCAGATTTTCAACATCAAGTTCTTATTTTCCTTTGTAGCCATCATGTCAGGCCTCTGGCTCTCCTTTGTCATCTGCAGCATTACAGCTCCTCCTTCCTTTTCCTCAGAAACAACATATATCTCTTTCTCCACACTCTCAAAGTTCTCAAGTTTCTCTTCTTGTCCAGCTGCATGGACTTCCTGAGTCAAGTCCTTATCAAATTCAATGAGTTTATTTACTGTTAAATCCAGAGTTGCAACATTTGTAGCCAAAACATCAATTTGGCCTTGTAACTTTCCCAAGAGAATAAAAACTCTGTCCAATTTAGCATGTATTTTCCCTCCTTCAGCCATTCTTGTAATGTCCCAAAACCCGCTCTAGAGGGATTTTGGTTACTTAAAATTCCTTCCAGTTCAAATCCAAAAGTCAAGTTAGTTTGTATCAATTCTTCCTTGTTTTCAACAAATTATAACCAAATTGTAACAAATATAACCAGCAGAGACAACAGAAACAAAGTTCTCTTTTTCAGTTTTGACAGCTAATTTGACAGCTGTCAAACTCTTCAATACCTCTTCAACAGGCTCTCTCGCGGATCCCTCCCGGGTCCGGAGGGGTGGCACTTCAGCTCCCAAAATTAGCTCTTATCCTCCAGTAAAATTACTTATACTGCCAAATCGTGAAATTAATGTCTTTTGCCCAATAAACAAGAAAAAATTCTCTCGACCTTAGTTAGCTGATCCTTGCTTTAGATTATTTACAAGACGGGGAGACGGACTTCCTGTTTGCGCCTTCCCCGATCGTGCCTAATTCAAAAAAAAATTTTCTTTGTAAATCCAATTTCCGTACTACTCACGGGTTGTTGCTTTTAATGTCCAATTGTTCACAAGAAGAAGTCAGCGCTCTCCGACCATGGCATGCGGCTTCACTCCGCGGGAGAAGCAGTCGACTCTCAGCACCGCGCCGCTCACCCCGTCCCCCGTTCCGAAGCCTTTAAAAAGGCTCCTTCGCGGGTTGGGGGGGCGCAAACGGTGCCCGCCGAGTCACCAAGTTCACAGGCTTCACCGCCTGTGATTTCTGAGGGTCCCCGCGTCGCCGCCGCAGCAAGACCCAACTCCTGCAGAGCCGATTCCCTCCGGAGCTCGGAGGGAATCCGCCATTAGCCGATGGCGCTAACCCGGAAGTTCCTGCCCTTTTCCCACCTCCTCCTCACCCCCTACAGCTCCCACCATTCCTTGCCAGGCCTTTCTTTGAGGACAGACCTTGGCAAAATGTCCTGGCCGCTGGCAAAGGAAACACTTCTTGGTGGTTTTCCAATCCTTTCCCTCCTTCTTGCGACCTTTGCTGGAACTTGAAACTTCCCCCGCGCGCGCCCCATGTATTTCCATTGGCTCCGCCGGCGGGGAAGGCTGCCTTGATATTTCAGGAATGCGGTAGTCATGGCAACGTTGCTCTCTCCCTTCCCGCCTCTCCTGGGCCCACGCTTCCTGGCGTACGCCAATCGCAAGCACAGCCTTGGTCAGCTGATCCATCGACTGCGGGCGGGGTGCGCAGGAAAGCTCATCCTTCACCGTTGGGGACAACCCCTCCTCGAATAACATTTGTATGGGTTCAGAGTCCAGTTGCCACCCGAGCCAGTGAACTATCATGGCAAAGCGTGACCAGTAGTCTCTAACTGACTGGTTCCCCTGTTTACAGTTCATCAGTTCCCGCCGAGTCACACTTTGTTGTACATCACTGGAAAACATTGCATCCATTGCCTGGAAGAATTTCCTCAGGTCCTTCAAGGCGGCATTCTGCGTCGCCATTAGGGGCCTGATCCATTCTCTGGCCCCATCCTGCAGGTGACCTACAATATAGGCAACCCTCGCCCCATCGTCTGCAAAATCATCGTGCTGCAGTTCCAACGCGTACTCTATTTCCGTTCGGAACGCACTATAGTCCTGGGGCTTCCCTCCAAATTTGTGTACCAATCCCGGTACCTTCCTTGCTATGGGGGTGGGTCTGACCTGTGCATCTTGAGTCCGCCTTTCGTCCAGCCGCGCCGTCAGAAGGGCCACATGCTGTTCCAAATCTCGGTTCCTCTCCACCAGATTTTGCCCTCCAGCTGCTCCCTCCGTGGCGTTCGCTTCTCCGGTTTTGCTCATGATGCTGCCTGCCTGCTGCTGTGCACAAGCAACTCCAGGGACTGACGGATTGCTGTAATGCGTATGGGTTGCTCGTGCGTAAACTGCCGCCTCTCCAGGCTAAATTGCCTTGTTAAACCTTTCTGACTGGACAGCCCTTCTCACCGTGGCTGCCTCAGTCGCTAGCAGAATCCGTCAGTGGGCGTTTCTTATATCTCTTCCAACATAAAAGTTGTTTGACGCCCAGTCTCCTCCTCCTCTCACTGCGCGGGAGTCTTCTGCGCAGGGAGGGCGTGGGTAGCGGAGGACCTGTGCTCTCCCCACTGATGTCCAGTGAAGAATCCTGGAGCTCTCCCGCCGATTCCCCCATCTGCCCCCCTTTATCCCTGGTGTTGTGCTGATTTGCTTCCCCCTCTACTGAGCTGCCTCTCCCCCTGCTGGGCCCTTCGCCAGCATCATCTGGGAGCCTTCCCTTCGCCTCTCGCTCCGATGTCAGTTCCCTGACAAAATCCCTCTGCTCAATCAGGGTTGTATTTACAGTTTTTTATTGTGCATTATTGACAAGGTACAGAGCATCGCTTCAAGCGTCCAAATCATCCGTAGCAGATCCTGGGAGTGGGAACTTCCTGCTCCTCCAGTAAAGCAGCTTGGGCAATCCCAAATGTCTATGTTGTTCTCTGCGTTTAAACCACCTCCTGTCCTGGGCTGACGGAACTGGTGTTCCCTCTCCCTCCGTGCCTGAGCTGGTAGAGGGGTGCTGCTGCTCTCGTAACATCAGGGAGCCTTGCCTCCGCCTGAGTGGCTTCCCCTTTCGCTCCACACTCTCTCTCAGTTCTGCCTCTTCTACCGGCTCCCCGCTCTCCCCCTCCTCCAACTCTTCCCTGCTGGCTCCGTGACAGAGAGGGAGATAAATATTCCTTATCCACTTTCTCCATGCCTTGCTTAATTTTATAAACTTCTGTCTTAAATAAATGCTGCTGAGTTAACTAAACAAGATTTTAGTCTGTTTTGAAGTTTTATTTGCTGTTTTCTTGGGGAAGTGGTTAGCCTTTGTTTTATGGCGTGGCATACAGGGCCATTCCATATCAAGTGATCCAACTTTTTTACCTCATGTCAACCAGTTTTCTTAATATTTTGTACACTTGTTAAATGATCAAATCTAAAGTTTTATTTTTTATCTCATCCCATTTGTGAGTTATGAGGGTTTGATTTTTTTAAAAAATGACAATTTTGGCCTTGCTGGACTACACAAAAACCTTAAAAGCTCAGCTCAGAATTGTGATACATCAAAACCAAAAACACCAATCTCTTCAGAACTTTATGGGCTTTAATATGATATGTCACATGATGGACTTACTTTTAATTTCAAATTTAAGTTACAAAATTTAAATTTTAAATAAGTGATTAAAAAAATTAATATGATTAATATTTTCAAAAAAAGGTATTGATTACTTAATATTTCTTAAAGCTACCTGCAAAATTTCATCTTGGGATCTCAATGGGATCACTTTTTTAAAAAAAATGTTTTGTATGTACATGTCTGCCTTATTGGGTTCTGTTTAAGATAAATGGGTCTTTTTGGAGTAAAATATAACAGAAGAAACAAGACTTCAAACTATAATATCAGTGACCAGGCATTTCTTTAGAAAGTTATTGAATGAAATGGTATCTGAAAAGCTAGTCAGGCTTTTTTTTAAACAACGTGCTCCAAAGCAGAGTGATAGCTTACTGTTGCATGATAGAATTAACGCTTTGAAAGAATTATTGTTAGTACTTCATTTCATGAACATTACAACAAAATACATCTAAAAAATTTTTATGACACTGCTGGAACTGTTTAACTGGTGCCAATATAACTGTAAGTGACGTGGCTGAATTGACCTCAGGGGAAGATCCGGACTCTGTCTCTCTCTATTCATCTCCTGAGTCCAACTCTGGAGACGAAAGATCGCAGACAGAGCAGGAGGAAGTGGGCTCGACCCCCCCCTTCACAAAGAGTTCCCTGACTCAAGTAGAACAGACAGCTTACAAGAAGGGGGAGAGAGATTGACGACAGTGAGAGGGTTGCCATGTAACCACCAGAGACTTCTTCCTTTGAGAGTGGGGAGGATTTTCACCCTCCTAGCCCCCGTTCTTGGAGAGCTGAAAAGGTCAGAATGCAACGGAAGGGCAAGAGGGGCAAGGCGGGGCCTTGGCGTCCTTCCTGCTGTGACCGGGGTGGAGACTCAGACTGACCAACTTGTTTTCAAGAGTGGCAGGCTGGAAGTCGCATGCTGGATGTAATCTGTAAATAAATGTACCATAAAACTGCCAGAGAGTCATTCACTCTTATCAAGGCTTGCTTGCTTGCCTGAGATCATTACAATAACATCCCTTCTATCCAGTTCTTATTTTCGACAAATGAGGTGTACAGAAATGTTCATAAAAGCATGCTTTGAAAGAGTGAAAGTGATCAAGGGAACACAAGGATTTCATTGCTTTATTCCATCTACATCCAGTCCAACAGAAATTGTGACCAAGGTGTACTCCTTTACCAATGAGAATGAGACGTTCGACATTGAAGGAGGTACAAAATCTCTGGATATGCCTGAGATAACTGGGTATGTGACCTGTGAATACAATAAAACATGGTGTCCTATGTGCTGTCGTTGGACTATGAAAATGAAGAAGCAACTGTGACCTCCTTACACCTGCCAGGCCCAGCATCAACATTTGTTTACCCATCTAATCGGGATGTACTTTAAGTAGGGCAAGCAGAAGTTCTAACAATGGTTGAACCAAGGACTGCAACTGGGTGCACTTACACTTTGACAAAAAATGGAACGTTATATGCAACAAATGCTCTTGAAAAGCATTTTGTGTACTTCCGGCTTCCAGCAATGAGATATGGTGGCCTCCCAAGAGATCGGACAGCTAGTTGTGCCAGTAATTCAGGGTTAAATGAGGGTAATTAACCCTGACCCCCCCCAGGGAAGGGGGGGCTGTGCCACCCACAGACCGTCTGTTATCTGCGCTCCGCAACAAGATGCGGAGGCAGGGGTGCTGGGTGGTGGACTTCCTGTTTTACTGCCGCCATTGAAGGAGCGTAGGATCAACTCTCTGGAGAGGTCCTGAGCTTTGCGAGGCAAAAAGAGGTACGCTAGGGCAAAAGCAAACCTCGTAACTCGAGGAGGTAAATCCTCGGGGCTGGGGGTCTGGCTGCGTTCAAAGGCGTCTCTCCTGTGTGCACACCAAACCTGTCGAGGTTCGGCAAGGAGGCATGATTGAGGACGTGAATGCTAGGATCCATTCTGACCCGCAAAGCGATGCCACAGGCTCCAAAAGGTGAAGCGCTAAAGCATTCCGAGGCTCAAGACTAAACCCCCGCACCTCAAATAAAAGGAAAAGCGGAACAGAAGCAAAAGAATAAGGAGGTACAGGGGGAGTGTTATAACAATTTGGGAGTAAAGGAAATCCTCCCTGACGCTGGTGGATAAAGCAACGCAAGGAAAAATTGGTATGAGTGAGTCAGCGTTTTAAAAAGAAACTCTGCTGAGTAACAAGAAGGAAAAGCGTCTCTGCTCTTGGAAGGGCTAAGAGACAGTAAACAAGTAAACAAGTAAAGTAAAGTAAAGTAAACAAGTAAAATTAATTGGGGGATATAAGACAATGTTTCAAATACCCGCGAAACTTAGTATTTCTGTGAGGATTTTAGAACTTTGTACATATTGTTAAGGCGCTTTTGGGAATAGTAGGTTGGAAACACCATTGAACGTAAGACCCATTGATATATTGTAACAAAATTGTAACAACCTAGCTGCTGGAAGTTACTGAAGGTTCAGGACTGTAGAGAGCTTAGAGTCATTGTTTGCAGCTCTCTTCTCTACGTTTATAAGTACTGGAACTGGGCGATTTGAGACTTTTTTTTTTGCAACAGAGGGGGAATTAGAACTGCTACCACCTCTCCCCCATTGTTTGTGACTCGTGAAGTTGTGGAGAACGAAGGAGAACGACAGAGCGGGTTGTGAACTGAGTAGGAGGGAGGGACTGAAGAATTAACCACAAGAGTGGTGAAAGCTGAAATTTTACCAAAGACGTTATCAGATCATAATGCCATTACAATGAAATGGAAGACTAAAGACCCAACAGTTAGGAGGTGGAGAATAAACGACAATTTGTTAGACAATACAGAAATATTAGAAAGAACTAAAAAACATCTAAGTACTTACTTTGAACTAAACCTAAATAAAGGCACAGACATAAATGTAGTCTAGGATGCAAGCAAAGCAGTTATGCGAGGATTCTTCCTGCAACAGAACTGTATTCAAAAGAGGGAAAGGGAAAAGAATAAAGTAGAAATATTAAATAAAATAAAAGATATAGAAAAACAATTGGTTAGGAAACCAGAGGACCCAAAATTTAAACAAACAAGTAAATTGTTGCAAACGAAACTATCCGTGATTATAAATCAAGAGGTGGAATGGAAAATTAAACTACTAAAACAGCAAAATTTTGAATCAGCAAACAAAACAGGGAAATGGTTGGCTTGGCAATTAAAGAAAAAACAAGGACAGAAGATTATAAATACAATAAAAGACAATAATGAAATAATAGATAATCCCAAAGAAATAAGGAAAATATTCCTTAAATTGTATAAAGAATTATATAAAGCACCCAAAGAAAACGAGAAGATAAGAACTTATATAGGAAAACATAAATTGAGGGCAATTTCCCAAAAAAGAAGAGAACAATTAGAAAAACCAATATCAGAAGAAGAGATTATAGATGCAATTAAACAAGGAAAGAATGGGAAGGCCCCTGGCATACCAGTTAAGTGTTATAAGAAATTAAGTCAACAAGTAGTCTCCACATTAAAGGAAGTAATGAATAATATAATGGAAAAAGGGCAGATTCCCAAGACATGGGAAGAAGCATTTATTTCCCTAATACCAAAACAAGGAACTGATCTCACAAACGTAAAAAACTTTAGACCGATATCATTGCTTAATAATGATTATAAACTGTTCGCAAATATACTAGCACAGAGATTAAAAAACATTATGACTTCACATATACACTCGGATCAGGCAGGCTTTTTACCAGGGCGGCAGCTGAAAGACAACATAAGAAATATAGTAAATATAATTGAATATTTGGAAACAAAAATAAACAAGCAGGCTGCATTAATCTTCATAGACGCAGAAAAGGCATTTGATAACGTGTCTTGGTTTTTTATGAAATACAATTTAGAAATGATGGGTTTAGGAACAAAGTTTTTAAGAAGCATAGAAGCAATTTATAAAGATCAGAATGCAAAACTTATAATAAACAACGGAGTAACAGAGAACTTCCATATTACAAAGGGCACAAGACAGGGTTGCCCATTGTCACCCCTATTATTCATTTCAATACTGGAAGTATTACTTCAAAACATAAGAGAAACGGGAAATTACAGGAATAAAATGTGGGGAAAAGGAATACAAAGTTAAGGCTTTCGCCGATAACATAGTCCTGACATTACAAGAACCTCAAATTTCGATAGTAGAAGCATTAAAAGTAATAGAAGAATTCGGAGCGATGGCAGGATTTAAAATTAACAAAAGTAAAACAAAAATGATGGTAAAGAATATGAATGAGGAACAACTAGACCAACTACAAAGCAAAACAGAAATAACAACGGTAAAGAAAATAAAATATTTGGGTGTCTGGCTCTCCCCGAAAAATACAAACCTATTCAAGGATAATTATAAAACAACATGGAAAGAAGTAAAAACGAAATTGGAAATATGGAACAGATTGAAGCTATCCTTCTGTGGAAGCATAGCAGCTATTAAGATGAATGTCCTACCAAAAATGCTCTTTTTATTTCAGACCATTCCAATTATAACAGGACAAGGCCAATTCAATGAGTGGCAAAAAGTGATCTCCAGGTTTGTATGGCAAGGGAAAAAGCCCAGAATAAAATCCAAACTTTTAACGGACAAAAAAGAAAGAGGAGGCTTTTCACTACCGGACCTCAAAATATATTACGAAGCTGCATCTATAATATGGTTAAAAGAGTGGTTTAGCTTGGAAAACACGGATATATTAGATCTGGAAGGTTTCGGGAACAGATATGGGTGGCACGCATACCTTTGGTATGACAAGGTCAGAGTACATCGGGACTTTTTAAATCACATCATAAAAAGACCACTATTTGATGTCTGGAAAAGATATAAAGAAAGAGTGGTTTGAAAGAAAGACGCCATGGTGGCTGTCACCCCAAGAGGCCTTTTCACTGAAAAGACTAAATATGAAAGGAAAATGGTTGACCTATAGAGACATGTTATTGGAAGAGGACAATGTAATTAAGATCAAACCATATGAGGAATTGAAATATAAACTGCAAAGTTGGATGGAGTACCATCAAATGGGTAATATCTTCTCAAAGGATAAGAAAACAAGAGGGTTTGAACAAACAAAATCAATATTAGAAACTGCAGTACTACAAAATACCAAAAAAGCACTAAGGTCTATGAGTATTTATTAGAATGGCACACAAAAGATGAAGAAATCAAAAGTGTCATGATTAAGTGGGCAATAGATGTATGCCACAACATTGAGTATGAAAAGTGGATAAAATTATGGAATACCGGCTTAAAATTTACAGCATGTACATTGTTAAAAGAAAATCTGTTAAAAATGATGTACACATGGTACCTCACGCCAATTAAATTGTCAAAGATGTATAAAACAGGAAATAAAAATTGTTGGAAGTGTGGGGTGAAAGAAGGCAGTTTCTTCCACATGTGGTGGACTTGTGACATAGTGAAAACGTATTGGGAAAATATATATATAACGAATTAAAGAAAATTTTTAAGTATACGTTTTTGAAAAAACCAGAGTCATTCCTGTTGGGAATGGTGGGAGAAGACATTGACAAGAATGACCAGAAACTGTTCTTATACACAACAATGGCGGCGAGGTTATTGCTGGCTCAGGTATGGAAACAGCAAAAATTGCCTACAATAGAAGAATGGCAGTACAAGGTTATGGAGTATGCAGAAATAGCCAAATTAACAGCAAAAATTCGACATCAGGGGGATAAAACATATCAAAAAGAATGGGGGAAAATTATGTTATATATAGAGAAGATGATGTGAAATAGGGAAACCAGCAGAATTAAAATAATATCTCATAACGGGAAAATACAAGAAATTTACTGGATCACTGGTCAACAACAAATTTGTTTTCTGCATTTTTTCAGTTGATTTAGGACGAATCTGATGCGCTGAATCCAAAAATCACATTGGTTTTGCTCAATCAGGTCAAGTTTTTGAGCTATGGCCACATGTCGGTTTTTTATGTTTTTGTTCACATGTACGCTTGTGTGGAGCATTATAGAAGTAGTAGGTGGGGGTAAAATGCCATGTCGAAGAATTGTTTTGATTGGAAATGATTATTTTAATGACAAGAAGTATTCAGGTCCAATAGTTCTGGGTGATTATGTTGAAAAGGGATCAGTTTGAAGTCATAAAACCTCGAAATCTTCCATAAATTGGTGCGGCTGGGATCAACAGAAAGAACCGGAGCAGCCTCAAGTATCCTGATCTTCAATCAGCACGTCGTCCTATAGCTCATTGTGATGAAATTCCAGTGCCTATCTTCGGAGAACTTCCTGACATTAGTGACAAAGATGCCTCCAGTGTTGAAGGACATGAAGAAGAATAAGTGGTTCTTGAAGATGATGCTCCACATCCATTTTCCCAAAAGGAGTTGAATGATCTAGTTTGCGACCTCAGCTTGTCAAAGGACTCTGCCGAACTGTTGGCATCCAGATTGAAGGAAAAAAAACCCCTCTCTGACAGTGCTCGCATCAGCTTCTTCTGCAACAGGCATCAAGAGTACCTCTGTTTTTTCTTGGAAGAGAAGGACTTGGTGTACCGTGCAGATATTGCGCAGCTTCGGCTCAAGCTTGGAGTGCCACAGTACGAACCCAACGATTGGAGACTGTTCATTGACAGCAGCAAGCGATCACTGAAATGTGTTCTGCTACACAACGGCAACCAGTTTGCCTCTATACCCCTGGCTCACTCGAGTACACTGAAGGAGAACTATGAAGCGGTGAAGTATGTGCTGGAGAAAATTGGTTATGATCAGCATAAGTGGTTTATTTGTGTTGACCTGAAGATGGTGAACTTTTTGTTGGGACAACAGTCTGGCTTCACCAAGTACCCATGTTTTCTGTGCATGTGGGATAGTAGGGACTGTGCTCAGCATTACACGAAGAAGGACTGGCCTGTGCGGGAGGAATTGGTGCCTTGCAAAGAAAGGAACATCATCAACGACCCTCTGGTGGACAGAGACAGAATACTCTTCCCACCGCTGCACATAAAGCTCGGCTTAATCAAACAGTTCACCAAGGCTCTGGACAAGGATGGTGACTGCTTCACTTGTGCCAGGCTTTTCCAGGATTGACCATTGATTAGTTGAAAGCTGGCATCTTTGACGGTCCTCAGATCCGTCAGTTCATCAGAGATCCAGAGTTTGGAAACTCAATGAACGAAGTGGAACTGGAAGCGTGGAAGGCATTTCTTCTGGTAGAAGAACTTCCTTGGCAACAATAAGGCCAGAAACTACGCAGAAGTTGTCAACAACATGCTGACTGCTTTCAGAAACCTGGGCTGCAACATGAGCGTCAAGATGCACTACCTATTTTCACATCTGGACCAGTTTCCTGAGAACCTGGGTTCAATGAGTGACAAGCAGGGGGAGAGATTCCATCAGGACATGAAAGAGATGGAGACCAGGTATCAGGGTCGCTGGGACGCAGTCATGATGGCTGACTACTGTTGGACTCTGAAGAGAGACCTCCCTGCCGCTGAGCATTCCAGGAGTTCCAAGAAATGGAAGCTCAAGCCCTGAAGTTTGAAAAATGGTGAAGCAACATGCAATTTACGTGTACTTACCTTTATCAATGCCCCCCATTCAGTTTACAGTAAACCTGACCTGATGGAGAGAAACGGATGCCATTTCCTGATTCAGCAGTGCAAAAATACCCTAAATCAGTTGTAGAAATCTAAACAACATTCAAAAAGTAAAAAATTGTAGCCCAGTGAATAATTTCAAAATGAATTAAAAATGTATATTAGGATTATTATTGAACAATATTTGTAAATGAATATAGACAGACAGCAAGAATTTGTATATATAGAAAGATTTATTTGTTTACGGACATTTAATGGAAAAAATGAAGAAGAACAATCTTGTGGAAAATGGACAAAGACAGTGCAAAAAGTCAAAGAGGACACAGAAAAGCCAGAAGAAGGAAGGAGGGAAGTCAGCTCAGGAGAGCAAGAACAAATGTGAAATATAATGTATCTGTATGTGCAGTGTGTAACTAAAAATTCAATAAAGATCATCTGAAAAAAAAGAAAAGCATTTGGTGTACTTCCGGCTTCCAGCAATGAGATATGGTGGCCTCCCAAGAGATCGGACAGCTAGTTGTGCCAGTAATTCAGGGTTAAATGAGGGTAATTAACCCTGGACCCCCCCCCCGGGAAGGGGGGGCTGTGCCACCCGCAGACCGTCCGTTATCTGCGCTCTGCAACAAGATGCGGAGGCAGGGGTGCTGGGTGATGTCCAAGGCATGAATTTGGCAACTCTCCAAAGTCAGTCTTGTCAGCTGGGAGTCCGTTTCCTAAAATTAAGAGATTTGGCAAAAAAAAAACCAGGCATGTTCTGGATGGAAAGAGTTAAACGAAAAATCTGCTAAACTACACAGTTGTTGGAGCCCACATTTCAGACTTCAGAAAGACTCCTTTCTTGTTATTTTGCTGAATGAGGTGAGCGGCTGCCGTACTTTTGTATTTGTTATCTTTGCTATTTCATGATTTGGCAAACCCCACTAAGAAAGAATTAATTACCCAAAGGAAACCCAGGAGGAGTAAAATAATTTGACTTATTGACTCATCACAGTCCTTGGCGGAGAGCCCTGATCAAAATTGGCAGAGCAAGATCAGATATGATCAGAACAGCTCAGGCTAAGGAGGAAGATGGCGATGGTAAAAGCTCTGACGCAGTAAGAGAAAGGATACAATCAGACAAAGCCTCCTTCAATGGGGGGAGATTGGAGATTTTTTTTTTATTGGAATTGCAAAAGGGGTGTACTTTACAGAGGATGCATTTACTTGCATGGAATATTACAGTTTGAGAAAAGAGTGGCGGTGAACTCTGGGTGCCTGCCAACTGTCCGAGGGCCCCGGAGAGCTGGCGTGGGTTTTTATGAGGAAATCGAAACAATCTTTGTGTGACTTGCTGATTGCCAAGTACACCTCTACAGTACATTTGAAACATAAAAGATCAAAGACAGTGAGAAGTCGCTAATTAATTTCAACCTTGGCTGGAAGCCCAGAGCCTATTAGAACAACCATCAGCAGAAAAAGGAGGGGTAATCAAGGAGGACTGTGCTTCAAAATATTAAAACTAAGAACAATGTGGAAAAAGCTCCCTGCGTGATTATAGAAATAACGAATGGTCAAATAAAACAAGATAGAGAGTTATACCAGCGACTAACTGATAGAGAGAGGAGATTGTTAATATCAGGACTGGAAAATTGTGAAGTAATAGAGAAGATAGCAGAAAGATAAAGGATGGATACAGTGGTACCTCAGGTTAAGTACTTAATTCGTTCCGGAGGTCTGTTCTTAACCTGAAACTGTTCTTAACCTGAAGCACCACTTTAGCTAACAGGGCCTCCTGCTGCCGCCGCGCCTACGGAGCACGATTTCTGTTCTTATCCTGAAGCAAAGTTCTTAACCTGAAGCACTATTGCTGGGTTAGCGGAGTCTGTAACCTGAAGCGTATGTAACCTTTTGAAATCCAGAACATGGGAAGTCCCATTGAAATTAATTAATTTGGATTATAGAATTGGCTAGTTTTTTTGTTTTTGAATGTGGAAAGATTGGGTTTGATTTGTTATTAATATGAATTTTTTAATTGGAAAATGAATAAAAATTATTTACAAAAAAATAATGAAAAGCGTTTGGTGTAAAGTATAAATAATGGAAGAATAAATGTTTTCAGACCCATTTGATGTGTAAGGTCGTCCCCCCCATTTTGTTTGGTATGCATTTTGTTGTAATGTTCATGAAATGAAGTGCTAACAAGAATCCTTTCAAACTGTTAATTCCATCACGCAATAGCAAGCTACTCAACACCTACTTTGCCTCTGTCTTCACCCAAAAGTAAAGTGATGCCCAACTTGGTGATAACAGAATAAATGATGTAAGGAGGGACAAGATAGGGGGAAATGTAGTAAGGGAACACCTAGCTACTTTAAATGAATTCAAATCTCCAGGGCCTGATGAGCTGCATCCAAATATATTAAAGGAGCTTGTGGATGTAATTTCGGAACCTTTGTCTATGATCGTTGAGAATTCTTGGAGAACAGGTGAGGTCCCTACAGACTGGAGAAGGGCTAATGTTCTCCTCATCTTCAAAAAGGAATACCCAGGAAACTACCAACCGGTGAGCTTGACATCCTAGAACAGATAATTCAACAGTCGGTCTGTGAGCATTTAGAAAAGGATGCTGTGATTACTAAGACCCAGCATGGGTTTCTCAAAAATAAGTCATGTCAGATGGACCTCATTTATTTTTTTGATGGAGTAACAAGCTTGGTGGATCAGGGGAATGCTGTGGACATTGTGTATATTGATTTCAGTAAGACTTTTAACAGAGGCTGGATTTAGACGAACCAAAAAAGTGTTACAGGAAAATGCGTTCTAAGCTCATAATGGAAATTCACATTGCCGAAGGATTAAACTCTACAGCGCCATCTGATGTCACATGTTTATATCGCAGTTATTGCCTGAATGTAGCTGAGTCCAAAATCCCCCATGATATTCTTGTGAGGAAGCTGGTAAAATGTGGGTTGAACGAGATAACTGTTAGGTGGATTTGTAGCTGACTCACTGGCCTAACCCAAAGAGTACTCATTAATGGTTCCTCGTCATCCTGGAAAAAAGTGACAAGTGAGGTGCCGCAGGGTTGTGTCCTGAGCCCATTGTTCTTCAACGTCTTTATAAACAACTTGGATGAAGGAATTGAGGGGATGCTCATCAAATCTGTAGATGACATGAAAGTGGGACAAGTAGCTAATGCCGTAGAACAGTGGTTCCCAATTAGGGGTCCGGGGACCCCTGGGGGCCCGTGAAATGCACCCAAGGGATCTGTACACCATCCCTTGTTGGGGGACTCACTAATCTTGTTAATTGTACCACCTCAGATTACAAGTAAGGAATAGTATGTGTTAAGGGTATCGGGTGGTAGCTCGAGAGCAATCAGGCAGTATGCCTCACTAGTCTGTTCTAAATCTTTCTTATTGGTGCTAAGAAAACATTTAGAATGCAGAGCGCCTCTATTCCATGTCTTGATCATTCACTGGCAGAATCTGAGAGTGGGTGGTCCTTAAATCTTCCCCAGCAGAGTAGTTTCTTGACCCCCAGTCTGTGCCTCCCCTCTCTGCACGAAAGCCTACTGCGCAAGGAAGGTTTGGGTAATGGGGGACCTCTCTCCTCCCCGCTTTGTTCAGGCAAAGTGTCCTGGCACCGCCTCGCCTCCTCTGAGCCCTACAGCTCCTCTCCACTAGAGGCATGGCTACTCTCCTCCACTGAGGTGGTGCTGCTTCCCACGGGCCTTGGAGGCTCTCTGTAATCCATCCGCCTTTTCCCCTCTTGCCCCTGAGCCGATGGCAGTTCCCTGACAGTATGTTTGAATACTCTCTCATATAAAAAGCCTTCTGCATATAGAACACTTGCCAGCTAGGGACACAATTGCTTTAAAAAAAAATCAGTTGTAGTGGAGCAATGGAGAGAGGCTTTTCCTACTGTCTGGGGATAGGCAATAGCTCAGTGGTAGAGCATCTGCTTTGCACGCTGGAAGTTCTTGGTTCAACCCCTGGCACCTCCAGGTAGGACTGGCAGAAATCCTTATCTGAAATCCTGGAGAGCTACTGCCAGATGGCACTTGTGCTATGTCAGAGAAAATCAGTGGAGTGGTTGCTCGGGTGAAGACTGTAGCACCTTTAATGAAATGGCCCCACTGCTGCATTCACTGAGAAGCTTTGGCCACAAAGAAGATGCCAGACTCATTAAAAAAGGTACTTGATGAAGTTGTCCAGATTACTAATTTTATCAAATCTCGAGCTTTGAATGGTGGGGTCTTCTCAAAATTATGTGAAGAAATGTAGTTACTTTTACATACAAAGTGTGTTGTCTGTCAAGGGGTTAAATACTGAAATGATTCTTTGAATTACCTGATGAAATAGGACTTTATCTGACAGATTCAAAATTTCCATGTAATCAGTTGAACTATGCGTGGTTGTGTACTGTAGCCTACTTAGCAGACGTTTTCATATACTTGAACACCCTCAGCACAAACCTTCAAGGTAGTGATGTCATTATTTTTTACGTTGAAAATAAGATTGAGGCAGTGATTAAATTATGGTTATGGACGAAGAATTGATACCAGAAGTAAAACATTACATTGCTAAGCAACTAGTTTCAGAGATTTCTGCCCTGCACCAAATCCTGAAAACTCATGGATAAGGAATCCTCTTGAATGTTGAACATTTTCAGCATTTTGTTATATGAAGAACAAGCAGAGAAAATGGCTTGATGTTGAACCAGATTTGAGAATAAAAGTAGGAAATATTGAACCGGATATGGAAGGGATTGTTCAGGACAAAAACTGTTGGAAAACCGTTCAATCCGCGTTCACCATGCAGCCATAAATCAGAGGTCCGTGGAACGCTGCAAACAGCAAAAAACGCCTCCACCGGGTGCTCCAGCCGTCCTTAGTATTGCCTTGTAGCCTCTGCCATCCGCGTTGCTACCACTTGTTGGAAAACTTGCCCCCTCAGGAGAGGCTGGCCCCTCTCCCCAGCTCCCGGGGCTTGTTTGCCGGTGATCTACCCTGGCTGGCTTCCCCGCAGTCCAGGAAGATCTTGATAGGCGACATCTCCCTGCGTGGAAGATGCACACCCCCTTCCTCCTGCATACCAGCAGGAGAAAGAAGAAGGTCAGAAAGTCTGTTTCATCTATGGTTTATTTCTGACTGTACAACTGTACAAAACATGTCCGTTCACTCAGACTTCTCTCTGAGCAACTGCAAAAGACTTCCTTCACAAGAACAACAAGAAGGTCTCATATTACACAAAGAACAAAGCCCTGTGAATTCACCATGTGATGTAAACATCGTGCTGCTAGTTTGCAGCTGCGTTGTACTCATATCCCAACATACTCCCCCATATGATTTGACGTTAGCTGCGAACAAAGCTTTATCCAGAGAAGAAAACAAACAGTTGTTATACACGTAACAATTCCCTGTTGTTTCAGTTACACCTTTGGAATTACCAGCCACTGGTTCCACCAGTGTAACTCTCTGGTTGTCTGATTTCCAAGGAATGAGTGCTTCTGCATTACTTCGGCTAGGGAAGTTAGAATAGAATAGAATAGAATATCATTTATTACGGCCATAGGCCCATACAGGTAAAAACAACACATAAATAACAGCTTGTGCCGTAAGGAGAAAAAAAACAATCGCTAAAACACCACTATAACAATAAAATACTATAAAATGGAAAGGCATGCTACGCCTTAATTAGCTTGTAGAGCTCCTTGGCGTCGCTTTTGGGAAAGGACAGCAACTAGGAACCTAGCCACCTTCAGGGTCGTGTGGGTATCCTTGTCCTGCAAGATTTGGGCAAGGTGGAATTTTGGTGGGGTACCCTCTAGTTTCTGTATGATTGATCCCAACAAATTTGCCCGTGGCACATTAAACAAGGGGCAAGTGAACATAATGTGCTGGAGCGACTCCGGCGTCACCTTATCACATTCGCACACGGCGGGGGCTTGGCCCTTTGAGAACCTATGTCTCAGGACATTAGAGGGAAAAACGTTAAACCTCGCTTTGGTGAAGGCCAGTCTATGTGCAACAGTCGAAAGGGAGGAGAGGTATGATGGAACGCAGTATGTTAAAGTGATACCAATGTTCTGGGGCGAACAAACACCTCCCCCCAGCGTATAATTTCGCTGTAAATCGATGTCATCCAATCTTTGGCGGATCAGTCTCTGAGCAGTGATTTGGTCTAGTTTTAGGGAATCTGAGGGAGAGATTCCATAACTCAGGAGTTTGGCATGAATTCTACTAGTCCAAAGGCTAGAGAATTCATCTCGCCATAAGCATTGGGCAAGGTAATGGTTTGGTAATCTATGCCACAATGATAACCAGTAATTGAAGACTTGCTTCCACAGGCAAGTTTCTAAGGATGCGACCTTCAATTCTAGTCGCATGGCTGCGTTGCTTACGCACAGGGGGAGCATTAGGAGCCGACGTAGGAATTGGCTTTGCAGAGTCTCAAGGGGAGCAAGATCTGTCATCACGGCCCAGAGCGGGGCAGCATAAGCAACCACGGCAACCACTTTTGCCTTGAACACCTTTAGGGCCGAGGGAACATGCAAAGCTCCGTCCGAAAAGAAGAATCGGAGGAGCGCATATGACAAGGTTTTGGCCTTGTTAAGTAGGTGTTGAATTTGAGCTTTCCACCCCAAATTGTATTGAAAAATAACTCCTAGGTATTGAAATTTTAGGACTTGCTCTATTTTTGCCCCACCAAGCTTCCATTTGTATAATCTCCGGCTTCTGGAGAAGATCAGGATCTTGGACTTGGCATGGTTGATGGTTAATTGATTGAGTTGACAATACGAGGCAAAGATCTTCAGAGCTCTGTTTAGTCCAACGCGTGTATAAGATAGAATTACCGCGTCGTCCGCATATAAAAGGAGTGGGCAGCGGTAATCCGCTAGTCTAGGCGCGTGTGTACTTGGAGATGAGTTGACTAGGGGTGCTCGCATGTCACTGATGAATAGGTTGAATAGGCAGGGAGCCAATATACATCCTTGGCGCACTCCCTTGTTTATTGGTATCGAATTTGTAAGGTCGCCCGCTGGAGTGAATCTCACTCTGGCAAGGGTACCTTCGTGGAGCTGGCTTATGAGCCATAAGAGTCTTCTATCAATGCCCTGTTTCGCAAGTTTCTCCCAAAGAATATTTCTAGGAACGCTGTCAAAGGCTGCCTTTAGATCTAAGAAGGCAGCACAGAGGTAGCCCCGGGGGGGGGGGGGAGGAGTACTTCCGAGCCAGATGATAAAGAACTATCGCATGATCGGTTGTAGAGCGTTTAGTTCTGAACCCTGCTTGTTCATGGCCAATCTGGTTAGTCTCATCTACCCATCGCAATAATTTAGTCATCAAAAAGCTGGCATAAATTTTCCCTATGATCGAAAGGAGGCTGATGTTACGGTAGTTTTCCGGCTCCGTTGGAGAACCTTTTTTATGAATTGGTACAATAATGGCCTCCTTCCATGTTTTGGGGATGAGACCGGAAGCGTTGATTGCATCGAAGGTTTTGGCCAAGATGCCGGCCCACCATTGTGGGTGTAGTTTGATGGCTTCAGCAGGGATCAGGTCGGGCCCAGGGGCTTTGCCCGGTTTCAGCTGAGCTATTAACTTGGCTATTTCGTCAGGATCGGTGGGAG
Organism: Podarcis raffonei; assembly: GCF_027172205.1. NCBI lineage: Eukaryota > Metazoa > Chordata > Lepidosauria > Squamata > Lacertidae > Podarcis > Podarcis raffonei. The sequence continues at coordinate 14,923,560 of NC_070620.1, read as the reverse complement.
GCCAAATAGGTAGGTGGGTAAACAGGTGCATCAGATGGTCGGAGGGAGCATCTGCCTGTGAGAAGCATTTCTTCAGGAACCGTTCCCATGTCGGTGCAGAGATGACTGCCCTTGGGGAATTCCTCCCCCTTCTGTTAATCAAAGACCAGAATTCCCTGGATCTGTGTGGTTTTGAAGCAGTAATCAAAGCCTGCCAACGATTATGTTGCCACTCACGCTTGGCAATTATCTGCGTGCGTTTGTAAGCTTGCTTGGCTTGTGCATAGCTAGCTGGCAGGGTAGATGCATCAGAGGTCTTGTATGCATTATATATAGCACGGAGGCGCTGTCTTGCTTGTTTGCACTGGGAATTATACCAGGGAGCACCGTGAGTATACTCGTTTCGATTTAAATTTTTGGGTGGTAACCTGAAGAAGGACGTAAGATCAGTCATATGATGGTAGAAGCGCTTCAATACTATGCTATGCTCGTCTGAGGCAGAGCCTATGTTGGGATAGGGCCCGAGGATTTCTTTTTGAAAGAATTCCAGGTACCTTTGAGCCTGTGTCTCCGACCATTTGATTCCTCTTACTTGGAAAGATTCGTTGGTTACCACCTGAGTCGCATGTCTATGAGCCTCCGGCTGCCAGTTCAGGGAAAGCTTAGCAACAAGGGGAAGGTGATCACTAAATTGTACATTCTCAATCTTAAAGGTGGAAATACACTTAAATAGATCCCTAGAGACCAACAGGTAATCGAGGACGCTGTTTGATTTAACGCTCAGGTGAGTGAAATCCCCTGGAATATCGGGGAGGCATGTGCCATTTAAGGGGACCAAATTCAAACGGATGGCCATTTGATAGAGGAGTACTCCAGCCTCATTTGCTCTGTGGTCCTTAGAAGTTCTCTTCACGATGTGTTCCAGGTCATAATTATCAAGGTTTGGGGTAACCCACCATTTGGCTTTGGTCAACGAGTCCCAATTTGCTGCCGTACGGGCATTAAAATCGCCACCAATTATGGCAAAGTTAGTCTTACGCTTAGCAACTCCTAGTTGTGTCTTTGTCTCTGACTTAGACACACCTTTAACTTGGTTTGAGTTGTTAACAATAGTAACACATGCAACAGCTGAGGAAGCAAACTCTTGAGAGTACCTTTTGGGTGGTATGCCCTTTGTGACTCTCTCAGACCTGCGAATGAGGTGCAGATCATCCTTGCTGACTGGTTCGTCCTCTGGACTTTTGGGAGAACCACGCCCTACAGTAAACAGTGGTTCAGTCAATTCTAGTTCAGCCTTAACCTGTGGAGGACTAGACATTGTGTGTGAACCCCTCTCAATAACTGTGTCAGCAGAACTCTCTGAGCTCTCTGTGTCACTCTCAGTATCTGTCAGGGAACTGCCATCTGAGACGCAGGAAGTGAAAGGGCTCACGGAGGGTGAGAGAGACCATTCTGCTGAGGAGGGGACCAGCAGGGGGAGAAGTGGAGTTCCAAGGGAAAGTGAGTCGGAGGGAGGGCTCAGAGACACTTCAAGCGAGAACAGTGGAGAGGTTTCAAGACCTCCTGTAGGGACACCCACTCCTCGCCGGAAACTGTCACGCCGAGAGTCCAGAAGACGCGTTTCCGTTAAGGAGCTTTTATGCTGGAAGAAGTTCCGTAAACGCCCACTGTCCGATTCAACGAGCGACTGATGGAGCCATGCTTAAGGAGCTCCGTCACAGACAGAGGTTTGTGGACTTAACCAAACTCTGAGGGACTAGGATTTTACGCACAAGCAGCTCACCATCCCATCACAGCAATCGGACAGTCCCTGAAAGCAGCTTGTGCAGAGAGGCATCATGAGCAACCCAGCCGGAGCCGGGGGAGCAGGAGGAGCTGGAGAGGGTCCAAGCCTGGAAGAAAGGTACAGGGTGTTGGAAGTCCAGCTAGCACTGCAAACGGCGAGGCTAGAAGAAAGGAGGGCGCAGGATGCAGAAAAGGCAAAAGGCGCTACACTAGCAAGAAAGATGCCAGGATTGGTGCAGAAGTTTGGGGGGGACCCCAGGAACTACCAAGCCTTTAGGACAGAGATGCAGTATGCTCTCGAACTGCAGTTTAACGACTTTCCCGACGAGGCATCGCGAGTGGCGTTTGTGATTGGCCATCTCGAAGGGGGGGGCGAGAGACTGGGTTAGACCCCTGATGGCAGGGAATAGTGAAATGCTGAAGGACACGAGGAAGTTTTTTCGCGTCATGGATTTGATGTTTTCCAGCGAGATTGAACAGGGACTGGTGCGCAGACAATTGATGGCTTGCAAACAGGGGAGCCGATCGGTTCGTGAGTACTGGACTGAGTTTACAATGTTGATACATAAATTGGGATGGGACCTATTGGCGGAACCCATTCAAATGCTCTTTGAAGAGGGGCTTTCTTCGGCGGTGAAAGACGAACTTTCCCGGGCGCCCAGGGCGGAGTCTATGGACCAGCTGACCAAATCAGCGCTGACCATTGGAGCGCGCCAGGAGGCAAGAGCCTTGGAGAAGCGGGAGGGGAAAGGAGAGCGTTGGAGGGATTTCCGCATTCCAGAGATTCCAGAGCCAAGTTTCCCGCCAGGAGAGCCGATGGAAGTTGGAACAGCGCGCGCGCGCGCAGTTTCAAATCCCAGTGAAGGGAGGAAGAAGGAGGGAAAGAGCGCCAAGAAATGTTATCTCTGCCAGCAGCCAGGTCACTTTGCCAGAGTCTGCCCGCAAAGAAAGGAATGGCAAGGGATGGCGGGAGCTGTTGGGGGGAAGGAGGAGGGAGTCCAGGAGCCAGTAAAAGCCAACGCCTGGCTGCCACCGTCAGGGCACTGCAGCCAGGCCAAGGAGCAGTAAAAGTGCCCACTCCGGAACCTCCAAGACCAGCCTTAGTAATAGAGGTGTTGCTAGAGCTGGCAAACGGATACCCACTAAAGACAAAGGCGCTGTTGGACTCAGGCAGCTCCTGTAATTTTATGAGTAAGGAGTTTGCAGCTGAACACCAGATACAGACACTCCCTTTAAGCAACCCCCTGCAGGTGACCACGATCGATGGGAGGGAGCTGTTGGGAGGAGAAGTTAGCCTACAGACCGTCCCAATGGTTATGAGGGTGGCCAGGCACACCGAAAGGATAGCGTTCAATGTGGCCACCCTGGGAGGGGCTCCCGTCATTTTGGGAATGAGCTGGCTAGCGTTGCATGACCCGCTAGTGGGCTGGCATCAGAGAGTGGTCTCCTTTGGGTCAGCACATTGCCTGGAACACTGCAGAGAGGGAAAGGTGGCAGAAGGGGCAAAAGCCTTTCTAGCAGGGACGGAAGTGGCGGACAAAGGGAAGGTGCCCAAACAATGCGCTGACCTGAGCAAGGTCTTCAGCGAAAGGGAAGCAGATAAACTACCACCGCATAGAGACTTTGACTGCCAAATTAACCTGGTCCCTGGGGCCCAGCTCCCCGTGGGCAAGCTGTACGCCATGTCAGACAGGGAAATGCAGGAGTTAAGGGAGTTTATTGATAAAAACCTGAAGAGGGGCTTCATCAGAGAGTCCAGAGCGGTGGGGGGGAGCCCAGTGTTTTTTGTGGACAAAAAAAACACGGATAAACCCAGGCTTGTAGTGGACTACCGGCGGCTAAATGCCGTGTCAGAACCAGTGACTTTCCCCATGCCCAGGATTGATGACATTTTGACCAGGGTGAGGAAGGGAAAGATATTCACGAAACTGGACCTGAGAGGGGCATACAACCTGATACGAATAAGGAAAGGGGATGAATGGAAAACCACCATGTTCACCCCTTTGGGGGCTTTTGAATATTTAGTTATGCCATTCGGATTGCAATCAGGCTCCGCCTGTTTTCAATCGCTCATGAACCATGTCCTGGGACCTTTGCTCTACAAGAATTGCGTGGCCTTCCTCGATGACGTGCTGATATATTCAGAGAATGAGGAGCAGCATGTAAAGGATGTCAGGGAAGTGCTGAGCCAGCTGCAAGCAAACCAGCTGTGGGTGAAATTGGAGAAGTGTCAGTTTCACACCAAGGAGGTGGAATTCCTGGGGTACCGCTTATCAGACAAGGGATTAGCCATGGATCCAGGCAAGGTCCAGGCGGTGCTGGAATGGAAGACACCGAAAATGAAAAAGGATGTGCAAAGGTTCTTAGGGTTTGGGAACTTTTACCGTAAATTCATCAAGAACTTTGCCCACTTAACGGCTCCCATCACGGACTGTCTAAGCAGCAAGAAGAAATTCGTTTGGACGGCGGAGGTGGAGCAAGCATTTGAGGAATTGAAAAGGGCATTCGCTTCGGAAGAACAGCTCCTGCATGTGGATTTACAAAAACCCATGAGAGTGGAAACTGATGCCTCAGACCGGGCGGTGGGGGCGGTGCTGCTTCAGCCAGGGAGCAATAAGTCGGAATGGAGACCGTGTGCCTTCTTTTCGCGTAAGCTGAACAAATCCGAGAGGAACTACACCGTATATGACCGAGAACTACTCGCCATTCACGAAGCGTTCCGGAGATGGAGACACTTACTAATTGGCGCACAGCATAAGGTGCAAGTGTGTACGGACCACAAGAATTTGGAGTATTGGAGAACGGCACGAGTGCTCAACCAACGACAAGTGAGATGGGCCCAGGAGTTCTCCAAATTCAATTTTGAAATCTGCTATGTGCCAGGTCCAGAAAACATCAGAGCGGACGCTCTCTCTCGCAAACCTGAATATTTGGAGGGGGAGGAAGCGCCTGAAGAGAGACATATTATCCCAGAGGACCACTGGGTGTGTGGGGCGGCCTGGGTGGGGCAAAGAGAACTGGTAGAGGGAACGGTAAATGATGAATACGCCCAGGATAAGCTCAGAGGTTTAAGGAGAGAGGGAGAAGACCCCGGAGGTTTTGAAGAAAGAAACGGGGCATTGTATTACAAAGGGGCACTATATATACCCGAAGGGGAATTGAGGGGGAGAGTACTCAAACAGCTGCACGACAATCCCACAGCGGGGCATTTTGGGCAACACAAGACCATGTGGTTGGTGACCAGGGAGTTTTGGTGGCCCAAGGTGAGGGAGGATGTACGGGAGTATGTGAGAAGGTGTGACCAATGCCAGAGAGCCAAAGGAGAAAGGCGGGCACCAGCGGGGTTATTAGAACCGTTACCCACACCAGAACGACCGTGGGAGGCGGTATCGATAGATTTTATGACTGATCTGCCTAGATCCCAGGGGAAAACCGCCATACTAGTCGTAGTAGACCTGTTAACTAAGATGGGTCACTTTGTAGCTTGCTCACATGCAGTCACGGCGGAAGAGACCGCGAAATTGTTTGTAGAACATATTTTTAGGCTGCATGGCGCCCCCTTGAGGGTGGTCTCCGACAGAGGGAAACAGTTCACGTCCAGATTCTGGAGGAAACTTATGAGCTTGTTGCACGTAGAGGTCAACTTTTCGACTGCCAGGCACCCTGAGACCAATGGGCAGGCGGAGAGGGCAAACGGTATCCTCCAACAATACCTGAGGTGTTATGTCAATGACAGAGAGAACGATTGGGTCGAAAAGTTGGCGCTAGCGGAATTTGCTTACAATAATGCAGAGAATGTGTCCACCGGGATGAGCCCCTTTTTGGCTAATTATGGGTGCCACCCCAGGGCGTTTCCAGGGGGAGGAGGGGAGAGATGGAGTGTCCCGGCCGCTGAACATTTTGTAGAAGAAATGGAAGCGATCCATCGTCAACTCCAACTCAACTTAGAAAGGGCCAAAGAAGAATATAAGAGGCAGGCAGACAAGAGCAGAAGGGAAGGTGAAACCATTAGGGTGGGGAGTCAGGTCTGGCTATCAACCCAAGGGTTGCCGTTCAAGGGGGGTTGCAAGAAATTGAGACCCAAAAGATTGGGACCATTTGAGGTCATCCAACAGGTCAACCCAGTGGCTTTCAGACTCCGGTTACCGAACCACATGAAACTGCACCCAGTATTCCACAGGTCATTACTGTCACCATATAGGGGGGAAGGTGAAGGGGTATCCACACGGGGGCCAGCCATAGAAGAAAGGGAAAGCAGCAACCATGTGGCGGAAATCATCGACTCCAGGTGGAAGGGTAATCAGGTGGAGTATTTGGTCGCGTGGGAAGGGGAACCGGAGTCGGAAAACACCTGGGTGACGGCAGAGGAGGTCCGTGACGAGATCTTGATCGAAGCGTTCCACCAAAGGTTCCCCAGGAAACCTCAGCCAGTAGCGAGGTTCCGGAGGGAGTACTTTGGCACCACCGACGATGAGGAGGAACTGGAAGGATTCAGGGAATCGGAGTTGGAAGGAGGAACAGACTCCGATGAGGAGGAGTACTTGGAAACCGGAAACAGCAACAGGTGGAGGGAAGTGTTCGAAACTTCGGAAGATGAGGGAGGTTCCTTCAGGGGTTTTGCTCCCTCGCCTCCCGCAGAGGAGGGGAGGGAAGGGGGTGAAGGGGGCCCTGGAGGGGAGGTGGATGTCAGGGAACTGCCATCTGAGACGCAGGAAGTGAAAGGGCTCACGGAGGGTGAGAGAGACCATTCTGCTGAGGAGGGGACCAGCAGGGGGAGAAGTGGAGTTCCAAGGGAAAGTGAGTCGGAGGGAGGGCTCAGAGACACTTCAAGCGAGAACAGTGGAGAGGTTTCAAGACCTCCTGTAGGGACACCCACTCCTCGCCGGAAACTGTCACGCCGAGAGTCCAGAAGACGCGTTTCCGTTAAGGAGCTTTTATGCTGGAAGAAGTTCCGTAAACGCCCACTGTCCGATTCAACAAGCGACTGATGGAGCCATGCTTAAGGAGCTCCGTCACAGACAGAGGTTTGTGGACTTAACCAAACTCTGAGGGACTAGGATTTTACGCACAAGCAGCTCACCATCCCATCACAGTATCAGAATATTCATCTGCATTGTCATCAGTGGGAAATATGTGGAGAACCTCTCTCTCCTGTTTAGGAGTGCTCTCTAGAAACTTTGTGAGAATCACCTGACCAGATTCAGACAAAATCACTCTGTAGAACCCCTTTTCATAACCCACAAAAATGCCTTTGGCATTCTGAACCCCTTGTGGAGTTTCCGTATTGACGTGAGATCCAAAAACCTTAAAGTGTTTTACCGAAGGTTTCCTGTGGAACAGCTTCTCAAAAGGAGAACTTTCCATACCTTTTGGAACCTTTCTCACCCAAGTGTAACAAAAAGAGGATAAAGATTCAGCCCAGAACTCATGTGGTAAATGTGAACTCAGCAATTGTGCTTTCATGCCATTTTGCAACTCTTTGTTCACCTTAACACACACACTCTTGTTCCATGAAACTTCAGATACAGCAATCTTATGCTCTATCCCTTGTTTCTCCAGGAAATCTTGAAAATACTGTGAAAGAAAAATTGGCTTTTCATCTGTGAAAAGATAATCAATATTAGCATTATGAACAGTCTTAACCTTATCACAAAACTCTTTAAACCTTGCTAAGGATTCCTTTGGTGATTGCAATACGTATATCCATACATATTGAGAATAGTGATCAACAAACACAAGATAGTATTTAGCATTGCCTCTAGATGGTGCTAGAGGACCAATTACATCAGCATACATTCGCTGAAAAACACTGTTAACCTTTGTTGTCTTTCTTCCCGTGGCTTCTTTCAATACACCTGCAAGAGAAAACATCTTAGTATCACATGCATTAAGGTAAAGGTAAAGGTACCCCTGCCCGGTCAGGCCAGTCTTGCCAGACTCTAGGGTTGTGCGCTCATCTCACTCTATAGGCCGGGAGCAAGCGCTGTCTGCAGACACTTCCAGGTCACGTGGCCAGCGTGACAAGCTGCATCTGGCGAGCCAGCACAGCACACGGAACGCTGTTTACCTTCCCGCTGGTAAGCGGTCCCTATTTATCTACTTGCACCCGAAAGTGCTTTCGAACTGCTAGGTTGGCAGGCGCTGGGACCGAACGACGGGAGCACACCCCGCCGCGGGGATTCGAACTGCCGACCATGCAATCGGCAAGTCCTAGGCACTGAGGTTTTACCCACAGTGCCACCCAAGAGCACATGCATTAGACACTCTGTAATCAGACTCATCAAAAGTCAATAGATATAGTCCGTCTTTCTCTCTGGCAGAAAGATACAGCTCTCCGTCTTTAAAGATTTTGCAACTCTGCTTATCATAGGACAACACCTGTCCTTTCTTTGTCATCTGAGAAACACTCAGCAAATTGAACTTTAAATCAGGAACAAAATAAACATTATTTATAGTCAAGTTCAGACTTTCCAAGTAGACCGTCCCGACCCCGGTCGCATCCATCTCTTGACCGTTGGCCTGTTTCACAGTGAAGCGTTGCTTCTCAAACGTAGAAAACAACTACTTGCATGAGGATAAATGCTGTGTGGCCCCAGTGTCTAAAATAAATGCATTCTCAATCGATGATGAGGCTATTGGCGACATCAGAGCCTTTGCTGGTCTTGCCTGCAACTTGGCACAACCCTTGCCTGAAGCCTCTGGCTTTGCAGAGCCCCCCTTGGCTCCTTTTGACTGCCGTGGCTTTTTACAGTTCTTCTGAACATGCCCAGGCTGGCCACAATTGAAACAACGAACAACGTTCAAAGCTACAGCTTGCTCCTCTGTAGCAACAAAAGTGGGGGTGCTTGAACTCCGAGCTACATTCCTCCCATCAGCAACAGCTATTGCAGCAAGTCGGTCTCTCTCATTCAGAACCACGGAACAAATTCTCTCTACCGTCAGATGCGCGGCAGGTAGAGAACCAAGTTGACTCGCAACCGTTTTGTAAGTCTGGTTCAAGCTGTTAATAATCATAAAAAAGAATATTTCTTCCTGAAGAGGAAAATTTCTTTGCGCCATCTGCTGGCGTAGAAATTTCATCTCTGTCAGATGCACCTGCACATCCCCATCAGGCTTCAGTCTCATATTTGTGAGTTTCTCAAAATGCAGCAGCGCTGTGCCTGCGGCATCTCTCTGATGAATTCGCTGCAGCGTAAGCCAAATCTCACAAGCGAAGTCCAAATCCGCAATATGCACAAGTTTATCATCAGAAACACATAAGATGATAGCCGATCTGGCTTTCACATTCTGTGTTGAGATACTGCCAGGGAGACAAAGTCCATCATGACTCCACGTCACCTCCGGACGTCCATCGATCTCCCGTAGACACGCAGTATCAGCAATTAGCGACACAAGCTCCAGAAATAGCTTGCCACATTCCAGAGCTGATGCACGCTCTATCAGCAGATAATGCACAGCGAAAAATGCACGCAGGAGAGCATTATTTACAAGTTTATTTAGCGTTGGTCAGAACAAAGAAAACATGACTGCCTGCTTCGGTGTCTACAGGCACAGAGAGAGAAACAAAAGCATAGACGCAACAGAAACATCCTGTGAACAGGAAATACGCAGACTCTGTGACTCACAAAGCCTGCTCACTTTTAAGGTGGAACGGAAATATCCTAACATCCTCCCCCTTTTCCGTGTAACCTGTAGTACCTGTGATTCAACCCAATTGCAACCTTTGTACGTAAACCATAAGTTGTTCTCTGTTAACAACCTTAGACAACATGTTCTCTGTTAACAACCTTAGACAACAGATCAGCAGGAATTTCATTTCCTGGCATGTAGGACACCTGAATGAGTCCTTTCTGAATACACTCTCTTGCACGATGTAGCTTAATCTGCAAGTACTTGGTTCTTTGCTTGCAACTCTCCGAGTTCAGCAAAGCCAAACAAGATCTATTGTCTTGATACACTTGTATAGGACATTTCACAGAAACCCCGATGTCCTTAAACAGTTGCATCAACCATTCACAATCCATGAGTGAAAATGACAGAGCATTGAGTTCTGCTTCACAGGAACTTAGGCTAACTGTCGTCTGCTTTCTGCACAACCAGTCAAACAGGCAGTGGTTGTACATGTAGCATACTCCAGAAGTGCTTGTACCATCCGTGGTGTCACTTCCAAAACTCGCATCTGCAAAGATTTCAAGACCTCCAGTCTTCTAACTGGTGAACCTCAGCCTGTAGTGCAAAGTCCCTTTCAAATAGCGGGCTATGCGTTTCAGAGCTTTCCAATCCTGAACAGTAGGATTGTTAGCATGTCTGCTAAGCAGGTTAGTGCTTACAGCTATGTCAGGTCTTGAACATCTAGCAATGAAATTCAGCTTGCCTAGAATGCATCTGTACAGTGTGGTGTCAGAAAATGCTTCAGCAGTACTATCTACCTGGTAACCTGTCACCATCGGTGTGTCTGCTGGGTTTGCATCAACCAAATTCAACCTGGTTAATACATCAGCAATTTTCTATGTTTGGTGTACCAGAAAATTACCTGCTTGGTCCCTCTCCACCTGCAGAGAAAGATAGTTGGATACCTCACCAAGATCCTTCATGTCAAAGTGCTCCTTCAGCTGAGCTAGGGTGCTTTGGTACAAAGCCTGATTCTTCCAAAACATCAGAAGATCATCAACAAAACATAAACAATACAATTTGTTTTGCCCCTCCTTCTTGACAAACACACATGGATCAGCTTTGCCCTGGTGAAAACCCAGAGAAAGCAACGTCTCAGTGAGTTTCGTGTTCCAACACCTGGCACTCTGCTTGAGACCATATAAGGATTTCCGGAGTTTACAGACCATTCCCTTCTGTATCTGCATTCCATCAGGTGGAAGCATAAACAGCTCCTCCCCCAAAATTCTGTACAAAAAAGCTGTATTAATGTCATGATGGGAAACATGCAGTTTCTCCTCCGCAGCAATCTTGAGCATCAGCCGAATGCTCTCATATTTGACGGTGGGAGAGTAGGTCTCGTGGTAATCCTGTCCTGGTACCTGTGAAAAACCTCTGGCAACCAATCTGGCTTTGTGTCTGACAACCTTGTCATTCTGGTCTGTCTTGGCCTTGAAGACCCATTTCCTGCCAACCAGTCTCATCCCTGGGACTGCCGGTACCAGTTCCCAAGTTTGGTTCCTATTCAAGGAATCAACTTCAGCCTTCATAGCATTAAGCCAAGGCTCAGCATCTTTAGAGGCTAACTCCTGAACCTCTTTGAAGCTTGAAGGCTCCCACACCTTCTCTGAGCTACTAAGAACAGCAGTTGCCGTCTTAGCAAACTCATCAGCAAATCTCTTTGGAGGTCTGCCCTTCGTCGCTCTTTCAGATCTGCGTACTAGACGCAAGTCTTCTGGACTCATCTCCTCTTTCTTAGGAGAAAAGTGACCAATGGTGAACAGTGGTTCTTCCAGTTCATTGTCAGACGCATCAGATGGTCTGACTGAGGCCTTTGCGCTCTTGTAGTCTGCTGTGTCATCACTGTCGCTGACATCAGCAGCAGCGCCGCCCACTGAGCTGGAATCCGAACTCTGATCATCATCATCATCATCATCATCATCATCATCATCCTCAGCTTCCTCAGCTTCCTCAGCATGATCTGCTTTTTTCACATCACCTTCATCTTCCTCTGGGTAACTCTGGAAAATTCCCACATTTCCCCCCCCACTTAGGATTGTACTCAACACTCTTTGTGAACTTAATGGACTTGGAGTCAGTCATCCATACCCTGTATGCACCTTTTTCGTACCCCATGAACAAACCATGTGCCCCACGCTTCCCAAGCTTGTTGCTTTGTGGGGTGTGTACCCACATGTCAGAACCAAAGATTCTCATGTGCTTGGCATGAGGTTTCTTACCAAACATCTTCTCATAGGGAGTACAACCAATAGGTGATGACAATCTGCGATTAAAAGTGTAAACATACGAGTTCAAAGACTCCCCGCAAAACTTCTCAGGGAGATTGGCATCATGCAACAATGTTTTCAGTCCTTGCAGCAACGTTTGCTTTGCTTGCTCACAAATCTCCCATGGAGATCCAGGACTTGAGAGGCTATGCTGGATTCCCTTCTCAGTCAGGAAAGTTTCAAACTGCCGAGAAGTGTATTTTTGTATTGATCTTTATTACGGCCATTGGCCCATCGCACAACAGTTTCCCATACCAACATAATGTACTTAAACCTCCAAATTTAAAACCGCCAAAACTTACAAAAAACAGACAAGAACCAAAGCAAAACAAAAACAAAAGACCAACATCATACATTACAATAAATTTGTAACATAAACATCGCCCTCTACTCATAAATTAGTAGAAGACATCAATGGTGATATCACCTAATTACATCCTAAAACATAGATCATAGTTTAAAGGGATTATCCGAGCCGCACAGTAGTCCGTTTCTCTTCTTTAGGGATAGGACGCTGATCAAGAATCTGGCAACCATGAGTGATCTTAGGGGGTCATCATCATTTAATAGATATCTCAGTTTGGCTTCATTCGTATCATCGGCAATTCCCTTTAGGTATTGAGCAAGAAACTTGCACCTGGCCGATGAGTGAAAAGCACAATCAAGAATTATGTGATGTAACGATTCCGGTGTTAGGATATTTCCGTTCCACCTTAAAAGGGAGCAGGCTTTGTGTCACAGCCTGCGTATTTCCTGTCTCACAGGATGTTTATGTTTTCTGTTGCTTTCATTTCCTTCTTCTTGCCTGAGCAGACCGGAGCAGACGGTCATGGTTTCTTTGTTCTGACCAACGCTGAATAAACTGTAAATATGCTCTCCTGCTGTGCATCTTTCGCTGTGTGAATTCTACTGATAGAGTGTGCACCAGCCTAAGAATGTGGCAATGTTTTCTTGAGGCTTCGTGTCGCTATTTGCTGATATTGCCTGTTTACGGGAGATCGATGGAACGTCCGGCAGCCGGCTTGGGGGCTCAGATGGACTTTGTCTCCCTGGCAGTGCCCCACAATTACAATTACAATCACATAAGAGCGATATCTGTCCATTGGAGAATCTATTTCTCAGCATGTTCAATGGGAAGGTGTTGAATCTTGCCTTTACAAAGGCATATCTATGAGCCGAAGAAGTTAAGGAATTCAAATAGTTTGGGAGCCTTAAGAGGGGTAATAAACCAAGGTTTAGAGGTGAGCAGGTACCATTGCCCAAGACCATTTTCTGCTGCAAGTCCATCTCCTCTAGTTTATAGGTTACTGTTCTTTTAGCTGGAACTATATCCTGCTCTAGTAATTTGGATGGGGAGATTCCCATTGCCGTAATTTTCAGTTGTAAATTTTTTACCCATGGGCTCTGGAAATCATCTCTCCACATACATTGTATCAAGTACAAGTTTGGGAGATTGTGCCATAGAGATAACCAGTGACAAAGTATGTGCTTCCACAGAGCGTTTTCCAGGGATACAATATTAAGTTCCATGCGTAGCGCTGTATTACTTACACAGTTGGGCAGTTTCAATATCCCTCTTAAAAACTGATTTTGAATAACCTCTAGGTGAGATAGGTTGACAGAAGTCCCCCAAATTGAGATGGCATAAGCAATTGTCGGGATCACCTTGGTCTTGAAGACTTTCAACGCCGATGGGATATGAAGGGCCCCATCGGTGAAGAAAAATCTCAAGATCGCCAAGGAGATAGCTTTAGCTCTATTTGTAATATAGGCTACATGGGCCTTCCATCTAAGGTTATGTTGTAACCAAACTCCCAAGTATTGGAATCTATAGACTTGTTCGATGACTCTCCCATCAATTCTCCAATTATGGAGTTTCCGGCTCTTTGAGAAAATTAGGATTTTAGATTTTTCATAATTAATTGTAAGGGAATTTGCGTTACAATATGATCCAAAAATTTTTAAGGCCCTCATAAGACCTACTCTAGAAAAAGAAAGGATGACTGCGTCATCCGCATATAGTAACAAAGGGCAGCGATAAGGTGCTAGGCGGGGTGCATGAATCCTTTCTTGAGCCTCTATTAGGGGAGTCCTCATGTCGCTTATGAACAAATTAAACAGGAATGGGGCCAATATACAACCCTGTTGGACACCTCTGTTAATGGGAATTGAATTGGTGAGATCACCCTCCGGGGTGAGTCTCACTCTAGCCGCTGAGTTCTCATGGAGTTTGATTATTAGCCAGAGAAGCCTTCTGTCGATGCCCCAGCGGGTGAGTTTTCCCCAGAGGATGCTCCTGGAGATACTATCGAATGCTGCCTTTAGGTCAATGAATGCCACACATAGTTGGCCACCCTTTGGGGTGGAATATTTCCAGGCAAGATGCTGTAAAATTAGAATATGATTAATTGTTGACTGTTTTGGGTGGAATCCAGCTTGTTCGGGCCCAATTAATTTTTTTCTCTTCGGCCCATTGAATAAGTCTGTTCAACAGGAAGCGGGCATACAGTTTCCCCACTATTGAGAGCAGACTGATATTTCTGTAATTCCCCGGGTCATCTGGTGAGCCCTTTTTGTGGATTGGAACGATAACAGCATCCTTCCATACTTCCGGGATCATTCCAGAGTTGTTAACGGCATCGAAGATGGTTGCCAGGGCTTTGGCCCACCAGTCCGCGTGGTATTTTATAGCTTCTGCCGGGATCAGGTCTGGTCCAGGCGCTTTCCCTGTTTTGAGTTTAACGATCAAGTCATGGATCTGGGGGGCCAGAGGGGAAGCTGATCTTGAGATTCATCTCTTGTGTTAACAATACAGTCAGTTGTGGCAAAGTAGTTTTTTAAGTAAGATTCCCAAACCGGGGCAGGAATAATAGTTAAAGGGTATCTTTTAGGTCTTTTATTTACCAGGAGCCAAAATTGTCTGGAGTTCCGTGATGATGAGGCTTCTATGATTGCCCACCATTGATTCACTTGCCATTCCTGTCTGGCTCCCTTTTGAGTTTGCTTGTAGGCCGATTTTGCTTGGAAATATTCTTTTGGCAGGACCGTTGCCCCGGAGGCTTTATACTCTTTGTATATGTTACCAAGAAGTTGTCTAGCCTGTTTACAAGCACTATTGAACCACAATGCACCTATCTTCCTTTGTGTTCGATTTATTTTATGCGTCGGGACAGAGAAAAAGGACGTTAGATCTTCTGACAGGTTCGAGAATAGTCTTAGAGTTTGGTCATAATCATAATAATCCTCGATTAAGCCTGACTATGCTTGTTTTAGTCCTTGTTGGAAATATGCTGAGTATTTTTGGGCCTGTAGTTCGGACCATTTTATACTTTTGATTTGCAATGCTGAGTTCGTAATCAAATGTGTTGGGTGTCTGTCTCCATCTGGGGTCCAGTCTATAGTCATTGTGGCGACTAACGGTAGGTGGTCGCTCAGTTGAATATTTTCAACTTTAAAGTGGGAAAATTTGGGGAATATGTCATGAGATACTAACATATAATCCAGGACACTGTTTGCAGAGGAGCTTATGTGTGTAAACTCACCCGGTACGTCAGGCGGGCAGTTCCCGTTTAGAATCACTAAGTTTAGACGCAGTACCAATTGGTAAAGAAGGGTTCCTGCTTCATTTACCCTTTTGTCTTTGGAAAGTCTTTGATTATGGAGGGAGAGGTCATTAATGAATTCTTGGGTTATCCACCATTTGGCTTTGATTAAGGACTCCCAGTTTGTTGCAATGCGAGCATTGAAGTCCCCTGCTATAACATTGGGTATATTGGGGTATTTGGAGTGACAAAGAGTAAGATGTTCCTCCAAGATTCCCCATTTATTGTGTAAGTCTGCAGTGTTGCCTCCAGGAGGAAGATAAACATTTGTTATAACAAGTTCAAAGTTTTTCCCCGTAATCGGGGCTGTAATTGCAAAGGTGGAAGCATTTACAAGCGTGAGTTTTGCCTGTATTTTCAAGGAAATTGCTATAACTAATCCTCCACTAGGCCGGCCTCCTTTAGTAGACGGGCATGCCGGTAATGATGTAACATCAAAACCATTAATGTCTACTCTCCCCTCTTCCCATGTTTCCTGCAAGAGAATTACTTGGTGTGAGTTTATTAGTTTTACAAGATCCGGGTCAGATTTTTTCCCCTTCCAGCCTGCTATGTTCCAGCTTAAAAGGGAGAACGGGAGAGGATTTGACTGAGGTTTGGGTAGTCACAATGGAGAAGGGGGGAACGCTGATCTTGGTGGGTTGTCAAATTTAAAGAAGTCAGTAATTTTCCTTTGCCTAATAGTAGATGACTTCTCTCCTTTTGGCACAGGTGTGCTTCTTGAGCTATTTGTAATTATGCTCTGCTCGCCCGATCCTATAGGGGTAGTGTCCTGGTTTGGTCTAGTCTCCTCTCTGGAATCCCTTATTTTATCAGAGAGCTTATCACCTAGGGGAGCAGAGATTAAGTCAGTACAAGTTTTAACTATTATTGGATTTTCCTTCCGTGGGTATATCATCTTATTTATATGGCCCACGGGGTCTTCTGTCCAGTCCATATCGGTAGCGGATTGAACTTCTAAATCATCAGCTAGAGATTCTCCGTCCGATAATGATGACTCCAGGTCAGGCATTGAGGAATGTGTCGAAATTTTGTTTACATTTTGCTGTTCTTTAGCAGGTATAACCATTCCAGCAGGTGCAGGAAGAGCTGGTTCCAGATTAACTAATAGGGGTGGCGAGACGATTGTCTGTATCGTTGCCTTGGATTTTATGGACCTATTTTGAGGCTGTGGGCTAAATTTGAGAAGGTCCACTGAGCCTCCAATGGCCCTGTTGGTTTGAATTTCTTTGTTTCCTATTTTGCTTTTGGCCTGAGACATCTTCTTCCTTAATTTGTCTAATTTATTTATTATTTTTTCTTTTTCTTGTGACTGTAATTCGTCAAATGAATTCATAAGGGCGCTTTCATCAATGGATATTCTGGAACCACCCAAGTTCGTTCCTGGTTGTGGACTGCAGGCAATCTCCTCCGTTCTCTGTGGGGAAAGCAACATCTCTTTGTCTGACGATTTTGTAGAGCTTGTTTCTGAATCTAGTATCTCTTTCTCTTTTTCCACAAGTAGTGGTTTTACTATGCTGTCCGCAAAAACCCTTGTGGGTATGATTTTTATTTTTATAAATTTCCATTTTTGTCTTATTATTAATAAGGGTAGTCTCAGCGAACGGAAGGCTAAAATAACTTTGTAAGGGCCATTTGATTGAGTTAGCGGAAGTAAAGCATGAAGATCAATATGAACTATGCTTATTCTCAGGATTTTACTTAGGGCAATTTTAGCTCCTT
Source organism: Podarcis raffonei (assembly GCF_027172205.1). Taxonomy (NCBI): domain Eukaryota; kingdom Metazoa; phylum Chordata; class Lepidosauria; order Squamata; family Lacertidae; genus Podarcis; species Podarcis raffonei. Next base: position 14,906,534 of record NC_070620.1, on the reverse strand, counting down.
CCAAGCTTGACCAGTCCCATATCTCAGACCTTATCGTTAGGCATATCTTCTTAGGTTGCAATGTTAGATTTTGCTTACACATGAGATCGTTTAGTTTGTATTTTCCCATCCCCTTTGCCCCAGAGTTTGGTGGGGCTATCACTGGAGGTCCCCTCTGGTAGTTATTTTTGAGGGCAATTTTGGCATCCATATCCATCACTTTTTCCGTTAGCTTGGAAATTGAGCACGTCAGAAAGTCTATCTTTTTAAATATACAGTCCAGTGTCCTAATGACTAGTTGTAAATGGGAGGACTCATTTCCCAGCTGGTTTTCTTTATCCCGGATCTTTTTCCCATCCACATCGGGCCCGCCCTTGATGGGAGTGCTCATTAGATTACAAGTGTGTAAGGTGGTATTTTGGGACTTGGGAATGTTATTAGCTACATCCAAGTCACTTAGTGGAAGAAATCTATTGTATGTAGTAACTGCTGCTTGAAAATTTGACTGGTCTGTTCTTTCTTTCGCTTGTAGCTTAGGGCTAGGGAGAAGCAGTAATTCCTCTGCTTCTCTGAGGCATTTCCTCTTGCCCATAGCTACAGTAGATATGAGCTAAATAATGTAAATAATACAGGAGAGAAGAAGGGGACTTCCTACCACAGTCAATGATTTAGCTATACAGCTGAGTATTTAACTCCAGGGATTTCTCCGCAGTTCGTTAAAGAGCTATAATAAGAGTCAAATTCCGATAAAGATTTACCCCTGTTGAGGGCTCAAGTAGATCAGCTCAGCTCAGCCCTCTTCACGATCAATTGTTCAAGGCAAGGGCTCTCAATTTGAATCTTTATCCAGTCCCCCATCCCTCCCCTATTCGGTCTCCGGGAAAAATGCAGGCAGGCTTTACTTGGAACAGAAGGTCTCACCGCTTTGTGAACTTCCAGGCTTTTGTTTGATTGATTTAAACTTCCGTCTCCTCTCTCTTCACCCCTCTCTGCCGAAAACTTCTTCTTCACCTCTCGGAGTGTAATTTCAGCAACCCGAAGCCTCGCAGCCTCGCAGCTTTCCACTCTCGCCGCTTTCTTTCAGCCTCGGGTGGTCGTGAGACTGTGGAGAGACCTGGCGAGCGAGTGACGGGCGTACAGGGCAGCGTCAAGGCTGCTGCTGCTCTAGGCAAGTAATTAAAACCACTTTGCTGAGCTCCTTTGCCGTGGGAGTCACAGGCTTTCAAGATTAATGGTGTCGTCTATTGTTCCTTATCTGCAAGGCGCTGACTCATCCGGCACTTTCTCTGCTCACAGCTCAACACTCTTCTGCTCTCAAGCTCCAGGTTAAAAGAAACAGTTGTGATTAAGAAAAATAAAATACTTGGTCTAAAACGAGTTAAAACGAGATAAAATCAATTAAAACTCAGTTAAAATTTGTGGAGCTCTGGAGCTGACTGCCTAGCCTGCCGCCATCTTGACCGGAAGTCCCCTGCCGAGAAGTGAATTCAGCCTCTCGATTAGTAAACAAACAGCCAATGCGTTTACTGTGAACATTCTCCAACCAAGCACAGAATGCCTCGAACCTAGGAAATGCGTCCGATTTCTGCTGGAGGATAAACACATGAATGTACCTGGAAAAAGAATCAATTAGAACCATGAAGTACCTTGCTCCACCCAAAGAGGGCGCAAGTGGACCAACCAGGTCTGCGTGGACTAGCTGGTAGGGTTTGGAAGCCTGCCTGCTAGACTCCTTGCCTTTTGGAGCAACCTTCACCTTGTTCTCTGCACAAAATACACATTTCATGTGATACTTACAGGGTTTGATGTTCAAACCCTGAACCAACTCAGGCATCTTGGCCAGCGCCTGCCAAGACATGTGACAAAATCTTCGATGTGCTTCATGAATACATCCTGCATGAATAATTTTGTTAGTTTGTGCAACACAACAAGAATCAACATTAGACACAGCAACAGCACCATTTACATCATAAGTTAAACAGAACAAACCATCTATAAACTTTGCATGCAAAATGTCCTCTTTGCCTTTCCTGATGACACAGACGCTCCTCTTGAAGGAAATCTCAAAGCCACGCCCAGTCAGCTGTGGGACACTGAGCAAATTGTCTGCAGCACCTGGAACATAAAGTACATCTTTGATGGTAGTGTGCAGACTCGCCAGTTTAACAGTCCCTTCTCCTGCAATTCGCATCGTCTTTCCATCAGCCAGGTGGATCTCACCATCTTGAGGTTTGAAGGAGATAAACAGATGCTTATCTTTTGACAGATGGCAGGTGCATCCAGAATCTACAAAGTCAAAGTCAAAGTTTATTAGGTTTGTGAGGTCCATGCCTTTACACAAAATACCATAAAACATTATTAAAAGATAAACAATAAAATTATAAAAATAAGCTAAAATTCATGCCATGCTGTCCCAGCAAGGAAACTACCCAAAAAAACTCGCCATTCAGGAAAGAAGATACAGCAACAGGTTAGGAGAGCAATGGGAGGAACCTCACCATTTCCTCCAGGAACCGTACCCTAGTTTTCATAGCCTTCACCACAAAGACCGCTACCACGTGAGAAATCCGTGGATCAGCGTCCACCAGTAAAAACTTTACTTGGTCCTCAGGGTTGGCTATTGATTTGGGAATAGTTTGTAACATCGCATCCCTGAAGGCCGAATAGATGGGACAATACAACATGTAATGTGTGAGATCCTCTTTGGTTCTCATATGACAAGGACATATACGCTGCTCTACTGGGATTTTTGCATATCTGCCTGACAAATAGGCCGTAGGAATGGTTTGAAAACGGGCCATGGTGAAAGCTCTCCGAAGGGTGGGGTTGGTGATATTCGCCAAATAATTGGCGCAGGTTTTGACTGATTTCAGTCGGGGAAACCAGTGGGAGAACCCTGGGTTCTGTATTTTTGTAATATCTAACAGAGCGTCTCTCTCCAGGATCCATTCCCGAACTTTGTCCGGGCTCCACAGTTTGAGAATATTAAACTCCGGTAGGGTGTATCTAACCAGGATCTCAGATAGGTTTTGACGCCAAGTGGTGTTCTTTTGAAGAGATACAAAGGCTTGTTTGGCCAATAAGGTGTTTGAAGTGTTTGCAAGGTTGATGTAAAATCGTAGGAATCTTAAGTGGGCCCTGGCAGACACAGAGGGTAATCCAACTTCCACCCTCAAGAAAGCTGCTGGTGTTCCTTGAGGAAGGCCTAGAATCCTCTTGAGGTAATAATTTTGCAAAATTTCAAGCCGTTCCAACAGCCTCTGGTTCCACCCCCAGAGTTCTATCCCATATAACATCTGGGGAATAGCTTTCCCAACAAAAGCTCTTAATGCTGGGATCACCAATTGTCCTCCCCGAGTATGGAAGAAACTAAGCAGGACACCAATTGTTCTTCGTGTTAGGATGGTTACAGCCTTAAAGTGGGCTAGCCAACTAGATGTAGCCTGAAATGTAACACCCAGATATTTAAAAAAGGGGCACTGTTCAATCACATGTTCATCTAAAGACCATCTAAAGGTGTGGCGGGCTCTAGTAAACACCACAATTTTTGTTTTGTCATAGTTTATCTTTAGTGAGTTATGAGAGCAGTAGGCTGCGATCCCCTCCAGCATGCTGCGTAAGCCTCTTCGGGTGAGTGCCATTAAAGCCATGTCATCGGCGTATAGCAATATATTCAAACGTTTACCTTCAATGGCTGGAGCCGATGACTTGTATTTTGCCATGTACTGAACAATGTCGTTTATATAAAAGTTAAAAAGAAATGGGGCTAGCAGGCATCCCTGTTTGACCCCTTTCCCCAATGGCAGTGGGTCCGTAAGAGTTCCCAATGGCCCAGTTCTGATTTTGACTGTAGTATCTGTGTGTAACTCTCTGAGAATTTTTAAAAGTCGTCTATCAATATCCGTTTCATATAATTTTTTCCATAGTCTATCTCTACAGATTGAGTCAAAGGCAGATGTCAAGTCAACAAAGGCCACAAAGAGTCTGCTCTTATACGCTTTTGCATATTTAGCTACCAGGGTCTGTAGTACCATACAGTGACCTATCGTATTGTGGCCCTTTCTAAATCCTGCCTGTTCCTGGTTGAACAGGTTAGAGTGGTCCGCCCAGTCTACCAACTTGTTTAATAAGTACCTGGTATAAAGTTTGTATGCGATGTCCAGAAGGCTTACAGGGCGGTAGTTTGCTGGATCTTGAATATCTCCCTTCTTGTAGATAGGGGCTACCACACTTAGTTTCCAGTTTGCTGGGATTTTACATGTGTTGTTTATTGCCGTAAAAAGTTTGGCCAAAAACATGGCCCACCATTGGGTATTTGATTTAAATACCTCAGGGGGGATCATATCCTCACCAGGAGCTTTGCCATTTTTTAATGTTTTAATTAGCTGTAGGCACTCTGATTCCGTAACAGGATCCCAACTAGCTAGATGAACATTCTTCAATGGAAGGGACGGACTCAAATTAGCAATATTTGAGGGTGTGTATAGCTGGAAAAAGTGTTGAAACCACACATCGGATGGAATACTGTTGTTTACAATTTTTCCTTTGGATGAGACTCCCTGTGCTACTATTGCCCAAAATTTTCTATCGTCTCGCGATTTAATCGCCTTATCAAGTGCCTCCCATTGTTCTTTCCTATAAAGGGATTTCTTGAGTTTTAAGGTGTTTTTATAGTAAGAGCGCCATCTGTGGAAGTTTACCATAGATGACAGAGTCCTCTCCTGTTTTACCTTGTTTTGTTGTTTCCTAAGCAAGGATCTTAGCTTCCGGCAATCTTTGTCAAACCAGCCCCCCGATATGTTATGTTGTTTGGGAGGCCTGGTGTTTGTAAGTAATGGGAAAAGAGACTCTGAGACCCGCTGATATAGTGGAAAAGGATCAGAGTTAGGTAAAAGACATTGGTCTCTCAGAACCAATAAATCTGGAGAGTGCAGGTGTTGTTTAATTTTAAGCTCCAGCTCGCTGTCCCATTTACGCCTGCGTGGGGCCGGTACTTGAGGAGGGACTGTACAATGTAGTTGTTGTAATCCCCCTGATTCGAGGGGAATTAGTGAGATTGCTCTAGGAAGATGGTCGCTCTCAGTTCTGTTAAAAGTGCTGAGACCCTGTGCCCTCTCCAAAATTGTTGGAGAGACCAGGATATGGTCAATCACACTTGCACCACGAGGGCCGATAAAAGAAAAGAAACCTCCTGACCTATCCATGTAGGTACCATGCAGGTTGTACAAATTATGCTTAAAGGCAATCTCCAGTAATGTATTACCTGCCTTATTCAGTACCTTATCATCAGAACTCCAAGGAATAAACCAGTCCGCCTCTGGTAAAAACTGGGTTTTGGAGCCATACGAATTGATGTCGCTGCCTATCCTAGCATTAAAGTCACCTGCCAGCAGGATGTTCCAGTCAGGAAATTCTATTTTGGCCTTCTCCAAGCATGACTCCAAATCTTCCCAGATTTGTATTGTCTGAGAGGAAGTACACACGGGGGGAATATAAACGTTGAAACATAGAAAATCTCCTCCTGTGTTATTGGAGATAAGTAAAATCTGAAAATTGTCGCTCTTCATCCACTGCAGTTGTCGCACCCTGAACCCCTGCTCTATAGGGATAAAAGTGACCAAACCGCCGCTAGGTCGGCCATGGTTATTTAGTTTTTTCGCGGGGGTAGCAAAAGCCACATATCCCTGTAAGTAAGGGAGATGAGAGTCTGGGCACCAGGTCTCTTGTAAACAAATAATCTGGAATTTTGAGAGGAAATCCAGAAAATCGGCATCGCCCTGCTTAGACAGCCAGCCCGCCACATTCCCCGACAAGATGTGGAAATATGGTGATGAGGGGAACAAAGGTAGACTCCTCCGTTTGTTCTTTAGCATGATGGAATGAATGTTTTTGTAGAGGTGGAGTGAGCTGTTAAAATCATTTGTGGTAGGTGCTAACCTAGTGAGTTTTGTTTCCCTGGCACAGTGTCCCCTCGCTGTGTCTGTCTTTCAATCCTTCACCTGAATCTACAATAAATCTGGCCTTGGCCTTTGGAGCAGCTTTTGCAGCAAGCAAAACCTTGTTTTCCACCGGTGTGGGCTTTTGCTGCTTGCCCCCCTGCTCCTGGCCATCAAACTTGCCTTTAGCCTTTGATGAGGCTGTGCCAGCAAACAAAGCCTTGTTTTTCCCTGGCTTGGGCTTTACACCCCCCTTCTGCCTCTGGCCATCTGCAGGCATCTGTCTCTGTTTACTTCTGGCCTTCCGGTATCTGTGAGGATGACCTTGGCTCCCCCTGGAGGCTGGAATGCTGCCTGGGATGACATCACAGTCAGCTCCCCCTGCAGCTTACAACCGGTGCCCTCGGCATCTCTGCATTCACTCGCATTCTGGGAAACAGCCAGGACCTCCGATGCAGTCAAACTCTGGGCTGGGATGACAGGCAGATGAGCTACTTTCAAAGCATTCCACATCTGACGTGCTGTAGCATTGCCAGCTAGCGTGGCAATTTCCTCCAGAGAGACGGATAAGACAATTACGTCTATGGCCTTTGAATCTTCGGCCCTCCATCTATCTGTCAGAGGAACTGGAGGGGCTTCACACACAGTATGCCACACTCCAAACTGTCGTAGTAAACTCTCACACCACACAGCCCAGGTCTCATAATTGTACCCATTTAGCTTTGGGCACTGAGCAGCTTCAGAAGCTTGGAAAAACTCAATTCCAGCTCTTTACTTGAGCCGTGAGTCTTTTTCACTTCAGAGACTTCTTATCTCGGCAGCTCATTAATCACGAAGCAGAGTGGCGCAGCGGAAGCGTGCTGGGCCCATAACCTGTTGTTGGGATACTGCCAGGGAGACAAAGTCCATCATGACTCCACGTCGCCTCCGGATGTCCATCGATCTCCTGTAGACACGCAGTATCAGCAATTAGCGACACGAGCTCCAGAAATAGCTTGCCACATTCCAGAGCTGATGCACGCTCTATCAGCAGATAATGCACAGCGAAAAATGCACGCAGGAGAGCATTATTTACAAGTTTATTTAGCGTTGGTCAGAACAAAGAAAACATGACTGCCTGCTTCGGTGTCTACAGGCACAGAGAGAGAAACAAAAGCATAGACACAACAGAAACATCCTGTGAACAGGAAATACGCAGACTCTGTGACTCACAAAGCCTGCTCCCTTTTAAGGTGGAACGGAAATATCCTAACATTCTGTTCATTCCAAGCCCTTGTGGGTGCTGCTGGGATGGGGTTTTCAATCACCCCAAATATTATCTGTCTCTGAAGTAGGGCTTTCATTTTCAAAGACCATGAGGAATAATTGTCATTAGTTAAGGGGGGGTGGATAAGGCAAACCCGCCCCTTGCTTGGCATCCATCTTGATTCCAAGTTTCAGCTTTCAGCTACAAGCTGAAAAATCCAACAGTCTGTCAGCTGTTTACAAGCTGCAAGCCCTTGGCAGCAAGCTTCCGCTTGGAAAATTCCTTCCAACAGCCTGTGAGCAGCAAGCTACGCTGAGAATTCCAACAGCTATTCTCAGCCTCTGAGCCTCTGTTCAGCTCCGGCTTGCCTCCCTCTTGCCTGTGATGCTGTGCTGGTCCAGGGGGGAGGTTACCGTGGGGCGAGGTCCAGGACCTGAGTCGAGGGTCGGCAGACAGTCCTCCACGGGCGAAGCGGGGTCCACAGCGAGGAGCCGGGAAAGGACAGGAACTCTGGGGGAACAGGACTGGGTGCTGGCAGAAACAGGTTTCCAACGACGTTGCTCCCGCAACCTGGGACTGGGCTGACTGGCCTTTATCTTCTCTGAGGCCAGGGGCGGTCCCGGCCCCCAGGTGACCCGCCTCTCCTGGCCTTAAGGCGAGCACTCCTGCTGGGAGAAACCAGTTCCCTCCGCCTCTCTGCCCTGAGCCTCTGCAGCTCAGGAGAGGCCGGTGGGTTACTGGACCCAGGGGGAGACTCACTTTCCCCTGACAGGGCTGGGAGAAGCGCACCTGTAGGCAATGCGTCCTCAATCGCCTCCGGAGCCAGAGTGGATTCACCTGGTGCCTGCTCCTGAGGATCCGGCACAGGTGCAGGCGCATCAGAATCAAGGCCCTGCCCCAGCTCAGCCAGCCCTGGAGGCGGGGACTCCTGTGCAGGCTGGGATTCCTCCAGTTCAGCCTCTGAATAGGATTCCCAGGCCATCACAGATGCTTTATGAGCCCATAAATCAGCCCAAAAGTACTCACTATTTCTTGGCAGGCGACAGCAGTTTTATCAGCTCCCCCAGAATGCTTGGAATGTGGCTCTCTCTGTCTGTTTTTAATCCAAAAAACAGCAGCTCTTCAGGGAACCGGAGAACCGTTCAATCCGCGTTCACCATGCAGCCATAAATCAGAGGTCCGTGGAACGTTGCAAACAGCAAAAAACGCCTCCACCGGGTGCTCCAGCTGTCTTTAGTATTGCCTTGTAGCCTCTGCCATCCGCGTTGCTACCACTTGTTGGAAAACTTGCCCCCTCGGGAGAGGCTGGCCCCTCTCCCCAGCTCCCGGGGCTTGTTTGCCGGTGATCTACCCTGGCTGGCTTCCCCGCAGTCCAGGAAGATCTTGATAGGCGACATCTCCCTGCATGGAAGATGCACAGCCCCTTCCTCCTGCATACCAGCAGGAGAAAGAAGAAGGTCAGAAAGTCTGTTTCATCTATGGTTTATTTCTGACTGTACAACCGTACAAAACATGTTCGTTCACTCAGACTTCTCTCCGAGCAACTGCAAAAGACTTCCTTCACAAGAACAACAGGAAGGTCTCATATTACACAAAGAACAAAGCCCTGTGAATTCACCATGTGATATAAACATCGTGCTGCTAGTTTGCAGCTGGGTTGTACTCACATCCCAACAAAAACAAGCATGATTTCTCCCATAACATTTAGGCTTAATAATAATAATAATAATATAATAATTTATTATTTGTACCCCGCCCATCTGGCTGGGTTTCCCCAGCCACTCTGGGCGGCTTCCATAGAAACCAAAAATACACTAAAATATCACAGATTAAAAACTTCCCTGAACAGGGCTGCCTTAAGATGCCTTCTGAATGTCAGGTAGTTATTTATCGCTTTGACATCTGATGGGAGGGCGTTCCACAGGGCAGGCGCCACTACCGAGAAGGCCCTCTGCCTGGTTCCCTGTAGCTTTGCTTCTCGCAATGAGGGAACCGCCAGAAGGCCCTCGGCGCTGGACCTCAGCGTCCGGGCAGAACGATGGGGGTGGAGACGCTCCTTCAGGTATACTGGGCCGAGGCCATTTAGGGCTTTAAAGGTCAACACCAGCACTTTGAATTGTGCTCGGAAACGTACTGGGAGCCAATGTAGGTCTTTCAAGACCGGTGTTATATGGTCTCGGCGGCCGCCCCCAGTCACCAGTCTAGCTGCCGCATTCTGGATTAGTTGTAGTTTCCGAGTCACCTTCAAAGGTAGCCCCACGTAGAGCGCATTGCAGTAGTCCAAGCGGGAGATAACCAGAGCATGCACCACTCTGGCGAGACAGTCCGCGGGCAGGTAGGGTCTCAGCCTGCGTACCAGGTGGAGTTGGTAGACAGCTGCCCTGGACACAGAATTGACCTGCGCCTCCATGGACAGCTGTGAGTCCAAAATGACTCCCAGGCTGCGCACCTGGTCCTTCAGGGGCACAGTTACCCCATTCAGGACCAGGGAGTCCTCCACACCAGCCCGCCCCCTGTCCCCCAAAAACAGTACTTCTGTCTTGTCAGGATTCAACCTCAATCCATTAGCCGCCATCCATCCTCCAACTGCCTCCAGGCACTCACACAGGACCTTCACCGCCTTCACTGGTTCTGATTTGAAAGAGAGGTAGAGCTGGGTATCATCTGCATATTGATGGACACCCAGTCCAAACCCCCTGATGATCTCTCCCAGTGGCTTCATATAGATGTTAAAAAGCATGGGGGAGAGGACGGAACCCTGAGGCACCCCGCAAGTGAGGGCCCAGGGGTCTGAACACTCATCCCCCACCACCACTTTCTGAACACGGCCCAGGAGGAAGGAGCGAAACCACTGCATAACAGTGCCCCCAGCTCCCAGCCCCTCTAGACGGTCCAGAAGGATGTTATGGTCGATTGTATCAAAGGCCGCTGAGAGATCCAGCAGAACCAGGAAACAACTCTCACCTTTGTCCCTAGCTCGCCGGAGATCATCAACCAGCGCGACCAAGGCAGTTTCAGTCCCATGATGAGGCCTGAATCCTGATTGGAAGGGATCCAAATGGTCCGCATCCTCCAGGCGTGCCTGGAGTTGTTCAGCAACCACGCGCTCAATCACCTTGCCCAAGAATGGAAGATTTGAGACTGGGCGATAGTTGGCCATACTGGCCGGGTCTAAAGATGGTTTTTTAAGAAGCGGTTTAATGACCGCTTCTTTCAGCGGATCTGGGAATGTTCCCTCACAGAGGGAAGCATTCACCACCCCGCAGAGCCCATCGCCCAGCCCTTCCCGGCTTGCTTTTATTAGCCAGGATGGGCAAGGATCAAGGAGACAGGTGGTTGGTTTCACGCGTCCAAGCAGCCTGTCCACATCCTCGGGGGTAACGGATTGAAATTGATTCCATGCAACTTGACCAGACAGAGCTCTAGCACTCTCCCGCCCCAGCCCTGCTCCCACGGTGGTGTCTAGCTCCTTCCGAATATGAGTGATTTTATCTGCAAAAAACTTTGCAAAATCGTTGCAGGAGATCTTGGGGTCTTTACAAGGCCCCGGTGGTAAAGGTGGTTCCGTTAAATTGCGAACCACCTGAAAGAGTCTCCTGCTACTATTTTCTGCAGATGCAATAGAGGCGGTGAAGAAAGTCTTCTTCGCCGTCGCTATCGCCACTTGGTAGGCTCGAAGTTGAGCTCTAACCTGTGTCCGGTCAGATTCGGAGTGAGTTTTTTGCCACCGACGCTCTAGCCGTCTCAGCGATTGTTTCATCGCCCTCAGCTCCGAAGAAAACCACGGGGCTGTCCGGGCTCCATGCAATCGGAGAGGGCGCTTCGGAGCCAGACAGTAGATAGCCCTGGTTAACTCCGCATTCCAGCGGGCCACCAGGGAATCAGCTGAAAGGCCATCAACATGGGATAAAGCATCCCCTACCACTCTCTGGAAACCATCTGGATCCATTAAGTGGCGGGGGCGGACCATCCGAATTGGTCCCACCTCCCTGCAGAGGGGAAGGGTCGCGGAGAAGTCCAGTTGCACCAGGAAGTGATCTGACCATGGCACTTCTTTTGTTTCACTTTTACTTAGTGTCAGATCACCCACGTCACTAGAGGTGAACACCAGGTCTAAGGCATGTCCATGACTATGAGTTGGGCCAAACTTATTCAGGGACAGCCCCATGGAGGCCATGCTTTCCACGAAGTCCCGAGCGGCCCCTTGTAAGGTCGTGTCGGCATGGATGTTAAAATCCCCTAGGACAACCAAACTAGGTGTCTCCAGGAGAAAATCCGCCACGACCTGAAGCAGCTCAGACAGGGAATCCTTGGTGCAGCGGGGAGGTCGGTACACCAAAAGGAATCCTGTACTGCCCCTATTGCCCAACTTCCAGAACATGCACTCAGAAAACTGGATCTTCCCAGTAGGACGCCTGGTGCAAGCTAGTGACTTCCTAAAAATCACTGCAACCCCCCCTCCCCGCCCACATGACCTGGGTTGCTGTGTGTAAGAGAAACCTGGTGGGCAAGCAGCGGCAAGGACAGGCCCATCTGCTTCCTCCAACCAGGTCTCCGTCACACATGCCAGGTCAAATCCTCCATCCACAATCAGGTCGTGGATGGCAGTGGTTTTATTCATCATTGACCTGGCATTACACAGCAACACCTTCAGGTCATGTAGGTTTCCCCTGTTGATTCCAGTATCCATCCGGTCAAGGCCAGACCCGGAGGCAGGGATAGTCTTCAGACAACGACTAAACCTGCCTCCTCGGTAATGACATGATCTGGTCTTAGCGTAACTCCGCCTCCTGCCCATGATCACCGAGATCGGATGTCCCAGTGCTTCCCCCCCTATGGAACTTGTCCCAGCCATCGTGTTGGCTGGGGCCCCACTCCCAGGCAGCCCTGATCCCGCCCCTTAAAAACAAAACGCAAACTATACAGAACCAATAAAACAACAACAACAAAAAAGAACAGAACAATTATACTAAAATTAATCCCCAACCAAATATCCATCCCACCCACCCCCAACAAAGGAAAAAAGGAAAAAAAAGAAATAAAAATTTAAATTGCCACCGACTGCTTGAGGACATTTTAAAGCACATTAACCACCTGGAACAGGGAAGCAATGGCAGAACACTTCCCACCCTTCCCAAAAAGTTTGTTCCAAAAAGGGCCTGGGCCACGCCCCCTGGGCCAGTTGGAAAAGGCCCTGGAAGGGAGCAGGCCCTGCAGTCCTCACCCAGCCGATGGTCCGAGGCTTCCCCGCAGCAGGAGTCCCTTTATAGCTGGGAGAGAGGGCCTGGGCCACGCCCCCTGGGCCAGTTGGAAAAGGCCCTGGAATGGAGCAGGCCCTGCAGTCCTCACCCAGCCGATGGTCCGAGGCCTCACTGCAGCAGGAGTCCCTTTATAGCTGGGAGAGAGGGCCTGGGCCACGCCCCCTGGGCCAGTTGGAAAAGGCCCTGGAAGGGAGCAGGCCCTGCAGTCCTCACCCAGCCGATGGAGCCACCCAACAAAATAATATGTGTTATCAAGGTTTAGTAGCTGCTAGACGTCATAATTTGTTCACTTGTACTATACGTTAATAACATTAAATTTGTCTCCCTCCCAATTAAATTTTTGCATGGCAATATAATGAATTTTATGGTCTGTTTTTTAGTACAGTATACCTAAAATCCTTTGCTTATTACAGGCTACCCCACATTTTCTTTAAAAAAATGATTTGCACAGGTAACTGCCATAGAGTTATCAACATTTTCAAAAGTAGGGGGTCTGTAGCTTGGCTTTTGAAAAATAAGGAGTCCTCAGTAATTAGTTAATTGAAAACCACTGCTGTAGAAGACAAAATCAGAATTCAAAATGAGCTTTATAGATTGGAGACCTGGGCCCAAGCTAACAAAATGAATTTCAACAGGGACAAATGTAAGGTTTTGCACTTAGGCAGGAAGAACCAGATGCACAAATATGTGATGGGGAACCCCTGGCTTACAAGCAGTACATGCGAAAAGGATCTAGGGGTCTTGGTGAACCACAAGCTTAACATGAGTCAACAGTGTGATGCAGCAGCAAAAAAGCTAATGCTATTCTAGGCTGCATCAACAGAAGTACAGAGTCCAGATCAAGGGAAGTAACAGTACCACTCTGTTCTGTCTTAGTCAGACACAACCTAGAATACTGTGTCCAGTTCTGGGCACCACAATTTAAGAAGGATGTAGACAAGCTGGAATGTGCGCAGAGGCGGGCAACCAAGATGATCAAGGGTCTGGAAACCAAGCCTTACAAGGAGTGCTTGAAGGAGCTGGGTATGTTTAGCCTGGGAAAGAGGAGACTGAGAGGAGAAATGATAGCCACCTTCAACTATCTCATGGGCTGTCCCATGTAAGAGGGAAAAAATCTTGTTATCTCCTGCTCTGGAGGGTAGGACTCGAGGCAATGGCTTCAAGTTACAAGAAAGGAGATTCCGACTAAACATGTGGCAAACCTTTCTGACCACAAGAGCTGTTTGAAAGTGGAACAGTCTCCCTCAGGTGGTTGTGGACTATCCTTCCTTTGAGATTTTAAAGCAGTGGTTGGATGGCCATCTGTCATGGATGCTTTAGCATGGCAGGGAGTTGGACTAGATGACCCTTGGGTCCCTTCCAACTCTACAATTCTCTGATTCTATTCTATGAAATACACTTGGTGGTTTCAGCTGCTTGATGCCTAAAGATATGCAATGAAGACACCAGGTGAGCCTCCCTTGGGGAGAGCATCCCACAAATGGGGAGCCACCACAGAAAAGACCCGTTCTCGTGTTGCCACCCTCCGAACCTCTCGTGGAGAAACCACACAAAAAAGTGCCCAGATGATTATCTCAGGGTCCTGGTAGGTTCATTTGGAGAGAGGTGGTCCTTGAGGCATTGTTGTCCTGAGCCATTTAAGGCTTCACAGTTCCAAACCAGCACTTTAAATTGGGCCTAATTAGCAGCCAGTACAGTCAGGCCAGGATTGGCATTTTATGCTCAGACCATCCTTCTCCAATGAGCAATCTGGCCGCTAAATTAAAGGTAAAGGTAAAGGGACCCCTGACCATTAGGTCCAGTCGTGACCAACTCTGGGGTTGCGGCGCTCATTTCGCTTTATTGGTCGAGGGAGCTGGTGTACAACTTCTGGGTCATGTGGCCAGCATGACTAAGCCGCTTCTGGCAAACCAGAGCAGCGCACGGAAACACCGTTTACCTTCCCACCGGAGCGGTACCTATTTATCTACTTGCACTTTGACGTGCTTTCGAACTGCTAAGTTGGCAGGAGCTGGGACCAAGCAACGGGAGCTCACCCCATCACGGGGATTCGAACCGCCGACCTTCTGATCGGCAAGTCCTAGGCTCTGTGGTTTAACCCACAGCGCCACCCGCGTCCCTGGCTGCTAAATTATGCACCAGCTAAAGTTACCAAACCATCTCACCGCACAATGCACAAGATGCATCTGAAATGAAAATAGCCAAACTTTACTAATTTTGAGGTGCTGACCATGAAAATGACAATAAAATTTGTCAATTGACTTCTGTTTAGGAGATACAAAGATGGTCATGTATAAACGACCCAGTCTGCATTGAGTACGTAATTTGCAATGCTGTATTTCAAACTCCTGATTGTGACATATTGTGTCAAATTGCATCAGCCCACCCTCAGGACCAATGGCATGCAGTTGAGTCATGGCAGAACTACCTTATGTGGGAGCAAGTTTCATAATTTATCCAAATCATTCCTCATAAGGCTTGATTGCCTGACTCTTGATCATCTTGGTTGCCCACCTCTGCACACCTTGCAGTTTGTCAATATCCTTCTGAAATTGTAATGGTATTCATTTCTTGCAATACAACATTCCAAAATGTAGCAATATATGAGCACAATCACTACATATGAAAACAAAATAACCTCTCCAGAACATCGGGGAGAGTAATCTTTTTTTAAAAAATCCTGACGAGGGTATGGGGAGAAAAGTACCAGTGACAAATTATTTTTGTAGTATCTCTCCTTAGCATGTCAGAGATGGATTTGAACTGAGGCTGGTTCCATATAGCATACCAAGAATCCCAGTTTATTTTTAGTTCAAGGTCATGTTCCCATTGAATTTTACTACTAACATGGGATCCCGGAGTTTAAGCCAGCAAAATATTATGCAAAGTTGAAACGCTCCCACACCCCAGACCACTGCTTCCAGTCCAGTTAACAGGTTTTAAAGGTTGTAAGGGTAACTTGGCATGTTGTCACTGGAATCACTGTGGCATGTAACACTTGATGAAGTTGAAACCAGGAAACTGAAATCTTTCAATTGTGATTTCAATTTTATAGATATTTTGGGAGGAGCCCCAATAATGTCAAATCCCCAATAGTCTTTAACATGACACAAGCCAGGAACTTCCCAATCTGTGAATTGTGAAAATTTGTTAGGTTAGCAGAATAATGGGTGACAAAGTAATGATGTAAGTGGAGACATAGGAGGAATTACCGTATTTTTCGCTCCATAAGACACACTTTTTTCCTCCTAAAAAGTAAGGGGAAATGTCTGTGCATCTTATGGAGTGAATGCGTGGTCCCTGGAGCCGATTTGCCCAGGGGCAAAAAGCAGATCATGCTTTTTTTTTTTAGAAAGAGGGAAGGGGGTGTTGAAACAAAGCCGCTGATCAGCTGATCAGCAAGCGATTGGGAGGGGAGATAAGGGACTCTAGCAATAAAGGAGGCTGCCTGGGAGGGGGGAGGTAAAAGCACATGGATCCTCAGGATTTTTGCAATGGGTCACCCCAAATTCACCATCAGATCACATAGCATGTCCATGGCTACAGCCTGCACCAAAAAAACCCATGCATCCACTGTTTTGTGGGGCTGCAATGGCACAAAAACGTGGTTACAAAGCACGGATCCACATGGATCCTCAGGATTTTTGCACTGGGTCACCCCAAATTAACCATCAGACCACATAGCATGTCCATGGCTACAGCCTGCACCAAAAAAACCATGCACCCACTGTTTCATTCAGAATTTTTTTTTTTGTTTCCCTCCTCTAAAAACTAGGTGCGTCTTGTGCTCAGTGTCGCATATTCCACGTGGCGCTTTCAGCGAAACACTAAGAGTTCCAGGTTTTTCCAGTGCAGTCTTTTTTAATGTGAGCTATATACAGGCATTTACAAAAGAAACAGTCCATACAGAGTACTTACAAACGAATACTCTCCACCACAGCACCACCACACTACAGCACAACCACCACACCCACTGTTAAACAGGCTTTCCTTTTAAAACAGGTGATAGCCAATCACACTAATCACACTCCTGCTGAGTCACTCTGACCCAGCAGAGTATTGCATCATCCTGTTGAAGCCTGCAGACTTATCCAGTATCCTGCGAATCCCAACACTCAGGTGCATCTTATGGAGCCAATGAATAATTTATGAGAAAAGGGTTGGTTATTGATTCCAAAGTTTTATATAGGCAGGTAACATAAGGGATACCTTTTGATTTTTGTACTAAATGCTCCATTCTCTCATTGTCAAGCCAAGAACTTGTTTGTGGGCATCTTGTATCAAAGGATTTTTTTAAAAAAATCTCTAATAAGATGTGTAAAATTGTACAGAATTAGTAAGTTTCTTTAAAATAGGCAAGTAGATCTTTATATTTTTTGTTTATAAAAAGCAACCGAATGACTTCACACCTGGTGGCTTAACAGGGTTTTAGTTTTTTAATTGCATGAACAATTTCCTCAGAAGCAATTGCCCTAGTTAAGTAGTTAAAGTGACCCAAATTTACTTTTTTAACTTCATGTTCTGTGACACATTCCTCAGTTCTTTGGTCGTCTTGATTTTTAGAAGTATATAGCTCAGAAATAAAGAATAAATGAATAAAATGTGTCTAAAGTGTCTTTGCTTTTAAATGTGTTCTGTTTTGTGCTAATCTGAGAGCTAAGATCTGGTCTGATCATCATGGCGTTTGGCTGCTTTCCCATGGCACCGGACTCCAATCGTGCAATTAATCAGGGATAATATGGGGGTAATTATCCCTGCCAACCCCCCCAGGGTAGGGGGGACCCATGGGTCGTCCGATAACTGCCGCTTGCTACAGAATGTGGGGGCAGGGACGCTGGGTGCTGAGCATTGCATGAATTGGAAACGCTCCAAAGCCATCACCATGAGCAGGAGGATCCCTGTTCTTCAAAAGATATTTGAATTTGGACTTGGATACAGGCATGTTCTGGAAAGGAGATAAAAAAGGACCTGCTAAATAATTCAGTCACTGAGTGCCAAAGTTTTGATCTGAAAAGGACTTTCGGCGTTTTGCTACGGTTTATGTGAGGTGAGCAACTGTTTCTTTTCTATACTTGCAGCTCCATGATTTGGCAAGCCTCACTAAGAAAGAGTTAATTAACTAAACGGAATGCAGGAGGAACCATATAAAAACTTAAGAATGTGATGCTTTATGGCACGGTCCTCTGTGGTGGGCTCTAATTAGAACTGGCAAAAAGAAGATCAGAGTGCTTTCAGCTTGGGACGATAAAATGGCGTAAACTGTGGTGTAGCCGAAAAAGAAAGGAGCCTTCCTAAGGGGGCGGAAGACAGCCGATAGATTACAACTGGGGAATATTTCACACACAAAACTGTATCTGCTCGCATGGATTTTTGTCGTATATGGATTAATATTAAAGTAAAGGTGAATCTTTGATCTTTGCAAGCTTCCCCTAGGGCCCGGGGGAGCAAGCTTGGATTCTAGAGGAACCAAACAATTATTAACTGTGGAATATACTCAATGCCATTGCCTTCTAGGGAAGACCTTTATTTGGACTCGGGAAACATCAGCTCATTAAGGGACTTGAAAGACTGCTGCACTTTAAATTTCATTAAGCAAAGGAAAGCTGGAAGACAGCCCAGAGTCTTAGAGATAAGAGCGTGGAATGAAAAAGGGGCCCTCTGAGGGGGGACAGCGCTGAAAACAATTGACGAATAACAACAGAAAGAATAAAATTTCTCTTGCATGCTAACATACATATGGATTTGTTAAATATGATTGAAAGTTGCATACCAGTGACTGCGATGATGATAAAGGGTTAAGATCGGAACTATGATATTCGGAATAAACAACAGAGAAAAATGCAGGAACAAGAATAAAAGATCTTCTCCTACTAGCCAGAACATGGAAAGTCCCTTTAAATTAATTTGGAATGCATAATTAGTTTTATTATTTGTGTTATGATGTGGCAAGATTTGATTTGCTATTAATTAGAATGTTATTAATGAAAAATTAATATATATATTTTTAAAAGAGAGCTAAGATTTTTATTTTTATTTTCTTTCTCAGACCATTAGGGAATTTTTAAAATTACTTCTTATGCAGGGGCCTTGATTACAGGGTTGTTGATGTGCTTTTTGCCCATGGAGGTCAACCGTGTCAGACAGGAGTATGCAGTTGTGTAATGCACAGAGGAGGGTGGGCAAGAGTTCTTGCTGGGGGCTACACAGTTGCCTGGGATATGGCTGGCTAGTAAGTGTCAGGATGTTGTTAGCGACTCCTGGCAGTTGCCCAGAAAAGTATAAAGACAAGTGAAGATTTCCTACGATCCTTTTTTTATTAGCATTTTCAGAGAGAGGCTATAAAACCCAGCCTCTTGGATAATGGCATAGTCCTGAATGAATCTCCACCCCCGTCTATCCTATTTCCTCATTCGTCACTTCTATGGGTGCTGCTACGTGCCCTCTGTCTTTGAACTCTTTGCTCTCCTACTTTCAAGGCTTGCCAGGTTCTGGGAGAGGGGTGTCTGGAATGCTTTCTAATGACGTGTCAGCCAGGTGTTGTTCTGGCTCTCCTATGATTTCCCAACTTTTCCCCTCATCTGCCTCTGAGCTGCAACCTCCCTCAAACCCCTGTTGAAAACCTATACTGTCTTCCTCTTCCTCCTCCCTGGAAGTTTCAAGAGGGGGAGGCAGTCTCCACCATACCTCCTCTGCCCAATCCCTGACAGTAAGTGTCTGAGAGGAAGCTCTTCCTGAAAATGGGGACCGCTGCAATAGGACGTGGCTGGCCTCAGAGCAAGAAATGGCTTGCTGTAGAACTGTGGATTCAGCTGAGCTCAGTCCCCTGGGACAGCATCCTCCTCCTGAGGAATGCCGTCTGGGTACTATGGTGGTTCCATGGACTGGTTGGAGGCTGAGGAGTGGTGGGACTCACCATCTGGGGAACCCTCAAGGGAAGAAGGCTCAGCTCAGGGAGTGGTGGTGGGAAAACGATGTGTGGTCAGGGGGAGAAGAGGGTGTGGGCCGACTCCCTCCCCCTCTGCCCTGGGGGTCAGGGACATAGCCCTTAGTAGCAGAGTACAGCAGAAGCAGACTGTGGTTGAAATGCAGCATCAGGATTTATTTACAAAGGAAAATAGGAAGTCAACATAGTGATGGGCTGACTCACGCACCCATAAAGCCAGAGGCAATCTCCAAAAGGGAAGAAGGCAGGGGAGCAGGAGGGTGAAGAGGGAGGAGACATTTAAATAGCTCCCGTTCTCACATGCAATATATTAGGTAATTAGGCAATTAAAGGCACCATGTCACACTATGCAATGAGAGAATGAAACACTGCAATACTGACAGAGGGAGCAGACTGAGAGGAGGAGGTGTTGGAAGCTGAAGAGGTAACAGGGTTTAGTGAGCAGGAGGAGGCTGTTGCAGAGAGCAGTCCAGAATTGGAGGCAGGAGCAGACAGGGGCCAAGAGGCAGAGATCAGGCAGGCTGCTGAAGAAGCCAGGGAGTCTCCCCCTCCTGCTGTGACCAGCCCCCCACCCCCCATTCTCGCAGAACATGCAGAGAAATGAAAAGAGCAGAGGAGAGATTGGTTGCATGCAGACAAAGGCTCCAAATGCTGGGGGGGGGGGGAACATTGCAGATGAGGGGACTTAGGCAGCTGTGGGAAGGCAGGGACCTTCAGACCTCACAACTTTTTTATAATATTTATTAATTTTCCATTTTGTAACATTTAAATACATCCTTATTTTCCACAGTAAATTTTTGCTCTTGTGAGCTGTTCGACTTCCCACCCTCCCACCTCATGGTTACCATATTTCTGTCATTAATACACTGGCTCCCATGGAAGAATTACAGGCAGAGGGAGAAGGCAGACAGGAAGAGAGGGGGGTTAAATGCAAGACTAGAGTACAATCAGGAGTCCTCTCCCCAACCGTCAGGAATGTCAACTGGAAACAGCCCAGATGGCAGACAGCCAGTCGTTTGCCAACCGACTGGGGTGTTCAAATTACAGAGACACAAAGCAGCCGCAGTTCAGAGAGCGGGAATGAACAAGGAAGTTCCCTTTTATGGGGATGCGGAAGGGGAGTGAGCTGACCCCCTTAGCCCCCGCTCTCCTCGAATAGGCTTTCTTCAGGATAGAGCATGTAACAAGAGGCGGCTGGGCTGCATTTGGTTTTGACGGAAGAAGCCTCATTAGTGGGAACATCATTGCTGATGGACAGAAGGCAGTTTCACTGTTCTGTGAACTTGGTTGGGGGTTTGTTTTTTTTTGCAATAAATCTTTTTCTAATTAACCACGCTCGTTGTTTCCAAGACTCCCTGAAAATTTCCTTTCTATGTCATAGCATTTGTATTTTTTCCTACTTATCTTTCATCATTTCAATTGTCACATTTTAAAATAAATATAAGAAGGTGTGAATCATAATCATTACAAGTCTTTTAGATCAGTCCTGCTAGTGTTCTTAATTGTTTGCAATTGTCCTTCAAATATTGTACAAATTTACCCCAGTCCTTTTGGAAAGCTTGATCACGCTGGTTTTGGATTTTCTCGGTCAGCTTGCCAATTTTGCATATTCCATCATCTTCATCTGCTCTTCAATCATTGCTAATTCCTGTTGTTTCCATTTTTGGGCTAAAAGAGTCCTTGTTGCCGTAGTTGCATACATAAACAGTATTTGATCTCTCTTTGGGATTTCTTCACCAACTATAACCAATAGGAACGCTTCTGGTTTTTTGACAAATGTACTCTTGTACAATTTCTTTTAACTCATTATATATCATTTCTCAGTAAGCTTCCACTTTACTTCAAGTCCACCACATATGATAGAAATTTTCCTCCTTTTCTTTATATTTCCAAGATTCCTTATTTTTTGTTTTATACATTTTAGCAAGTTTAGTTGGTGTTAAATACCATCTATACATCATTTTCATAATGTTTTCTTTTAATGCACTACAGACGATAACTTTAATTCCTCCATTCCATAATAATAATAATAATAATAATAATAATAATAATAATAATAATAATAATAATAATTTATTATTTATACCCCACCCATCTGGCTGGGTTTCCCCAGCCACTCTGGGCGGCTTCCAATAAAACACTAAAATACAATAACCTATTAAACATTAAAAACTTCCCTAAACAGGGCTGCCTTCAGATGTCTTCTAAAAGTTTGGTAGTTATTTTTCTCTTTGACATCTGGTGGGAGGGTGTTCCACAGGGCAGGTGCCACTACCGAGAAGGCCCTCTGCCTGGTTCCCTGTAACTTGGCTTCTCGCAGCAAAATCATTACAGGAGATCATGTGGCCCGTACTGGGCCCCAATGTAGCAGGTGGTTCCGCTAAATTGCAAACCACCTGAAAAAGTCTCCTGCTGCTGTTTTCTGCAGATGCAATAGAGGCGGAGAAGAAAGTCTTCTTCGCTATCGCTGCCGCCACTTGGTAGGCTCAACATTGAGCTCTAACCCCTGTCCAGTCAGCTTCAGAATGAGTTATCCGCCACCAGCGCTCTAGCCATCTCAGCGTTTGTTTCATTGCCCTCAGATCCGTGGAAAACCACGGGGCTGTCCGGGCTCCATGCAATCAGAGAGGGCACTTCGGAGCCAAACAGTAAATAGCCCTGGTCAACTCCACATTCCAGCGGGCCACCAGGGAATCAGCTGAAAGGCCATCAACATGGGATAAAGCATCCCCTACCATTTTCTGGAAACCATTTGGATCCATTAAGTGGTGGGGGCGGACCATCCGAATCGGTCCCACCTCATTGCAGAGGGGAAGGGTCGCGGAGAAGTCCAGTTGTACCAGGAAGTGATCTGACCATGGCACTTCCTTCGTTTCGCTTTTACTTAGTGTCAGATCACCAACATCCATAGAGGTGAACACCAGGACCAAGGCATGTCTGCGGCTATGGCCAGACTTATTCAGGGACAGCCCCATGCTTTCCACAAAGTCCCGAGCAGCCCCTTGTAAGGCCGTGTCGGCATGGATGTTAAAATCCCCTAGGACAACCAAACTAGGTGTCTCCAGGAGAACATCCGCCACGACCTGAAGCAACTCGGGCAGGGAATCCTTGGTGCAGCGGAGAGGTCGGTACACCAAAAGGAATCGTGTACTGCCCCTATTGCCCAGCTTCCAGACCATGCACTCAGAGAACTGGGTCTTCCCAATAGGACGCCTGGTGCAAACTAATGACTTCCTAAAAATCACTGCAACCCCCCCTCCCCGCCCACATGACCTGGGTTGCTGTGTGTAAGAGAAACCTGGTGGACAAGCAGCAGCAAGGACAGGCCCATCTGCTTCATCCAACCAAGTCTCTGTTACACATGCCAGGTCAAGTCCTCCATCCATGATCAAGTCATGGATGACAGTGGTCTTAGGAATCATCGACCTGGCATTGCACAGCAGCACCTTCAGGTCACATGGGTATCCCTTGCTGATTCTAGTATCCGTCCGGTCAGGACCAGACCCGGAGGCAGAGATAGTCCTCAAACAACGATTAAACCTGCCTCCTTGGTAATGACATGGTCTGGTCTTAGCGTAACTCCTCCTCCTACCCGTGATCACTGAGATCGGTTCCCCCAGTGCATCCCCCCCAGTGGAACCTGCCCCAGCCATTCTGTTGGCTGGGCCCCACTCCCCGGCAGCCCTGACCCCTCCCCTTAAGAACAAAATAAACCCTTTTTATAAAAAAAAAAAACCACAAAAAAATACAAACAAAAAACTGTAAAAATTACAAACACATCAAAATCAAAACAAATTCCCAACCAAACATCCATCCCACCTCCCCAAAAAAAAAATTCAAAAAGGAAAAAAGAGAATTTAAAAACATTTTTAAAAGAACACTGCGCCGCTCCAAGTCCTCCTGGCCAGCAACAGCAGCAGCAGCAACAACCGTCCTTATGAGGCCTGTCAGGCCCCACCCTGGGCCAGGTGGTGAGTGGCAGGAGCGGGGCCCTCAGGCACTCATACAGGGGAGTCCTCCTGGGCAGCAAACAGTCCTTATGCATCCTTCATAACCTTTCTCATGCTTCTAGCTGAATATTATAACCAAAATCTTTAGCCCATTTAATCATAACCACTTTAACCTCTTCATCCTTAGTCTGCCATTCTAACAGTAACTTATACGTTTTTGATTTTAAAAAAAAAAATCTTATCATCTAACAGCTCTGTCTCCAATTTGGATCTTGTAGTTTCAAAGCCTTTATTTGTTAATACATCACTTAACTGTTAATACATCACTTTGCAACCAATCTATCATTACAGTGGTACCTCGCAAGACGAATGCCTCGCAAGACGGAAAACTCGCAAGACGAAAGGGTTTTTGGTTTTTTGAGTTGCTTCGCAAGACGATTTTCCCTATGGGCTTGCTTTGCAAGACGGAAACGTCTTGCAAGTTTGTTTCCTTTTTCTTAAAACCGTTAATACAGTTGCGACTTGACTTCGAGGAGCAACTCATAGCACGCGGTGTGCGTCTCTGTAGGGGCAAGAACGCGTGAAGGCGGGTTCTGAGGGAGAGGGAGCTTTGTTTCGGCGAAAAATAGCAAGGCGCGCACACTTCCCTCCCCACAACTCCCAGTTAGGGAGGCCAGGCTCCGGGGCTCTTCGGACGGGGCTCCTTCCTTCTCCCCCCCCCAGCGCCCCGGCGGTGACAAGAGCGCCTGCCCGGGCCCTCCGGCGCTCGCCCCCTACCTGCATCTCCGCGCTTTCCAACCCCGCGATGTCGACGGCTGCGGCAAGTTTGCCTCTCAGTGTGTGTGTGCGCGCGAGTGTGTGTTCTCCTTGCCCCGCTCGAGTTAGTCCCAGCGCAGCGCAGGCAGCAGGTGAGTCGCCCTTTGGCAGCGCGGAAGGCGCCGGGCCAGGCAAGGTCAGCTCAGGAGCCACCGGGGACACGCCCCCGCGCTCCTCTCCAACGGGCTGGATGCGCCCCTCTCCGCTCGCACGCTTCTGGCTGGCTGGCCGGCTGCAGCAGCAACAGGGCAATAGGCATCCACCGTCGCTGACGCTCCCTCCCTCCCTCCTGCCCGCGGCTGGCTGGCTGGCGCTCTCGCTTTCTTTCGGGCTGCTGCTGCAGAAGGGATTTTGCACCAGACAACTTTTAGGCCGGTGGGAGTTTTGACTACCACGGCGACAGCAGCAGCAGCAGCAAGACGGCACCGATTGTAGTGCAAAGGGTCGGAGCAAGGCGAGCCGAACCAATCCCGGGGGCTCAGGCAGCAACCTCCGCCCCGCCTCCCCCCACGCCCCACGCCCGCCTCTCCCTCCCTCCCAAGCACCCCCCTTTTTTGAGGTTTTTGAAGACTTTGGTGATTTTTGAAGCTTTTCCAAAACTTTTCCGAAACCGTGCTTCGCAAGACGAAAAAAATTGCAAGATGAAAAAACTCGCGGAACGAATTAATTTCGTCTTGCGAGGCACCACTGTATTTCTCTTATTTCATCAAATGTTTTTAGTTTAAGCTTGTTATCTACTTCCATCAATAATTCTCTATATGTGACCCACTTTCCTTTCATATTTAATCTTTTAACAACTATTGCTTCTAATGGAGAGAGCCACCAGGGAGTTTTCCATTCTAGCAAGCTTTTATATCTATTCCATACCTCATAAATTGATTTCCTTATTGTGTGGTTCAGGAATCCTCTATGAACTTTACCTTTATCATACCATAAATACGCATGCCAACCAAATCTGTTATCATAACCTTCTAAATCTAACAAGTCCGTATTCTCTAGTAAAATCCAATTTTGTAACGAGGAAAGGCAGGACGCTTCATGATAATTTTTCAAATCTGGCAACGAGAATCCACCTCTTTCTTTTGTGTCTGTAAGAAGTTTATATTTAATTCTTGGTTTTTTCCCTTACCAGATAAACTTTGATATTACTTTTTGCCACTCTCCAAATTGTCCCACCCTGCTGATCACTGGGATTGTTTGAAATAAAAATAGTATTTTAGGTAGCACATTCTTCTTTACAGCAGATATTCTTCCCCAGAAAGATAGTTTCATCCTTCTCCACACTTCTAAGTCTCTCTTCACCTTATTCCATACAGGTATGTAATTATCTTTAAATAAATTAATATTTTTTGCCGTTATCCAAATTCCCAGATATTTCGTCTTTTTGACAATCATTATTCCTGTCTTGTGCTGCAACTGTTCTATCTTGTTTCTGTCCATATCTTTAACTAACATTTTTGTTTTGGCTTTGTTAAGTTTAAAACTTTGATATGTTTAAAACTCCTTCATGGATCACTGCCTTGCCGTTCCGAAGGGCCTTGAATAACTCAGAGTAGCTACGAGCTATGCCATGCAGGGCCACCGAAGATGGACAGGTCATAGTGGAGAGTTTTGACCAAATGCGATCCACCTGGAGCAGGAACTGGCAAGCCACTCCAGTATCCCTGACAAGAAAACTCCATGGACAAAGACAACAGGCATATAAAAGTTATGACGCTGGAAGATGAGCCCCTCAGGTCGGAAGGCGTCCAACATGCTACTGAGGAAGAGCGGAGGACAACGACAAGTAGATTCAGAGCTGATTAAGTGCCTGGGCCAAAGCTGAAAGGTCGCTCAGTTGCGGATATGCCTGGAAGCGAAAGGAAAGTCCAATGCTGTAGAGAAAAGTATTGCATAGGAACCTGGAATGTAAGAACCATGAACCTTGATAAGCAGGATGTGGTCAAAAATGAGATGGCAAGAATAAATATTGACATCCTGGGCATCAGTGAACTAAAATGGACGGGAATGGGCAAATTCAGTTCGGATGACCATCATATCTACTACTGTGGGCAAGAATCCCGTAAAAGAAATGGCGTGGCCCTCATAGTCAACAAAAGAGTGGTGAAAGCTGTACTGGGATGCAATCTCAAAAATGCTAGAATGATCTCGATATGAATCCAAGGCAGACCTTTTAAGATCACAGTAATCCAAGTTTATGCACCAACTACCAGTGCTGAAGAAACTGAAATTGACCAATTCTATGAAGACTTACAACACCTTCTAGAAATGACACCAAAGAAGGCTGTTTCTCTCATTATAGGGGATTGGAATGCTAAAGTAGGGAGTCAAGAGATAAAAGGAACAACTGGCAAGTTTGGCCTTGGAGTTCAAAACAAAGCAGGGCAAAGGCTAATAGAGTTCTGTCAAGAGAACAAGCTGGTCATCACAAACAATCTTTTCCATCAACACAAGAGACGACTCTATACATGGACATCACCAGATGGGCAGCATCGAAATCAGATTGATTATATTCTCTGCAGCCAAAGATGCAGAAGCTCTATACAGTCAGCAAAAACAAGACCTGGAGCTGACTGTGGCTCAGATCACCAGCTTCTTATAGCAAAATTCAAGTTTAAACTGAAGAAAGTAGGAAAAGCCACTGGGCCAGTAAGATACAATCTAAATCAAATCTCTTATGAATACACAATGGAAGTGAGGAACAGGTTTAAGGATTTAGATTTGGTGGACAGAGTGCCTGAAGAGCTATGGCTGGAGGCTCGTAACATTATACAGGAGGCAGCAATGAAAACCATCCCAATGAAAAGGAAATGCAAGAAAGCAAAGTGGCTGTCCAATGAGGCCTTACAAATAGCGGGAGAGAGAAAGCAAGCAAAATGCGAGGGAGATAGTGAAAGCTACAGGAAATTGAATGCAGATTTCCAAAAAATAGCAAGGAGACACAAGAAGGCCTTCTTAAATGAGCAATGCAAAGAAATAGAGGAAAACAACAGAATGGGAAGAAGCAGAGATCTGTTCAAGAAAATTGGAGATATGAAAGGAACATTTTGTACAAAGATTACCATAATAAACGACAAAAGTGGTAAGGACCTAACAGAAGCAGAAGACATCAAGAAGAGGTGGCAAGAATACAGAGAGGAATTGTACCAGAAAGATATGGATGTCTTGTACACCCCAGGCAGTGTGGTTGCTGACCTTGGGCCAGACATCCTGGAGAGTGAAGTCAAATGGGCCTTAGAAAGCACTGCTAATAACAAGGCCAGTGGAAGTGATGACATTCCAGCTGAACTATTTTAAATTTTAAAAGATGATGCTGTTAAGGTGCTACACTCAATATGCCAGCAAGTTTGGAAAACTCAGCAGTGGCCAGAGGATTGGAGAAGATCAGTCTACATCCCAATCCCAAAGAAGGGCAGTGCCAAAGAATGCTCCAACTACCTCACTATTGCACTCATTTCACATGCTTGCAAGGTTATGCTTAAAATTCTACAAGGCAGGCTTAAGCAGTATGTGGACCAAGAAGTCCCAGAAGTGCAAGCTGGATTTTGAAGGGGCAGAGGAACCAGAGACCAAATTGCAAACATGCGCTGGATTATGGAGAAAGCTAGAGAGTTCCAGAAGAACATCTACTTCTGCTTCATTGACTATGCAAAAGCCTTTGACTGTGTCGACCACAGCAAACTATGGCAAGTTCTTAAAGAAATGGGAGTGCCTGATTACCTCATCTGTCTCCTGAGAAATCTCTATGTGGGACAAGAAGCTACAGTTAGAACTGGATATGGAACAACTGGTTCAAAATTGGGAAAGGAGTACGACAAGGCTGTTTATTGTCTCCCTGTTTATTTAACTTACTATATATGCAGAATTCATCATGCGAAAGGCTGGGCTGAATGAATCCCAAGCTGAATGAATTAAGATTGCCGGAAGAAATATCAACAACCTCAGATATGCAGATGACACAACCTTGATGGCAGAAAGTGAGGAGGAATTAAACAATATTTTAATGAGGGTGAAAGAGGAGAGCGCAAAATATGGTCTGAAGCTCAACATCAAAATAACTAAGATCATGGCCAATGGTCCCATCACTTCCTGGCAAATAGAAGGGGAAGAAATGGAGGCAGTGAGAGATTTTACTTCCTTGGGCTCCATGATCACTGCAGATGGTGACAGCAGTCACAAAATTAAAAGACGCCTGCTTCTTGGGAGAAAAGCAATGAGAAACCTAGACATCATCTGAAAAAGCAGAGGCATCACCTTGCCGACAAGGTCCATACAGTTAAAGCTATGGTTTTCCCAGTAGTGATGTATGGAAGTGAAAGCTGGATCATAAAGAAGGCTGATCACCAAAGAATGGATGCTTTTGAATTATGGTGCTGGAGGAGACTCTTGAGAGTCCCATGGACTGCAAGAAGATCAAATCTATCAATTCTTAAGTAAATCAGCCCTGAGTGCTCACTGGAAGGACAGATCGTGAAGCTGAGGATCCAATACTTTGGCCACCTCATGAGAAGAGAAGACTCCCTGGAAAAGACCCTGATGCTGGGAAAGATTGAGGGCACAAGGAGAAGGGGACGACAGAGGACGAGATGGTTGGACAGCGTTCTCAAAGTGTCATCGAACATGAGTTTGACCAAGCTGCGGGAGGCAGTGGAAGACAGGAGTGCCTGGCGTGCTCTGGTCCATGGGGTCATGAAGAGTCGGACACGACTAAATGTCTAAACAACAACAAACAACAACAACGAAGTTTTAAACCAGCTAATTGCCCAAATTCTTCCATCCTTTCCAGCGCTTCAGATGCACTGGATAAGGGTTCCTCTATTGTTAAGACTAAGTCCTCAGCAAAGGCTTTTAACTTATATTCTTTAGAACCAACTCCAATTCCTTTGACACTTTCTGTTGATTTTAATTTTTTCATCAGGACCTTGTCCCGCCAAATGCAAGATGGTTCTTTTAAAATTAGATTCAGAAGCAATTACAAACGCAAGTGGGTGAGAAGGTTAAAGATTTATTCTGAGCAGCAAGCAAAATATACATTACCAAGCAGCACTTCAATCTGCCACTGAGAAGCCCAGGAGAAGTGGCGAAGCGAACCCCAGATAGTCTTGATGCATAGCACTGTGGCCACAATCGATGCGGAGCTTCTGCCTGACATGCCCCAAAACCAGATACTTTATAAACCTGTGTCCTATACAGGCTCAACCAGAGCTATTTTACATCAGAAGACAAAAATGCCAGGCTATACATCAAAGGCTTTGCTGACCAGTGTCATCAACACACCAAGGACCTTTTCACAAGGGACATTGAAAGTAATAAAATACAGATAGGAGAATTAGGAAGAGACCAGAGACGGAAGGGTTGACCATGTCAGATCATTATCTCCTCGAGATTACAATATTCTTCCACAATATCCCATACACTCCACCCCTTGATCTACATGGCCTCACTACTTCCAGGTCTTTTTAATAATTTGGTCCTCCTTCCCACTCTGAGTAATAAAAAACCCCTACACACAAATATAAGCAAAAACACAATACCAAATACTTTGAGCCATTCCCAATTTAAATCATGTTCCATTCTCAGTAGAGTACCTATTTGCAATAAGGTACATCTGGTCATTAATATCTGCTGCTCTTGTCTAGTTATGTCTGCATCTTGATGAAGTACATCAGCTTCCTGCAATATTTGTTATTCAGTAATTCGATTCATAATACTAATATGATTACCTAAAAATGCCAATTTGTTATCCAAAGCTTCTAAATCCATAGCATTGATAACTCCAGCTCCTGCCCCTATTCCTCCCAAGAGGGTCTCAGTGAAGGACTTTGTGTGGCGTGTGCGTATCCATTAATTGTACATGGAAACAGCCCAGGGGACACATTGGGGTTCACTGAGTGAGATACTGTAAGCAGCTGTGTTTATTGTAACGTGACAAACACGCCTCTGTGAAGCCTCCATCACTGAATGTGGCTGGTCTCTTAGCAAAATAATAGTCGAAGGAGGTGCATATAATGGGCGGTGAGCCCTCATCAGATTAATATAAAATAAACTGTATGTATCAGTGTCTATATGCTGAACCTTCAGTTGTCCCTCAGGAGACTGATTCCATTCCGTGATAGCGTGTCTCATATTTGATATCCACCTTTGATTAGACAAATATTGGAAAGTAACATTCCATGCTTCAGACCAGTTTAGCATAAAATTCTGCTGGTGCCAGGGAATAGAGAAATACAGTCTTTTCCCAGACAGGATCCATTCCCCCACCCCCGTTATATTCATACAATTGCCCTGCACACTCCCCATCAGACTTGGGAGCCACTGTTTTTGAGACAGAACTGGCTGTTCACAGATACAAAGTTGTTGTGTTGTGTTCATCGACAGCTGGTTGGCAGGGCGCCCATAACGTCATCAGCAGCAACATTGACATCAGCATCCACTGGTCCATGTTTTCCCCCTTCTTAGGCTGACATGAAACAGAACAAATAAGAGATATCAAATACAAGCGCAATACCATAGTTCAGTTTTCTCTTCTCTGTATTTTGGCTGCACCTAAACAGACTGGAGAGCCTGTGTTAGCTATTAATCACCCAGTACCTGGTTCTCTGCTCACCACCTCACCAGGCCTGTCAGGATGATGATGATAATTTATTATTTATACCCCGCCCATATGGCTGGGCTTCCCCAGCCACTCTGGGCGGCTTCCAACAAAATATTAAAATACAGTAATACATCAAACATTAAAAACTTCCCTAAACAGGGCTGCCTTCAGATGTCTTCTAAAAGTTTGGTAGTTGTTGTTCTCTTTGACATCTGGTGGGAGGGCGTTCCACAAAGCGGGCACCACTATGGAAAAGGCCTTCTGCCTGGTTCCCTGTAACTTTGCTTCTTGCAGTGAGGGAACCGCCAGAAGGCCCTCGGCGCTGGACCTCAGTGTCCGGGTAGAATGATGGGGGTGGAGACGCTCCTTTAGATATACTGGACTGAGGCCATTTAGGGCTTTAAAGGTCAGCACCAACACTTTGAACTGTGCTCGGAAACATACTGGGAGCCAATGTAGGTCTTTCAAAACCAGTGTTATGTGCTCTCAGCGACCGCTCCCAGTCACCAGTCTAGCTGCTGCATTTTGGATTAGTTGTAGTTTCGGGGTCACCTTCAAAGGTAGCGCCACGTAGAGTGCATTGCAGTAGTCCAAGCGGGAGACAACCAGAGCATGCACTACTCTGGTAAGGCAGTCTGCGGGCAGATAGGGTCTCAGCCTGTGTACCAGATGGAGCTGATAAACAGCTGCCCTGGACACAGAATTGACCTGTGCCTCCATGGACAGCTGCGAGTCCAAAATGACTCCCAGGCTGCGCACCTGGTCCTTCAGGGGCAGTTACCCCATTGAGGACCAGGGAGTCCTCCACACTTGCCTGCATCCTGTCCCCCCAAAACAGTACTTCTGTCTTGTCAGGATTCAACCTCAACCTGTTAGCCGCCATCCATCCTCCAACCGCCTCCAGAAACTTTTGTCCAGGAATTAACTCACAATCTGAGGACAGAAAACCTTTGTCGCCTCTGGTTGTATGCTTACCAGGACCTGCCCTCTCTTGGATGACAGGTATACACAGTTTCTCACAGATCAGCTGGGCTATGCAGTGGCCAGTTGGAAGCATAACATTTTCTGTACTGGTGTTATGCAGTAGCACCTTTACTTCACCCTGGAAATCAGCATCTGTGGCCCCTCCTAACACCTGAATACCTTTCATGGCCAGGCTGGATCTTGAGGAACTGCAACTCCCACACCCAGAGATATTGCCACCCGCCCTCCAGCAGGCAGCAACACCCCCTCTAGTGCTAGGAGGTCAGCTCCTGCACTTTTTGGTGTTTCTTGGAGGGGTATTTTACCATATGGCTGAGCTTTCCATACCTTAAAGTTTATGGGTTCAAGTGCTTTTATTTCTGACATACGTTGCAAAGGTGTTTGGCCTGCAGCAGGAGGCACACATTGCCACCTTCCCAATTGAAGCACATAGTCTCTCTGCCACACTTGCCAGCGTCCTGCTGCTCTGTGCAATTGCCCCATGGGAGTCTTAGGGGCTAATGCTTGGGCTGCAAGCACAATTTACAATTGGTAGCAGCTGTGGCTGCTGCATCCAAAATGCACAGGATACCTCTGTGAATTGCCCACTACCTAGTGGCCTTGGCAACCAGATGTCCAGATTTCTTATGAGCCCACTGGGCTAAAATCAGCAACTCTTCCCCCTCCTGACTGGGGAGAGTAGTTCTCACATTGGCTAACTGGTCAGCTGCTTCATTATACAGTGCCTCAGGTGACCCTGAGGAATGCGCATCCACATGTCCGATGTGGACTTGTATCTGTCAGAGCAGTTTCTCCAGTTGCATCCATAACTCCTGCCCCCACAAAGGGCAGTTGTGTATACAAAAATCATTTTGCTTCCATCAGAAAAGCAACACTGTTAGACCCTTATAAACTGCCTGAGAATCAGTGTATATGTACACAGCGTTTGATTTCTGTTCCACATCATGTTCAGTAACCATCAATACTGCTTTCAGGTAGGTAGCCGTGTCAGTCTGACGCAGTCAAAATAAATAAAAAATTGTCCAGTATCACCTTAGTGACCAACTAAGTTTGTTCTGGGTATAAGCTTTCAGGTGCATGGTATCAGAAGAAGTGTGCATGCACACAAAAGCTTACACCCAGAACAAACTTAGAATCATAGAATCATAGAGTTGGAATAGACCACAAGGGCCATCGAGTCCAACCCCCTGCCAAGCAGGAAACACCATCAGAGCACTCCTGACATATGGTTGTCAAGCCTCTGCTTAAAGACCATGTTGACCATGTCAGATCAAAAATACTGGCAAATAATTTATAGTCATTATTTAACAATGATATTGGTCTATAATTTTTTTACTTGCAGTAAGTCTGTGTCTTGCTTTGGAATCAAAGTAACATATGCATCTTTCCATGTCATCAGAATCTTTCCTTTTGCCAAGATATTGTTCATTACCTCTCTTAAAGGTACTGTCAGTTGTTCACACAGTTTTTATAGTATTTTGCCCTAAGTTCATTTGGGCCTGGTGCTTTTCCAATCTTCAATTGTTTTATTGCTGTTTGTACTTCCATAATCGAAATTGAGGAATTCACTTGGTCCTTTTAATCTTTTGGAATCTTGTGAAATTTATTCTGTTCCAGGTAATCCTCTATTCTTTCTTTATTTTCCTTCTCTGCCTTATTTAAATTCTTCCTGATCTCTCTCACATTTTCAATTATTTCCCCCTCTATTTTTAACTTACATATAGTATTCTGTCTTTGTCTCTTTTTTAATTGCCATGCTAACAGTGTTCCAGGTTTATTTGCAAATTAAAAATTCCTCTGTTTTAACCATTTTATTTTCCATTCCACTTCTTGATTTATTAACATTGAAAATTGGGTCTGCAGCATCTTAATATTTTCTTTTACTTGATTATTTCATGGTTTCCTTATCAATTGTTTTTCGTTTTCTATAATATGTTTTAGGATTTCCTCCTTTTTCTTTTCTCTTAATCTTTTCTGTAAGGTATTCTGTTGTATTAGGAAACCGCTCATTACTGCTTTGCTTGCATCCCACACCACATCTATTTCTGTTCCTTTATTCAAGTTCAAATCAAAATATTCTATTACAGTCTTTTGTGCCTTTTTACCATACAGCGGTACCTCGGGTTACAGACGCTTCAGGTTATGCGATTCGGGTTGTGCAGCGCTCTGAACCTGGAAGTACCGGAACTGGTTACTTCTGGGTTTCGGTGCTCGTGCAGAAGCGCTAAATTGTGCTTTGCACATGCGCAGAAGTACCAAATCGTGACCCACACATGCACAGATGCGGCGCTGTGGGTTGCGAATGCTGCGGGTTGCGAACGTGCCTCTGTATCCTGATAATCTAATAAGCCATTATTCATTCTCCATCTGAATGGTGGTTCCTCTTTTCCTTTCAATTCCATTATTATTGAAGTATGATCTGAGAGAGTCCTTGGAAGAATCTCTGTTTTTACCGTCCTTGGAGCCAGATCCTTGGAAATCCAAATGTAATCTATTCTTCTGGCACTTTGATTTCGTTCTGAGAAGAACGTGAATTGTCTTTCTAATGGGTGCTTAAGTCTCCAAATATCAATTAAGTCATGATTTTCTACTAGTGTGAAAAAAGTTTTTGGAAGTCTCCCTTCATTGGCGTCTTTTTTCCTTATTGTCCTGTCCATGTCTAGTGAGACCACTCCATTAAAGTCCCCCATCACAATAACTCTTTGATCCATATACTCAAATATTTTCTCCTCAATTTCTTTGTAAAAATCTGATTTCCTTTCATTTGGAGCGTAGATTCCTACCACAATTACTTTTGTACTTGTACTGCTATGATCCTCCCCTCCTTGAAGATCTGTGATTCGTGTTTTTCCTTTATATACAAAACCACTCCTCTCTTTTGATTTACATCCGATGATATAAATTCTTTACCCAGTCTTTTGTTTATCAAAATTATTTTGTGTTTCCTTGCAACATGAGTCTCCTGTAAGCAAATTATATCCAATTTTTGCTTAATTAGTATATGTTCAATTTTATTTCGTTTAACTTTATTGTTTAGTCCATTTACATTCCATGTCAGTAATTTCAGTACCGTATTTTTCGCACGATTGGACGCACTGGACCATAGGGCGCACCTAGTTTTTTGGGGGAGAAATAAGGGGAAAAAAATTTCCCTTTATTTCCCCCCCAAAAGCAGGTCAGGGAAACCGAACCAGGTCGAGGAACAGCGGGATAGTGGCTCTGCGCCTCCCTGCTGTCCCCCGAGCTTGTGGGGCTGGCTGATGTCTGCCTGGCGCGCGGAGCGCTCTGCTTCAGGGCGCCCCACCCGCCGGGCAGCAGGCTGCTATCCGCAGCGTGGGGAGCCCTGCGGGGAACTCCTGCAAGGCTCCCCACGCTGCGGATGTGTTCCCGAAGCGCCGGGCGCTCTGCTTTCAGGGCGCCCGACGCTCCGGGAAGCAGGCTGCTATCCGCAGCGTGGGGAGCCTTGCGGGGAACTCCTGCAAGGCTCCCCACGCTGCGGATGTGTTCCCGAAGCGCCGGGCGCTCTGCTTTCAGGGCGCCCGACGCTCCGGGAAGCAGGCTGCTATCCGCAGCGTGGGGAGCCTTGCGGGGAACTCCTGCAAGGCTCCCCACGCTGCGGATGTGTTCCCGAAGCGCCGGGCGCTCTGCTTTCAGGGCGCCCGACGCTCCGGGAAGCAGGCTGCTATCCGCAGCGTGGGGAGCCTTGCGGGGAACTCCTGCAAGGCTCCCCACGCTGCGGATTTGTTCCCGAAGCGCCGGGCGCTCTGCTTTCAGGGCGCCCGACGCTCCAGGAAGCAGGCTGCTAGCGGAGCGCTAATCCCGAAGCTTGGGGCGTGCGGAGCTCAGCGCGCCCCAAGCTTCTGGGTGCCGGCAAGGTCTAGACGGCTAGCGGAGACCTTGCCGGCACCTAGAAGCTTGGGGCGCGCTGAGCTCCGCAAGCCCCAAGCTTCGGGATTAATGCAGCGCTCTGCTAGCCGTGGGAGAGCTGGGTCTCCCACGGCTAGCGGATGGCTTCCTGAAGCCTGGAGAGCGAGAGGGGTTGGTGCGCACCGACGCCTCTCACGCTCTAGGCTTCAGCGAAAGCCTGCATTCGCTCCATAGGACGCACACACATTTTCCCTTGCTTTTTAGGAGGGAAAAAGTGCGTCCTGTGGTGCGAAAAATACGGTAATTTGAAGATAAATGGATTACAAAAAATTTCCCTAGAGAAAATAAATTAATGTTGAACTATAAAATATCTGAACAGGAAGTAGAAGGTGACATTCAGAACACGCAATTAGGTAAATCTCCAGGACCAGATGGACTGACTTCTAGATATTACAGATCTTTAAAAGAATGGTTAGTACAACCTTTAAAGGAAGTCTGTAATGAAATATTGGAAGGGAAAAGGGCACCAGAGTCGTGGAAAGAAGCGTATATTACACTTATACCGAAAACAGAAACTGAAAAGACTCAGCTTAAGAACTACCGCCCCATATCATTACTTAATGTGGATTACAAAATCTTTGCAGATATTTTGGCCAAAAGATTAAAAAAAGTGTTGATGGAAGAGATTCATAAAGACCAAGCAGGCTTTCTTCCGGGTAGACACTTGTCTGACAATCTGAGGAATATAATTAACATTTTGGAGAAACTAGAAGTGAATATTAATACTAAGGCAGTTTTGATATTTGTGGACGCGGAGAAAGCTTTTGACAATATTTCTTGGAGTTTTATGAAAAAGAACTTACAGGGGATGGGGGTGGGTGAAGGATTTGGAAATGGTATAAGTGCAATTTACTCTGAACAAAAGGCCAAGTTAATTGTTAACAATGAGGTGACGGAGGAATTTAAGATAGAAAAAGGAACACGACAAGGTTGCCCAATTTCCCCATTGCTTTTTATATCAGTCCTGGAGGTTTTGTTGAATATGATTAGAAGGGACCAGTTGGTTAAAGGTATACAAGTATAAACAGTATAAATTAAGAGCATTTGCAGATGATTTAGTATTGACATTACAGGAGCCAGAATCTAGTACTAAAAGAGTTTTGGAACTGATTCAAGATTTCGGTCAGGTTGCAGGATTCAAACTGAATAAATTAAAAACAAAGGTTTTAGAGAAAAATTTAACAGTGATTGAGAGAGAGAGGTTTCAGAATGAGACAAGTTTAACAGTGGTTAAGAAAGTGAAATACCTGGGGATTAATATGACAGCTAAAAATGGGAACTTATTTAAAGACAATTGTGAAAAATGCTGGTCGGAAGTGAAAAAAGATTTAGAAATTTGGTCAAATTTGAAGCTTTCACTGCTAGGCCGTATTGCTGCGATAAAGATGAATGTATTGCCAAGAATGTTATTTCTGTTTCAAACATTGCAAATTCTGGATAAAATGGATTGTTTCAAGAAGTGGCAGAGAGATATTTCTAGATTTGTCTGGCAGGGCAAGAAGCCCAGAATAAAATTTAAAATATTAACGGATGCAAAGGAAAGAGGTGGATTTGCCCTGCCACCTCTGCCCTGAATCAGCAGCGTTCTGCTGGTTGAAAGAATGGCTACTTCTTGAAAACACAGACATCTTGGATTTGGAAGGTTTTAATAATGTATTTGGATGGCATGCATATCTGTGGTATGACAAGGTCAAAGCACATAAAGCATTTAAAAACCATATTGGCATGAAAGCATTGTTTAATGTCTGGATAAGATATAAGGACTTGCTTGAAAATAAAACCCCAAGGTGGTTGTCACCGATGGAGGCGAAGGCTCAGAAAAAGCTCAATATGGAGGCCAAATGGCCGAAATATTGGGAAATTTTGGAACAAGTGGGAGACAAACTGAAATTGCAGAGTTATGAAAAACTAAAAAACAAAGTGCGAGATTGGCTTCATTATTATCAAATAATGGAGGCATACAATTTGGACAAAAAAATTGGATTCCAGGTGGAAAAATCAAGATTGGAAACAGAATTGTTAGATTCCAAAACTAAGACTTTGTCAAGGATGTATAACTTGCTGTTGAAATGGAATACTCAGGATGAGACAGTGAAATCTGTTATGATTAAATGGGCACAGGATGTTGGACATAACATTATGATGGCTGACTGGGAACAGTTATGGACCACAGGTATGAAGTTTACGGCATGTAATGCCTTAAGAGAGAATATTATGAAAATGATATACAGGTGGTACATGACACCAGTCAAGCTTGCAAAAATCTATCATTTGCCCGATAATAAATGTTGGAAATGTAAAGAAACTGAAGGTACATTCTTTCACCTTTGGTGGACGTGCCCAAGGATTAAGGCTTTCTGGGAGATGATATATAATGAAATGAAAAAGGTATTTAAATATACCTTCCTGAAGAAACCAGAGGCCTTTCTCCTGGGCATGGTAGGCCAATTGGTGTCAAAGAAGGATAGAACTTTCTTTATGTATGCCACAACAGCAGCAAGAATACTTATCGCAAAGTATTGGAAGACACAAGATCTACCCACCCGGGAAGAATGGCAGATGAAGGTGATGGACTATATGGAACTGGCGGAAATGACTGGCAGAATCCGAGACCAGGGAGAAGAGTCGGTGGAAGAAGATTGGAAAAAGTTTAAAGTCTACTGTGATGGGATGATGAGCTGCTTGTGCGTAAAGTCCTAGTCCCTCAGAGTTTGGCTAAGTCCACAAACCTCTGTCTGTGACGGAGCTCCTTAAGCATGGCTCCGTCAGTCGCTTGTAGAATCAGACAGTGGGCGTTTACGGAACTTCTTCCAGCATAAAAGTTCCTTAACGGAAACGCGTCTTCTGGACTCTCGGCGTGACAGTTTCCGGCGAGGAGTGGGTGTCCCTATGGGAGGTCCTGAAACCTCCCCACTGTTTTCGCTGGAAGTGTCTCTGAGCCCTCCCTCCGACTCACTTTCCCTTGGAGCTCCTCCTCTCCCCCTGCTGGTTCCCTCCTCAGCTGATAAGTCTCTCTCAGCCTCTGTGAGCCCTTTCACCTCCTGTTTCTCCGATGGCAGTTCCCTGACATCCACCTCCCCTCCAGGGCCCCCTTCACCACCTCCCCTCCCCTCCTCTGCGGGAGGCGAGGGAGCAAAACCCCTGAAAGAACCTCCCTCATCTTCTGAAGTCTCGAACACTTCCCTCCACCAGTTGCTGTTTCTGGTTTCTAAGTACTCCTCCTCATCGTCTATTCCTTCTTCCAACTCCGATTCCCTGAATCCTTCCAGTTCCTCCTCCTCGTCGGTGGTGCCAAAGTACTCCCTCCGGAACCTCGCTACTGACTGAGGTTTCCTGGGGAACCTTTGGTGGAACGTTTCGATCAAAATCTCGTCGTTGACCTCCTCTGCCGTCACCCAGGCGTTTTCCATTCCAGCACCGCCTGGACCTTGCCTGGATCCATGGCTAATCCCTTGTCTGACAAGCGGTACCCCAGGAATTCCACCTCCTTGGTGTGAAACTGACACTTCTCCAATTTCACCCACAGCTGGTTTGCTTGCAGTTGGCTCAGCACTTCCCTAACATCCTTTACATGCTGCTCCTCATTCTCTGAATATATTAACACGTCATCTAGAAAGGCCACGCAATTCTTGTAGAGCAGAGGTCCCAGGACGTGGTTCATGAACGATTGAAAACATGCTGAGCCTGCTTGTAATCCAAAGGGCATAACGAGATATTCAAAAGCCCCCAAAGGGGTGAACATGGTGGTTTTCCATTCATCCCCCTTTCTTATCCGTATCAGGTTGTATGCCCCCCTCAGGTCCAGTTTAGTGAATATCTTTCCCTTCCTCACCCTGGTCAAAATGTCATCAATTCTGGGCATGGGGAAAGCCACTGGTTCTGACACTGCATTTAGGGCCCTAAAGTCCACTACAAGTCTCGGTTTATCCGTGTTTTTTTTGTCCACAAAAAACACTGGGCTGCCCCCCACCGCTCTGGACTCTCTGATGAAACCTCTCTTCAGGTTTTTATCAATAAACTCCCTTAACTCCTGCATTTCCCTGTCTGACATGGCGTACAGCTTGCCCACTGGGAGCTGGGCCCCAGGGACTAGATTGATTTGGCAGTCAAAGGCTCTATGCGGTGGTAGTTTGTCTGCTTCCCTTTCGCTGAAGACCTTGCTCAGGTCAGCGTATTGTTTGGGCACCTTCCCTTTGTCCGTTACTTCCGTCCCTGCTAGAAAGGCTTTTGCCCCTTCCGGCGCCTTCCCCTCTTTGCAGTGTTCCAGGCAATGTGCTGACCCAAAGGAGACCACTCTCTGATGCCAGCCCACTAGCGGATCATGCAACGCTAGCCAGCTCATTCCCAAAATAATGGGAGCCCCTCCCAAGGTGGCCACATTGAACGCTATCCTTTCGGTGTGCCTGGCAACCCTCATAACCATTGGGACGGTCTGTAGGCTAACTTCTCCTCCCAACAGCTCCCTCCCATCGATCGTGGTCACCTGCAGGGGGTTACTTAAAGGGAGTGTCTGTATCTGGTGTTCAGCTGCAAACTCCTTACTCATAAAATTACAGGAGCTGCCTGAGTCCAATAGCGCCTTTGTCTTTAGTGGGTGTCCGTTTGCCAGCTCTAGCAACACCTCTATCACTAGTGCTGGTCTTGGAGGTTCCGGCGTGGGCACTTTTACTGCTCCTTGGCCTGGCTGCTGTGCCCTGACGGTGTCAGCCAGGCGTTGGCTTTTACTTGCTCCTGGACTTCCTCCTCCTTTCCCCCAACAGCTCCCGCCATCCCTTGCCATTCCTTTCTTTGCGGGCAGACTCTGGCAAAGTGACCTGGCTGCTGGCAGAGATAACATTTCTTGGTGCTCTTCCCCTCCTTCTTCCGCCCTTCACTGGGATTTGAAACTGCGCTCGCGCGCGCTGTTCCAATTTCCATCGGCTCTCCTGGCGGGAAAGTTGGCTCCGGAATCTCTGGAATGCGGAAATCCCTCCAACGCTCTCCTTTCACTTCCCGCTTCTCCAAGGCTCTCGCCTCCTGGCGCGCTCCAATGGTCAGCGCTGATTTGGTCAGCTGGTCCATAGACTCCGCCCTGGGCGCCCGGGAAAGTTCGTCTTTCACCGCCGAAGAAAGCCCCTCTTCGAAAAGCATTTGAATGGGTTCCGCCGATAGGTCCCACCCCAAATTATGTATCAGCATGGTAAACTCAGTCCAGTACTCACGAACCGATCGGCTCCCCTGTTTACAAGCCATCAACTGTCTGCGCACCAGTCCCTGCTCAATCTCGCTGGAAAACATCAGGTCCATGGCGCGAAAAAACTTCCTCGTGTCCTTCAGGATTTCATTACTCCCTGCCATCAGGGGTCTAACCCAGTCTCTCGCCCCCCCTTCGAGATGGCCAACCACAAACGCCACTCGCGATTCCTCATCGGGAAAGTCGTCAAACTGCAGATTGAGAGCATACTGCATCTCTGTCCTAAAGGCTTGATAGTTCCTGGGGTCCCCCCAAACTTCTGCACCAATCCTGGCATCTTTCTTGCTAGTGGGGCGCCTTTTGCCTTTTCTGCATCCTGCGCCCTCCTCTCCTCTAGCCTCGCCGTTTGCAGCGCTAGCTGGACCTCCAACACCCGGTACCTTTCTTCCAGGCTTGGACCCTCTCCAGCTCCTCCTGCT
The DNA here is from genome assembly GCF_027172205.1 of Podarcis raffonei. Lineage (NCBI taxonomy): Eukaryota > Metazoa > Chordata > Lepidosauria > Squamata > Lacertidae > Podarcis > Podarcis raffonei. Next base: position 14,865,245 of record NC_070620.1, on the reverse strand, counting down.
CCTCCGGTTCCGGCTGGGTTGCTCATGATGCCTCTCTGCACAAGCTGCTTTCAGGGACTGTCTGATTGCTGTGATGGGATGATGAGCTGCTTGTGCGTAAAGCCCTAGTCCCTCAGAGTTTGGCTAAGTCCACAAACCTCTGTCTGTGACGGAGCTCCTTAAGCATGGCTCCGTCAGTCGCTTGTAGAATCAGACAGTGGGCGTTTACGGAACTTCTTCCAGCATAAAAGTTCCGTAAACGGAAACGCGTCTTCTGGACTCTCGGCGTGACAGTTTCCGGCGAGGAGTGGGTGTCCCTATGGGAGGTCCTGAAACCTCCCCACTGTTTTCGCTGGAAGTGTCTCTGAGCCCTCCCTCCGACTCACTTTCCCTTGGAGCTCCTCCTCTCCCCCTGCTGGTTCCCTCCTCAGCTGATAAGTCTCTCTCAGCCTCTGTGAGCCCTTTCACCTCCTGTTTCTCCGATGGCAGTTCCCTGACATCTACTTACAGAAATACTGTAAAATTAATGAATGTTAGAATGATGTTGGATAAGAAGTTAAGTGGTTTTTAGCTATAATGCTATAAGGAATATGAAAAAATGGATTATTAACAGGTAAAAATTTAATGTTATAATATTTTAAGATTAAAGATTAGGATAAACAAAGAGGGAAACGATTTGCTGAACTAACAAATTGAACTGGAATACAAAAAAGGGAGGTGTGAGGAGGTCTGGGAAACAAGCAAATGAAAGATAAGTAATGGAAAGATGGAATTGTTTTTAACTATTTTTATTTTGTATTTTTTTTTTCTTTTTTCATTTTGTAATACTTTGAAAATCTTAATAAATATCTTTTAAAAAATATATATAAAACTGTCGGATTGTCGAGACTTCTGTGTGCAGAGAGATCCAGGCGCACTTCCCTCACAATAAGAACATGAATCATTACCAAAATATAATAATGTCCCTGAATCGTCCCGCCATACTTGCCATCTTCTCCTGCCACACCAATGTGGCATGTCACACCCTTTAAGAACCACTGGTCTTAAATATACAAAAAAAATTCAAATGCTTTGACAGGTTAAAACTCACATCAACTTTTTATCAGCAACCCCTGATTCCCTGCCCCCCCCCCGGACTGGAGGCATATTTAAGTATATAAATATTGTTCCAGCTTGGTGCCCGCTGCTGACTGAGAGGGTCTTGTCTGCTCAGACTGTGTAGCTTCATATATACAGTGGTACCTCGGTTTTCGAACGTCTCTATTGTTGAACATTTTTGTTTCTGAACACCGTAAAACCTGGAAGTAAATGCTTCGGTTTTCAAACATGCCTCGGATGTCGAACATGTCACGTGGCTTCTGCTGAATGCAAGATCCTGAGAATTCTGGGAATTACAGTGTGGGCCATGCTACGACTCCCGGGGGGAGCAACGAGCAAGTGTGGGCACTCATAGACTCGGGAGCATTGACAGACTTTATGGATGTGAACTTAGTGGAGAGGCTGGGGTTAGCCACACAGACGTTAGGACCCCCCCCCCCCCAGAAATGCGAACCATCAATGGACTGCCCTTGTTGTCTGGGTACGTCGCAGAGGCCACAATGCCCTTAGGCCTAGAGTTGCAGGGCCACAGAGAGACAATTACCCCCACAGTATAAGGCCTACAGAGATGTGTTTTGTGAGAAGGAACCAGACAGGTTGCTCCCCCCCCCCATAGACTGTATGACTGCAAAATTGACTTGCTGCTGGAGGCCCAGCTACCCACCAGCCAGCAGTACTCCCTGTCCGAGGTAGAGTTAGCTGTGCTAAGGGAATTTCTGGAAAAAAATCTGGCCCTTGGCTTCATCTGCTTGTCTAAGGCTCCAGGGGGCGCCCCTGTGCTATTTGTGAAGAAGCGCGACTCCTCAGAGTTGAGACTCTGTAATGATTACAGGCTCCTGAACAAGGTGACAGTGCCTAACCGCTATCCCCTGCCACGCATCGGGGATCTGCTGGAGAGGTTGAGGTTGGCAAAGATCTTCACTAAGCTCGACTTGAGGGGGGCATACAACCTGATACGGGTGATAGAGGGGGATGAGTGGAAGACCACCTTTTGTACCAGATACGGCAGTTTCGAGTACCTAGTGATGCTGTTTGAGCTACAATCCTGGCACCGCGACATTCCAGGCCTTCATCAATCATGTGATGGGGGGGTCTGCTGGACTCTACAGTGTTGTGTTATCTTGATGATCTTTTGATATACTCAGACACCCCGGAAGAACACGTAAAACACGTGAAGGAAGTGTTGCAGCGGCTTACGGAGAATCAGTTGTATGCCAAGTTGGAGAAGTGTCAGTTTCACATGACTGAGGTGGAGTTCTTGGGCTACCACATCACCCCTGAGGGAGTACACATGGATCCCGCCAAGGTGCAGGCTGTGGTGACGTGGCAGGAACCCAGGACCAAGAAAGGTTGCAAAGGTTCCTGGGCTTCGCAAACTACAGTGGTACCTCGGGTTACAGATGCTTCAGGTTACAGACTCCGCTAACCCAGAAATAGTACCTCGGGGTAAGAACTTTGCTTCAGGATGAGAACAGAAATCATGCAGCGGCGGCATGGTGGCAGTGGGAGGCCCCATTAGCTAAAGTGGTACGTCAGGTTAAGAACAGTTTCAGGTTAAGAACGGACCTCTGGAACGAATTAAGTTCTTAACCTGAGGTACCACTGTATTACCATAAGTTTATATCCAGATACTCGGGGCTAACGGCCCCACTCACAGATTTTTTGAGGGGTAAGAGACCTTTCCGGTGGACAGAGGAGGCTCAGAGAGCTTTCAAAAGGCTCAAGGCCATGTTTGCTTCAAAGGAGTATTTAGCACACCCTGACCCGCACAAGCCAATGACAGTAGAAACCTACGCGTCTGATAGGACTCTGGGAGTGGTGTTGTTGCAAGAGGATGTGAATGGGGAACTGAGACCGTGTGCATTCCATTCGCACAAGGTAAACCCGTCGGAGCAGAACTACACTATTTGGGAACGAGAATTGCTTGCTATTCAGGATGCTCTGCAGATGTGGTGACACTTCCTAGAGGGGGCACAGCACCAGGTGGAAGTGTGAACTGACCACAAGAACCTTGAATACTGGCAGATGGCTAGACACCTTAACCAGAGGCAGATAAGGTGGGTGCAATTCTTCACCAGATTTAACTTTAGAGTTCAGTATGTGTCAGGCTCACAGAACCAAAGAGCAGAAGCAGGAGTATCAAGGAGAGGAAGCTGTCCTGGTACAGAGGCACATCCTCAGGCCGGAATAGATACAACTAGCAGCGGTTTCCGTAGCTGAGATGCCTGAATTCCTGAAGCAAACTGCAGAGGATGACTTTGCCAAGAAGAAGAAAGAGGCGATACAGCAAGGGGCTAGCAATGCTAAAGGTTTTGTGGAGCGAGGAGGATTGCTGTAGAATAATAATAATAATACCTTTATAGTCAATGTACAACTTGTGTACATTGTACACTGTATGGATGTATGTAGGTATGTATGTATGTATGTCCCAGAGGGCAAGCTCCATGCCAAGGCTCTGAGGCAGTGCCATGACAGCTCCACGGTGGGACATTTTGGACAATACAAAACTTTATGCCAAGTGACACGACAGTTTTGGTTGCTGAAGGTGAAGGAGGAAACCAAGGAGTATGTAAAGGTGTGTGAGATTTGTCAGCAGGCCAAGAGGCCCCGTGAAGTGCCAGCAGAAGATGAGAAGAGTTTGGATTTGATATCCTGCTTTATCACTACCCGAAGGCGTCTCTGTTGGGATACTGCCAGGGAGACAAAAGCCATCATGCCCCCACGTCGCTTCCGGTGCGATCCATCGATCTCTGGTAGAAATGCAGTATCAGTCAATTAGCGACACAAAGCCTCGGAAATAGCTTTCCACATTCCAAGCCTTGGTGCACGCTCTATCAGCAGAGTTCGTACAGCGAAAGATGCACTCAGGAGAGCATTATTTACAGCTTTATTCAGCGTTGATCAGAACAAAGAAAAAACATGACTGCCTGCTTCAAGTGTCCAGGCACAGAGAGAAAACGAAAGCAATGTACAAAACATAAACTTCCTGTGAACAGGAAATACGCAGGCTGTGACACAACAACCTGCTCCCTTCTTAAGGTGGAATGGAAATATCCTAACAGTCTCAAAGCGGCTAACATTCTCCTTTCCCTTCCTCCCCCACAACAAACACTGTGTGAGGTGAGTGAGGCTGAGAGACTTCAGAGAAGTGTGATTAGCCCAAGGTCACCCAGCAGCTGCATGTGGAGGTGCGGGGACGTGAACCCGGTTCACCAGATTACGAGTCCACCGCTCTTAACCAGTACACCACACTGCTCCAACCGTTCCCTACCCCCCAAGGGCCATGGGAGGCGATAGCAATGGACTTTATCACTGACCTACCGGAGTCGCAGAAACAGTTGGTTATATAGAGGGTGGGGTGGATCTGTTATCCAAGATGGCACATTTTATACCCTGTAGAAAGTTGCCATTGGTGCAGGAGACAGCATAACTATTTGTGGAACATGTGTTTAAACTGCATGGATTGCCTCAGAGGATCATATCGAACAGAGGGATGCAATTTACCTCCCAGTTTTGGAGGAAACTGATGCAACTGCTGAAGGTAGAAGTCTGCTTCTCATCAGCTAGACAAATGGAGAGACGGAGAGGATGAATGCCACTTTGCAACAGTACCTGCGTTGCTACGTGAGTTACCAACAAGATGATTGGATCAATAAGTTGGCCCTTGCTGAGTTTGCATACAACACGGCGTATTCGTCTATGCAACAGCCTCCCTTCTTTGCCTGCCTGGGACAACACCCATGTATCTTTCCAGGGGAGGAAGACAACCTGGCGGTGCCAGCCGTGGTACAGTTTGCAGAGGAACTGGCAACTATGCATAGCTAAGTTCAGAATCACCTAGAGAGAGTGAAGGAGCAATACAAGAGGGAGGTGGATAAGCACAGACAGTTAGGCAGGGAGTTAAGGGTGGGAGACCAGGTGTGGTTGTCTACCAAAGACTTGCCGAGTAAGGGGCGGTGTTGTAAGCTGGACCCTCAGAGTGTGGGGCCGTTTGAAGTGGTAGAGCCAATTAACCCTGTGTTGTTCAAGCTTCGACTACCTGCGGCCATGAAGATACACTCTGTCTTTCATAGTTCCTTGTTGTCTCCCGTGATGCCTGCGCACCAGTATCAACCGCCAAAAGAGTCGCCACCCCCTTCTATAATGGTAGAGGGGGAACCTGAATATGAGGTGTCGCAACTGCGGGACTCTCCCTGGAGGGGTAGGAGATTACCGTATCTAGTGTCTTGGAAGGGGTACGGGCATGAGGAAAATTCATGGGAGGACTCTGGGAATGTACACTCCCCTAGGTTGCAGGTGGAGTTTCACCGTAGGTACCCCAACAAACCCAAACTAAGAGGGTGGCAGGAGGAATGTGAGATATGGGAAGAAGATGAAGAGAGTGAGGCAGATTGGGGATTGGAAGTAGAGGAAAACCCGCAAGGGGGAGGTTACTGGGAAGAGAGTGAGTATGAATGGTGGGGAGGTTTCAGCAGTGCCCCTCGTGAGGAGGGGGAGCTGGGAGAGGTGGAGGAGGACCTTAGGGGTGTGTGGTGTCACGAATGAGCCAGCCCAGCCAGCTCCCAGTGAAGGAAGTAACCAGGAAGAGAGAGGGTTAACTGCCAGCCAAGATGAGCATAGCCTAGTGCCAACTCCCCCGCCCTTAGGAATGCCAGTTGATAAGAGAATGACGAGGGTGAGCTGGAGCCCTGCCAACGCTCTCCAGAAGTGCAAAATACCACAAATAGAGAAGGAAGCAGTTCATGAGGTGGGAACAGAGACAGAGGTAGTGACTCGGAAGATGTTGGAGCTGATCCAATCTCTCCCCAGAGCCGGCGTATGGGGGGCTTGCTAGACAGGAAGCAAAAAAGACATAAGCTTCATAAGTTCACTTTCTGTTTTAGTAAACGGGAGGGATCCTTAGAAGGGCCATCTTAATTCATGATGGTGGAGGCTGTGTTAATGCCGTCTGGAGGTATTGGTTTGTTTTTACAATAAATTATCCTTTTTAATTAACTACGCTCACTGTGTTATCAAGCCGGGGACTGGACTCCCGACAATAATGGAATACTGAATGGTATAGTTTTTGTAAAATATGCAGGGATTTATGATATGTAAAATGAACCATGGAAAGAGAAGAAGGGAAGTCATTGATATCTTAAGGATGTAAAATGAGTAGTTTAAAGTGTTGTTTTTTTTAAATAAATTTTTATTAGATTTTCCACCGTAATAACAGAGTAGTTTAAAGTGTTAAACAGAAAATTTAATAAAAAATACACACACACACACACACCAACTTTCTATGTCTGGACAGCCTTGTCCAAACAAGAATGTTTTTAGCACATAACCAAAAAGAGTACAGCAAAGGTGCATGCTTTATATCAGTCAAGAGGCAAGGAGTTCCAAAGTGTAGGTGCTGCCACATCAAACGACTGAGTTCTTGCAAATGTGGAAAAGGTTTTATGTGGCACCTGTAACAGTGGCAGTTCTGCAGATGGAAGTGGGTGCATATGGAGTAAGAAACTAAGCAGCAAACTGGTCCCAAATCGTTTAGGTCTTTATATACTAAAAGTAACACCTTGAACTTGGCCTGGTTGCTACATGAACCATTTCTATCCCAGCTGGTGCTAATAGGAACAGTTAACTTGCAAGAACTCATGTCTGAGCTTGCTTTTCTCCTTCACCCTCCCTATCCCTTTTTCCTTTATAGTCATATCTGGCACAGGCTGAAGACTTTATTAAATACCCGCAGGCCTTTACAAATTAATAACGTGATTTTATTGTTTTAAACCTAAACCACTGCTGGTTTTTGTGTGTTAAGTTTTTAAAAATGTATTTATTTTAGTCATCAGCTGGAAATGTGTAGAGTGAACATTGGTTTGTGTTGTTATTTTATTACACTACATTTATAGTTTTGCTTCAGCATTCTAAGCTTTTGAGCTGGCCTTGCATAAATAATAGTTAATATTTTGCCCTGGCAAAAGAACATTTCGCCAAAGCTTGGGTGGCCACCACTCAGGGATTCTTTAGCTGTGATTCCTGCATTGCAGGTGGTTGGACTAGATGGACCTTGGGGGACCTCTGAAACCCTGCAATACTATGATTCCAGCTTGTCACTTTGAGCATTTGATGCTCCTTCTCTCTACCAAGGGGAGAATTGCCATTTTGTATTCAAGATATGCCCTCTTGCTGCTTTTAGGTAAACAGAAGTACCTCTGTGCCAGCCGAAATTACTGCACCATCGACAGGTTCCGGAGAAAAAACTGCCCTTCCTGCCGCCTTCGGAAATGTTATGAGGCTGGGATGACTCTTGGAGGTAATCCAACTTCTGTTTATGAACCTTTGATTCTTTGCATTTTACTATGTTTTATATATGCTGTAAGGCGCCCAGATGGGTGGAGTAGTATAATAGCCACCCAGAGTGGCGGGGGGGTATAAATTATTATTATAATCATCATCATCATCATCATCATTAATTTTAGCATACCTGATTTGCTTGCTTTGTGTCATGTATCTAAATGAGGCTGGAGGGAGATGCGCAGCCTGGCACTGATAGATTAGATTAGTGCCCTTCTTCACTGAGGTTTTGGCAAGCACCCCATTCTTTGCTGAGTCAGGCAGGGGCCTCCAGCCAAAACAAAACCCCAACCTGTGCTCTGAGGTCAGACCCTCAAGAGATTAACCTCTGTGATTCCCACAATCAAGGCAGGCATTTATTTTCTTTTTTAATTAAATGTTTATTAGTTTTCAAATCTACAAAAAGTTTAGTTACAAGCAAGCAAGGAGTCATTGCATTAACAAACCAAACTGCAACACATATAATAATGAAATCTTCAAATACCACATGTTAAACAAACCAGAGCAGTAGGATATATTGAGAAATTGTGCTTAGAGCTCTAAAATGGGCACGTACTCTGAATTCAATAATCATAAATAATACAGTGGTACCTCGGGTTACATACGTTTCAGGTTACAGACTCTGCTAACCCAGAAATATTACCTCAGGTTAAGAACTTTGCTTCGGGATGAGAACAGAAATCGTGCTCCGGCGGCGCGGCAGCAGCAGGAGGCCCCATTAGCTAAAGTGGTGCTTCAGGTTAAGAACAGTTTCAGGTTAAGAACAGACCTCCAGAACAAATTAAGTTCTTTACCCGAGGTACCACTGTAATCAAATCAGATACTCTACCATGTCAATAAAAAAAAATCACAACATTCATCTTACATTCTAACTTAATGTATTAAGCAAATTTGTTCATAACCTGGAGGAGGTTCTTGGCCATGTTCCTCTTTACCTACAAAGGAGATAAAGTCAGACTAAATGTGGTACAAAGTTCTTCTATTTACTTAGGCCCCTGGCGATTCTCAATTTGTATGTTATTTTTTTCTAGGAGGACACCATCCCAAATCTATAATATAAATCTTTCCAGAAATCCACAAGAGTCATTCTGGCTACCACCAATAAATGCATAATCATTTATTTATTACCTAAAATTAGGTTACCCCTAATCAAAAATAAAAAGTGTCAATTAGGAGGTTGGAACAATATGGCAGGCATCTACTTCTTACAAGCTGAGAGCAGAAGAGGCAATGAAGGTTATTAGCAGAAGGTGCTGTCTGTGAGACATCAGAGGGAAAGACGGTCCTAGGCAGTGCCCTGGGCAGCAGATTTGTGGTATGAAAGTTGTTGTTGCTGGCATTTTCATGACCACCTTAAAAGAGTTCTCAGAGCAGGGGCTCACAATCTGTCCTGTCTGGTGCCCAGCACAGAAGAACATAAGATGAACCTGCTGGATGAGGCCAATGGCACATTTAGTCCAGTATCCTCTTCTCACAGCTGCCTAACAGTTGCCTGTGGGAAATCAGCAAGCAGGATAAAAGCACAAAAGACCTCTTCTCTCTTATAGTTTCCAGCAACTGATATTCAGAAGCATTACTGTCTCCAAATGTGGAGGCAGAGCATAGCCATTGTGGTTAGTAACCGCTGATAGCTCCAGTGGTGTAGCGTGAGTTGCTGGCACCGAGTAGGGAAGCTGCCTATGCCATCGGAGCGACCCTGGTGGGAGAGTGATGTTGGGGACTGATATGGAAGTCATGCAACTCATTTGCTTGCCCTGCAGGCTGACCCTTTTCATGGGTCTTCGTTTGCCCCTAAAGACAGAGCCCAAAACTTGGGGTTCAGCCCCTTTCTTCTTCCCATCGTTAGCAAACCAGACACACACCCCCTCTGGTCACAACCACACCAGGCATTTAAAGCACTGTGGTGCCACTTTAGCAGTCACATGGCTTTCCCCAAAGAATCCTGGAACTACAGTTTGCTATGGGTGCCATCCTCGCAGGCCTACAGTTCCTATGATTCTCCACGGCTGTTAAAAGTGGTTTAAGGGTGTTTTAAGTGAATGGTGGGGATCTGAACTCTTTCTCTCAAAAACCTCCCCATTCCTACAGAGGTTGTAGTTTTCCCAGCCCGGAAGCCAAGCAGATGTTAGGCATCCTTTGAACTGTGCCTTCTTGACTAAGCCAGCCTAAGGGCCCCTCCAACTCCTTCCTCATCCAGAAAGAAATCCCAAAGGCTGCTTTTAAAAGCAATTAATGGTTTAGCTTGTTACGTTATAATAAATCAAGAGCTGCTCTTTAGAATGCTGACAGGAGTTTGGCTGGGAGGCAACGTTGTTCCACTATCACTTTTTAATTCTCTCACTCTTGAGAACATAAAGCAAAAAATATATTCTCCTTCCCCTTCTTCTTCGTACCACAGAATTATAGAGTTGGAAGGGAACCATGAGTCATCTTGTCTAACCCCCTGCATTGAAGGAATTGCAGCTAAAGAATCCCTGACATATGGCCCTCCAACCTCTGCTTAAAAGCCTCCAATAAAGGACAGTCCACCACCTTCCCAGGGATTCCATTCCACTATCAAACAGCTCTTACCGTCAAACAGCTCTTCCTGATATTGAGTCGGAATCTCCCTTCTTGTCATTTGAATTCATTGCTTCAGGTCCTACCCTCCAGAGCAGGAGAAAATAAGCTTGCTTCCTCTTCCATGTGATAGCCCTTGAGATATTTGAAGATGACTGTCATATCTCCTCTCAGTCTCCTCTTTTCCAGGCTAAACAGGCCCAACTCCCTCAACCATTCCTCATAAGGCTTGGCTTCCAGACCCTTCATAATCTTGGCCACCTTCCAGCTTGTCATTATCCTTCTGATACCATTTTCCTGTACATTCATTTATTGTGTCCACATTTGGCTGTTGTGAGCAAAGCTGGTGTGTAGTTTAAGGTGTGGGATTGGACTGGGTTACAAACACACGATATACCACTGGGTGAAGGTGCCATCGCACTCTGGCCCTCAAACTGCAGTGGAAGGAACAAGCTGCATTGGCGAGGCCTGGGGCCAATGCAGCTTATTCTTCCCTCAGGAGCAGTTTAACAAAGCCCCCACCCCACCTTTAGTTCGCATGACCCAAAGCTGGGGGCAGCTTCTTTACACTGCTCAGTGGAAGCAGTGGGGTTCACTCAGCTAGGGGAGAGGGCGGGAGGCTCCCCCCCAGCTTAGCAGTTCAGAACTTTAAAGCGCAGACCTTGCTTGGAAAGAGCAGAGGAAAGGTAGGTGTGGATAAGCCATCTGAGTGCATTAACACGGCAGTTCATTCCATTTCCTCACTATTTCCCTAGCTGTTAATATCTCCATTATGCTTGAGCTTTCAAACCACTTCCAGAAATCTAGTGAAATATGGTGGCAGTTCAGCACTCATTTTTGTATTAATTGCTTCCAAGAAAAATCCATTTGGTACTCCACTGACTCAGAAAATTGTGGGAGAAAAGTGACAAGATTTGGGGCAGTATATCTAGTGGAATACAATGGAAGTGCAGCAACTAGTTCTGTGTTAATTGCTTTCAGGAAAAAATGTGGGAGAAAAGTGACAAGACTCAGGGAGATACACTGGAATATAGCTCTTCCCTGTCGTTTTCATGTGGGAATAGAAGCATGCATGCACAGAAAGGGGGGAGAGAAGTGATGTTGTCCAATGACATTTTTTATTGTGCCGCACCATGCCCAACTGGTGTGACTGAAATTTAGCACCACATGCCAGCAAGATTAGAATGCTACAGGTGCTTCAGGAATGTGAAGGAAACATTCTCCCCTTCTAACATCATATCAAGAGCAACCCTCAAATCAAATGCATGCTTTCCTCTACAGGATAGCTTTCCTGCCCCTGAACTGAGACATAGGAATAACAGGAGCTATTAACCAAAAAGTATAGTACACAATTAGCCTTAAACAGGAACAGAGACAGTTGCTGAAGGTCCATGTCTGTTGCACAGATATAAAAGGCTGCACAGCTACACAATGCAGACACAACTTAAAATTCTCTGGTCATTTTCACACATTACACAACAAGAAACCCAAGTTACTATTGTGCAGACAATCTGCAGGGAGCTGTAGCCAATCTCAGTTTTCTGATGAGCCTATTGGTAAATGACAAGTGCTTTCGTTGACTTGCGGAACAGCGCACCGACGGAACGGGTGGGGATCTGCGCTCCTGCCATCTCGAGGCAGACCCGACGGAGAGAGAAACAGGGATGAGGTGTAAGTCACCCCGACCTCGGGGGGGGGGGATCCTGAGGGTTGAACCTAAGGCAGCGCAAAAAGGGGTCTCCCAAAACTAAAGACAAAAGTGTATAAAAAGGACGCAGGGAGGATCTCTGCGCAAACGGGCCAATCCACTCTCCGGCGCAAATGCCCCCAAACCCCGACAAGGTAGCGCTGAACTCTCCTTTAAGAGGAGACTGTTAAAAACAAGACGTCTCTCCCCTAAAAATTGGGTAAAACTAATTTTACCAATAACCCTCGCAAGAGAAAGTGGGGAGGAAAGGGAGAGACGAGAGGTCAGTTTAAAAAAAAACAAACACAGAGCTCGATTTGAAGCAGAGAAGGGGACCGCAACACGGTACAGACAACCCCTGTTAAAATACTTCACAAGGAGTCTTAAAAGAGTGTGATTTAACGCACCAAAGTCTTGAGAAATTAAGACATTACAGTTGAAAAAGTAAAGGCAAACCCAAAAGTTAAAGGAGGACTGGAATCACTTTAAAGTAAAAACGATTAAAATAAGACTGCTTAATTTAATACACAACTGTGAATAAAACTAGCATACCTGTGTCCAAGTGGGGAGCAGATGAGACAGCGTGGAGGCACCACCATTGACGGAAGCCATAAAGAGCACAAACAGGAAAAGATGCCAAAAAGCAAACTTTGAAAGCAAGAGAGAGGAGCAGAGGAGGGAAAAGAATCAAAGGGGAAAACAGCGACACATGTGGCCAATATAGGAATAGACACAGACCCGAAAAAATACACGCTGAGGTAACAGTACCACCTACTGGACAAAAATAAAAATACAGAAATAAATAAAATAATTTTAAAAAGATTAAGTGAAGAATAGGTAACTCTGAAAGAAGGACTCTATTACTCTTTTTGTCAAAAATTCTGTTTTCTTTTTCTTTTTAATCAGTAATTTGGGAGGAAAATATCATACAACCTAGAAAGAAATGGACATATAAATATTTTAACTAAGGGAATTCCCTGAAAGATATAAAACGTCAAGAAAATAACAAGGTTTTCTGCTCCGGATTGGACTTGTTTTCAACGTTGCCACCGCTGTAATGTTTTAGGAGGCTCCGTGGCTGTTGGATTTATTTTTTTGAATTTGCAACCGGCAAAGTGGAGATAGCCAGGTATGTGGCAAGAAGATTTTGACTTTGTATTCTGCTAATTGGAATTAGCCATACCAGTGGCAAGAAGATTGATCCTGATTTTGTTCTACTTTTTGTTTTTATTTCTCTTCTCTTTGGATACTTTGGTTGATGGATTATATCAGTTGTAGAGTGTGTTCTGCCTGATTTGGATTTTGATTTAGAGGCGCTGCATCTTTCTATCCCCCCTTGGATTTAAAATACAAAGAAGTGGTGAAGTTTGGGTGTTTGAATTATATGTTTCAATTTTAAAATTTTAAAACTTCTAAAATTTGCTATTGGATTTGGAAATAATAAATAAAGGGAAAGGGAAACAGTGGACTACTATATTAAATAAATTCCTCTCTAATTGAATTGGAAATCTGCACAGGGGGTAAGAAATAATTTTGGAGAATGACGCATGCGCAAAAAAAGAGTGAAGGTGCAACCCCGGGAGAGAGGAGGACGTTGAGGCAAGAACCAGAATGGAAAGGAGAGATAGTAAATATGTTTGCAGAATTAAAGATGGACATTAAAAACAGTGAGAAGAACATAGAGTCTAAATTAGGGCAGATGGAGAATAAATTAGAGAAAGTGGACAAAAAAATAGATGTAACTGTCAATGAACTAAAAGGACAAATGAAGGAGATTTATAAGAGAACACAAAATCTAGAAGAAGGATTGAAAAGGACTAAATTAGAATTGAAAGACATGAAAACAGAAGAGGAAAAAACTAGAGCGGAAGTATCTGAAGTTAACAAGACGCAGGAAGAGTTGTGGGATGCAGTTGCAATGCATGAACTAAGACAAAGACAGACAAATCTGAGACTGAGATCTGTGCCTGAAGTGCAGGGAGAGCAGATTAAAGAAAAATTGACGGCAGAGATTGCCCAATGGTTAGACCTGCAAGTGGATGATGTGGCTAAAACAATACAAAATGCCTTTCGAATAAGGACAAGGACAACTAGAGCGAAGAAATTCCCAGGAGATTGTTTGATTATTTTCAAAGATACAGAGATGAGAAATTTAATTTTACAAAAAAATAGAGAAAAAAGATTAAATACTGATGGGAATTATATAATTATTTTTAAAGACGTACCACTTCGTCTTTTGAAAAAACGAGATCGTTATAGACATTTGGTACAGTCTCTGAAGAAAAATCAAGTTGAGTTTAAATGGGAATTTCCAGAAGGAGTGGCATTTACATACAAAGGGAAAAGGCACAGACTTACAAGACCAGATGAAGCAGACAATTTTTTTAGAAGATACAAGGAGCTGATGACAGAAGAAGAAGTAGAAGAAAGGCTGGGAGCAGGTGCCAGTGCAGCAGAATTTCTGGGATTAGTGGAAGAAGAAGGGAGAGACAAAAAGGATAAAAGAGGAAAAGGAGAAGATGAACAGGAGGAAGAAGAAGAAGGGGAAGAAGAAGAAAAGAAATTATAAAAGTAAAAACTTTTGTAATATTGAAATATTAATTGGAATACAATATGGCATTAAAATTATGGACATGGAATGTTAATGGAATGAACGATAAAAAAAACGAAATAAAATTGAACAATATTTAAAACAAAAGAATTTGGATATTATATGCCTACAAGAGACGCATGTTAAAAAGACGCACAGAAAAATTCTGATAAATAAAAAATTAGGAAATGAGTGTTTCATCTGATAAAAGTAAAAAGAGAGGAGTGGTATTGTACATAAAAAATAAACTGGAGGCGCAACAAATATTTAAGGATGAAGAAGGGAGAATTATAGCAGTCCAAGTCAATTGGCAAGGTGAAAAACTGATAATCATTGGAGTTTATGCACCGAATGGAAATAAAATGGAATTCTTTAAGGATTTGGAGGAAAGATTATTTGAATATTTGGATCAAAAGATCATAATAATGGGTGATATGAATGGTGTAGTTTCGATGGAAATGGATAGACTACGGGCATCTGGGAAAACAAAAGAAGGGAAACTTCCAAAATCATTCTTTGAAATGGCAGAGACCTGTAACTTGACGGGCATTTGGAGACTAAGACACCCATTAGAAAAACAATTCACATTTATTTTAGATGCAAATCAATCAATGTCAAGAATTGATCAGATATGGATATCCAATGAACTAACATCGAGAACCTTAAAGATTGAAATACAACCAAAAGTCTTCTCAGATCATAATGCAATTAAATGTATTCTAAAAGGATATGAAGAAAAATCTTTCAGATGGAGAATAAATGAAAACCTGCTGGACGATCAGAAAGGGCACAGAAATGCCTAACGGACTACTTTGTAAATAATGTGAATAAAGGCACAAGAATGTGTACGGTGTGGGACACTAGTAAAGCGGTGATGAGGGGTTTTTTTATCCAGCAAAATGCAATTAAAAACAAAATGAGAGAAAAAGGGAAAAAGGAAATCCTAAAACAAATTATGGAAAATGAGAAAAAATTAACTACTAGGCCCAAGGATGAAAAAGTGAAACAAAATATAAAAGTGCTTCAAACTCAATTTGTGATGATAATTAATAAGGAAGTGGAATGGAATATTAAAAAAATGAAGCAGAGGAATTTTGAATTTGCAAATAAGTCTGGAAAATGGCTGGCTTGGCAAATTAAAAAAAGGAAAGAGCAAAATACAATAAACAAAATAAAAGTGGAAGATCAAGATATTGAAAATCCGAAAGGAATTAGGAAAGGATTTGTAGATTTTTATAGAGAATTGTATAAAAGAAAGGGGAGAGGTAATACAAAAGAAATAGAAGACTATTTAAAGAAGAAAGAGGTGCAGAAAATATCGAATTGCAATAAAAATAAACTGAATGAGCCAATCGAAATGGATGAAATTAAAAATGCAATAAGAGAACTGAAAAGTGGGAAGACACCGGGACCGGATGGATTTAGTGCAAGATACTATAAAGAAATGAAACACACCCTGTCTGTACCATTAAAAGAAGTGATGAATAACATTTTTAAAAAGGAGGAAATACCAGAAACTTGGAAAGAAGCCTATATAACTTTTATTCCCAAACAGGACTCAGATCTGACCCAAGTGAAGAATTACAGGCCGATCTCATTATTAAATAATGATTACAAAATGTTCGCAAACATTTTGGCAAATAGGATGAAAAGAATTTTAAAGGAAATGATACAGAAGGATCAAGCAGGTTTCCTTCCTGGTAGACAGATGAAAGACAACATAAGAAAAATAATTGATATAATGGAATATCTGACTAACAGGAAGGATAAACAAGCAATGTTAATTTTTGTGCATGTAGAGAAAGCCTTTGATAATATTTCTTGGGAATTTATGTTAAAAAACTTAGAAGCGATGGATATGAGCCAATCTTTTCTAAATGGTATAAAAGCAATATACTCCGAACAAAGAGCAAAACTAATTGTCAATAATATAATAACGGAAAATATTGCAATAACCAAGGGTACAAGACAAGGGTGTCCTCTATCACCATTGCTATTCATATCGGTCCTGGAAGTTTTATTAAGTTCAATAAGAAACAATGAACAGATAAAAGGGGTATCAGTTGGCCGTAATCAATATAAAGTAAAGGCGTATGCTGATGACTTGGTTATAATGATAGGTAAAGGTAAAGGTACCTCTGCCTATACGGGCCAGTCGTGACCAACTCTGGGGTTGCGCGCCCATCTCGCTTAAGAGGCCGGGGGCCAGCGCTGTCCGGAGACACTTCCGGGTCACGTGGCCAGCGTGACGAAGCTGCTCTGGCGAGCCTGCACCAGAACAGCACACGGAAACGCCGTTTACCTTCCCGCTATAAAGCGGTACCTATTTATCTACTTGCACTTAAGGGTGCTTTCGAACTGCTAGGTAGGCAGGAGCTGGGACCGAACGACGGGAGCTCACCCCGCCGCGGGGATTCGAACCGCCGACCATACGATCGGCAAGTCCTAGGCGCTGAGGTTTTACCCACAGCGCCACCTGCGTCCCTTGTTATGATATGATATTATAGATCCTATAAAGAGTACTAAAGAAGTACTAAAAGAAATGGAAGAATTTGGACAGGTGGCAGGGTTTAAATTGAATAAGAAAAAAACCAAACCAAAATAATGGTGAGAAACATAGACCAAGAAATTAGTGAAATAATACAGCAACAGACAGAGATTGAGGTGGTAAAGAAAGTGAAATATTTAGGGATTGTATTGACTTCCAGGAATATTGATTTGTTTCAAAATAACTATGTACCAGTATGGAATAAAGTTAAACGAGATTTAGAGGTGTGGGGTAGAATGAAATTTTCATTTTGGGGAAGAATTGCAACAATAAAGATGAGTGTGTTACCGAAAATGTTGTTTCTGTTCCAAGCAATTCCAATAATTAAAGGACGAAAAGAAACGAGTGTATAAAGGTTTTGAAAATCATATTATTAGAGGATCTCTGATTGAGGTATGGGGTAGGTATAAAAACCTACTGGAACCAAAAATCCCACATTGGCTATCACCATTAGAGGTGATGAGTGTTAAAAAGATCAATATGACTAGGAGGTGGATAACATATGGGAGTTTAATCGAGAAAGAAGGAAGTAAGTGGAAAATGAAACCATATGAAGAAGTGAAGGAACATGTAAATGATTGGCTGCATTACTTTCAGATTAATGAAATGTTTAGAAAAGAGGTTGCAGAAAGAGGCTATTTTGAAAAGGAATCTAGGTTTCAACGAGAAGTATTGAATAATGAAGTTAAAAATTTATCTATGATGTATAAATTATTATTAGAATGGCATTTGAAGGATGAAGAGGTTAAATCAGTTATGATTCAATGGACCAAAGATTTTGGACATAACATTCAATTTGATGATTGGATAAAATTATGGAAGGAAGGGATGAGATTTACAGCATGCACCACAATTAAAGAAAATGTTATGAAAATGATATATCGATGGTATATAACACCAGTCAAATTAAGTAAGATGTATAAGGTGAGTAATAAATGTTGGAAATGTAAGGAGAAAGAAGGGACATTTTATCATATGTGGTGGGAATGTAAAAAATGAAGTGCTTCTGGGAAATGATATATAATGAGATAAAGAAAATATTGAAATATACATTTGTTAAAAAACCAGAAGCATTCCTATTAGGAATTTTAGGTGGTGAGATAAAAAGGAAGGATCAGAAAATATTTTTGTATGCAGTAACAGCAGCTAGAACTCTTGTGGCCCAGAAATGGAAACAAGAAGAAATGCCCACGATTGAAGAATGGAGAACGAAATTAATGGATTATGCAGAACTGGACAGATTAACAGGGAGGATTTGCAACCGATGGGACCAAAGATTCACTGAGGACTGGAATAAATTTACAGAATATATTAAAAATATTTGTGATAATGATATAACGTTTGTAAGTTTCCAAGAAGCTCTGTAAGAAGGTTTGGTAGAAATATTGTTTAAATAACATGGTAAGATAAGATATACATAGTGCAATATAAATGAAGAAATGTGAAGATATGTAATAACTGCGGGAAATTATCAGACATGTTGATGGAAGTCTAAAAGAAAAAAGACGTGTGACGAATTCCTAATGTTTAATTGTGTTATAAATTTGTTTTTATTGGAAAATTAATAAAAATTATATACAAAAAATAAAAGGAAGAGCATACGGTGTAATAGCCTGATGGGATCAAAGAAAGCCTCAGCAGTGAGTGGCCTTACTTCATCTCACAATCACGGAGAGTATCAGTTGTACAAAGTGAGAACAACATGGACATGAAAATTCTCTTAGCGGCGATGGAAAGAATGGGGGGGAAATTAGGTGAAAAGATAACAATACTAGACGGGAACATAATACTAGACGGTAAGATGGAAAGTATGGGATCCAAAATTGAAAAAAAAAAATTAGTTTAATAATGGATTTCTCTAACCAAGTAAAGCAGTTGACAGCCAAACATATAGATCTAGATACAACAGTCCAGGAGGTCAAAGTAAAGGTGCAGAAACAAGAGGAAACTGAAAAAAAAATCAATCAGATCAAAAAGAAATGAAAAGGTATCAAGAAAGGTATCAAGAAAAGAACAAAGAGGAAATTGATGAATTGAGGAAAACACAAGAAGACACCTGGGATGCTTTGACTGTCTTGGAGATGAAACAAAAAAAGATGATTCTCCGCCTGCGCTGTATCAAAGAGAGTCAAGATGAAGAAATAACTACGAAATTGACAAAAGCCATAGCAGATTGGCTAGGAGTACGAGAACAGGACTTGATACTGGACATTGAAAAAATATTTAGAATAAGAGTGTCAAGTCAGTTTTATTGCACATAGCCAAAGGCTGCCGCAATGTACACAGAATCATTCAACAATTAAAAGAAAATATGCTGGATTAATACAAAAAACTTAAAACATTTATATTGTCAAGTCATTACCTACTCTAAACAGAGCTATAAAAGTACCTTAATATACAGGTTAAGACATTAAACAATAAAATTTATAGGCTAAAATCACCACATGGCCACTAATATATTAAAAAATAATGTTAACACAATGTGCAGTTATATTCGGAGTTTGATGATAAAGATAGAATATAGCTTGTTGTAGATAGGGTCAAATAAATTCATCTTCTTTACAGTTGGAGGCTACCTTGGCTATATAATTTGTTCTAATTTTCCTAGCGGCAGTTGCAAAGAGTGCTACACACCAGGTCACATACTTATCTGTGTCTGCGAGGAGATATAAAATCATGTCAGAGGGGTTCTGGCCAGGGGACCTTGTCATTATAGGTGCTAAAAATCATTCTCTTGCTTCATTATATAAGGGGCAGCGCAAGATGCAATGCATAAGGTCCTCTGCTTCAGGACATCCCCTAATTCAAACATGTTCATTTGTTGGTATGCCTCTGTGTCTCCCATCTCTATAAGCAGAGTTTATTGTATTTAATCATAACTCTGTAAAAGCTTTCCGAAGTTGTACAAAAGTCAATTCATTGAAATAAGGTGTATGTTCATAGGCCTCTCTAAGTTTAAAATATAATAGGGTGCATGTGGATGTGTACATAGAGTTTAGGTCATTTTTAGTTGCCACTGCTCTTATGGTTCGTTTAAAAATATTTTTCTGGGAATATAAGGGAAGTTCTTTGATCTCGGTCACTGAGAGGTCATATTTGCCCATCAGTTGGGCAGCGTGATGTACCCAGTTTTTAAGCAGTAATCCATTCGAGAGCTCAATCAGGCATTTTTTTTTGGTAGCCTAGTGTTGTCCATCTGTTGAATTCTAAACCAGTAGCAGAGAATTCTTTTATCTATTTGGCTCTCTATGCTCAACATAGACATCAACTTGCCAACAAAGGTCAGTATAGTTAAAGCTATGGTTTTTCCAGTAGTGATGTATGGAAGTGACAGCTGGACCATAAAGAAGGCTGATCACCAAAGAATTGATGCTTTTGAATTATGGTGCTGGAGGAGACTCTTGAGAGTCTCATGGACTACAAGAAGATCAAACCTATCCATTCTTAAAGAAATCAGCCCTGAGTGCTCACTGGAAGGACAGATCCTGAAGCTGAGGCGCTAATACTTTTGGCCACCTCTTGAGAAGAGAAGACTCCCTGGGAAAGACCCTGATGTTGGGGAAGATTGAGGGCACAAGGTGAAGAGGGCGACAGTGGACGAGATGGTTGGACAGTGTTCTCGAAGCTACCAGCATGAGTTTGACCAAACTGCGGGAGGCAGTGGAAGACAGGAGTGCCTGGCGTGCTCTGGTCCATGGGGTCATGAAGAGTCGGACACGACTAAACAACAACAACAACAATGCTCAACATGGGAGTTTCCAACCTGAGCATGGCAGATTGCACGTCTTTGGGTAAACCTAAAAGGACTCTTAAAAAATAATTCTGTGAGGGTTCCAAACCAGAGACCTTTGAGGTACCCCAAACCTCTGCACCATATAAAATCTGGGCCATTGTTTTTGCTTTATACACAGACAGAGCTGGGTTAACCAGATTTCCACCTTTACAAGCAGTGAATTTCAAAATAGCTTTTGCTGATTTAAAGGCTTGCAATTTAAAATCGGATAGCTGTATATTCCAGGATGCCGTTTCTGAATAAACCAATCCCAAATATTTAAACGTATTTACTTGGTTTATGATGTGTTCATCCAGGTGCCAAACATGCTTTTTAGGGCACTTCCCAAATACAATGACCTGCGTCTTATTGTAGTTTATAGATAAAGCATTCCTCGTGCAATATGAACTTAATTTCACAAGCAGCCGTCTCAGGCCCACCTGGGTTCTAGATACAAGTACTAGGTCATCAGCATACATTAAGACTGAGAGTTTTTGGTTGAGAATTGTGACAGGGGCAAACTGTAGGTCCTCCAGTTCTTTAACCATGTCATTAATATAAACATTAAACAGGAAAGGCATCAAAATGCATCCCTGTTTGACTCCAGTAATGGTCTTAATTCTAGTAGTAAGTAGGGCACGCATACTTATGGTACGGGAAAGGAAAGATTCATAGAAGTTTTTACAACCATATAATCAGGAAATCACTAATGAGAGTATGGGAGAGATACAAAGAGTTATTGGAACAAAAGACCCCATGGTGGCTTTCACCACATGAAGCGTTACTGCTCAAACCACTTGGAAAGAAAGGAAAATGGCTCACATGATGGAAAATGGAAATTAAGAGATTATGATGAGATCAAAGACCACTTTCAGAGTTGGTTGCATTATCGGCAACTATATGAAACACATAAAGAAGACAGCAAGAAAGGAATTAGTTATACTAGATCTAGGTTTCAAACGGAAGTGATTGAAGGGAAAGTGAAACTACTGAAGGCCGCATACAGCATACTATTAGAATGGGAGATGAAAGATGAAGAGGTAAAATCAGTTATGATTAAATGGGCACAAGATGTAGGTCACAACATTATGATGGAAGATTGGGGAAAATTATGGAAAACTGACTTAAAATTTACAGATTGTTCCCTATTGAAGGAGAATTACATGAAGATGATGTACAGATGGTACACAACATCAGTGCAGTTAGGGAAAATGTACAAAACTAGTTCAAATATATGTTGGAAGTGTAAGGAAAAGGAGGGGACATTTTATCATATGTGGTGGGATTGTAAGGTAATTAAAAAAAATTGGGAAATGCCCTTCCTGTTTCCGGCGGTGGAAAATGGCGGATCCCACACGATCAGACTTCAGCCGTTCCAATAATTCAGGGCTGATATGGGGGTAATTAGCCCTGGCAGCCTCCCCAGGGCAGGGGAGGACTGTCTCGACGACCCCCGTTTTGCCCCAGACTGCAGATGTGGCAGACAGCAGGGGCACTGGGTCACGGAGCAAGGGACGGACTGACACTCCTGCGATGCCACCCCCTAGCCGGACGCATCTGTTTGGGAAAATATAAAGATTTGAAAAACAAACAGACACGCTCTGAACTGACAAAGCTGGGGAAAAACCTGCAGAATGTACAGCCTCTGGTGCAAAGGATCGAACTTCAAAGAGATCCTCATCATGATGTTTGGAATCTGGAGGGGCTTGGTATGTTTTTTCTTCTTCCTCTAACATTAACAATCTGTATTGCATGCCAAGCCTCATTAAGAACCTAAATTGCTCTTCAAAAAGTGAGTACAGATGGACTTTCATATATAATTGGGACCTATTCTCAGCCGCTTTTCTTCTAAGTTTTGAAATGCCTGTTAAAGACGAAAACAAAGAACAAAGAACAAAAATGGCGTCTACCCACCACGCACTTATGGAATATCTGAAATACTTCCCTGATTAAGAGAAACAGGAGCTAACTGATGGTTGGTCATAAAGACTGGAAACAATATTATATATACAACTGTTTGCAAAAAGAAGTTTTTTATTATGAGTGAGAGAGAGGGCTAAATGGATGTCTGGCAGCCCCCCTCTAGGGCCCGGAGGGGGGATTGGGTGGATTCCAAAGGCCAAATGATTGTTAACTGTCTGATATATGGCTACATTGCAAACAGTCTGCTTAAGAATAAATCAACAAGGAGTTTTAGAAGGTTTCTTTCTGTTTCTTTGATAACACCTGGACGGGAAAGATTAACGATTTGGGAGCTGCCAAAATAACAATTCTCAAAGAGCTGGACAGATCTCTGGAATTGGATGCAATTAAATGAAGCGGTGCGATGAAAAACAAAAACAGCTGAAAGAGTACAATATACGGACAAATCTGCACTCCATAGGAAAAAAAAGTATCTGTTTTCTGACATGAATGAGGATCGCAGAACCAGAGTCAAAACGTGGAGGAAAAAATCGCGATATGGAATTATGAAAAACATTGATGATGATGAGAGGCAGGACTATGATGTTGAAAGCGCTTCGGAATTCAGACCATGGGAAGCCAAAACAAAAATTATTACTGATGGGAAGTTTTGCTTCTGCACATGACTCTGGCAAACCGTTCTAAGCTAGAATGTTCAGTTCACATTGAGTTCATGAAACATCGTATCCTGACCTGTTCCCAATGCATGGTTGACCACATCTACGGAATACAATAGTTATGCTCCTTTAAGTTTTGCTATATCAATCACTAGTTATAGTTTAATAAGGAGGTTTTCATGCCTGTCCAATTCTGTGTTCCCTTTCCCAACTTTTAATCTATTGATGATTAATGTCTATATGCAACCCTTGCATTGTATTTGTGTTAACCAATCAGCAACAAGCACATATGTGGCAATGCTGTAATATTCAATAAAAGGGACTCCCCGAGACATGCTCGGTAGATGCCTCCCATATGACACTTGCCATTCGTCTGTCGTTTATTTCAACCCAACATCTGGTGACCACGACGTGCCAGATCCCTTTACGCAGCCACTCCTGTACTTCACTCGACTGGAAAAGTCTCAGCGCGCTATTTCGTGAGTATGGGGGGGGGGGACTGACAAAGTTCCAACAGGAGCATGCCAGAGAGCTGCTCCATCTCGTTAGACAGCGGGTGGTGGGTGCTCATGTTTCTTTGAAAGAAATTGAACAATTGTTATGTGAGATTGCTTGCCAGTGCCCCTGGTACCCAGAGTCCGGCTCTCTGGGATCAGAAGCTTGGCAAAAGATCGGAAAAACCCTCTTCACAGAACCGAGGGCACCGATTCATTGTCTGCTCACTTGGCAGAAATGTGCAGATGCCGTTGCTAAATTAGGACCACAGGCATCTCCGTCGGCCCCTGCTCTTTTAGCCGAAGCAGACAATCCCCCACCTTACCCAAAGCTTCTGCCTCCATCGCAACCTTGCCAACCCTTCCCTACGCCTCAGCCCACATCCACCACCCCCAACCCTCCTTCGCCTGCCTCAGCCCCTGTGTGCTCTCCCACAGGAGCTGTGCGCGCCGCGCTTTCTCAAGCTAGGCAGCAAGGGCTCCTCTCCTTAGAGGAAGAGGCTGGATGGGCTGGGGAAATGCCATCTGCTTTCCCTATCTCCTATGTGAACCCCGGCACTGCACAACAGCAGGTTATGTATGAGGCGCTTCCTTATTCTGTTCTGAGAGAATTAAGAAAAGCCATTACTGATTCTGGCCTAAAATCTTCTTATGTGCTAGGGATGCTGGAGGGGATCGCAAATGGTTACACAATGCTTCCTCAAGATTGGAAGGATTTGATGCGCATGCTTTTATCTCCTGCTCAGTATGTGGTTTTTGAAAGTGAATTTAAGCATAGCGCAGCAGCCCTGGCTGATCCACAGCATTCAGCCACCCAACTCTTTGGCGCTGGTCTGTATGATAATATACCAGCCCAGGCGCAATTGACACCTTTACATTTCAGTCGCACCGCGACCTGTGTACAATGCGCCTTTCGGAAAGTCCCTGTCTCAGGGCAACCACTGAGTTCCTTCGTTAATATTAAGCAACAACATTCGGAGCCTTACCATCAATTTATAGATAGATTGAAAGAATCAATCACCAGGCAGATTGATGACCCTACAGCTCAAAATGAATTGATGAAAAAATTGGCCTTTGAAAATGCAAACACCGATTGCAAGAAGGCTTTGCAGTCGATCATACATCGCCCCAAATATGACCTGGCCAATATGATTCAAACCTATGCAGATGTTGGCAGCCAGAGCCACGTGATGTCTTTGCTTGCCGGTGCTATCCAGGCTGGCAATAAGCCGACTGGCAATTGCTTCAATTGCAAACGCCCAGGTCATTTTGCTAAACAATGCAGAGCCCCTGGCGGGGGAGCAAACAGGAATGGTGATGCCAATAAGGCTAAACCTTCCAAAAAATGCCCAAAATGCGGAAAAGGCTATCATTGGGCAAATCAGTGCAGGAGTTCAGGAAACTCCATAGGGGCCCAGCTCTCAGGCCAGGACAAATAGAGAGCACTCCGCCATTAGTTTCCACTATTAAATTTTTTTCTAAGGATACACCCTCTGATTTCACCATTGATTTAATCAATCAGGAAACCAAATACGCTGTTTTACCTGGTGAAATTGTGCTTATGCCCACCCAATTCGCGGGCCCACTACCACCTAAGGTCACAGGCTTAATTTTACCCAAATTCTCTGCGGCCAAGGAAGGAATCCTGGTTATTCCAGGAGTCCTAGATCCTGACTATGTGGGCACAATCATGGTTCAACTTTGGAGCCATATGCCCATGCAGTTAAAAAAGGGAGTGTCTTGGGCGCATTTGGTAGTGCTCCCTTCTCATTTGAGTCTTAGGCGCATTTGGTAGTGCTCCCTTCAATTTGGAAGACAATTGGATTATTTTTTTTAGTTTATTTTTATTGGATTTGATTTGATATGTTAATTAGATGTTCTTATTGGAAAATTAATAAATGCTTTATTAAAAAAAGGGAAATGATATACAACGAATTGAAGAAAATGTTCCATTTATCATTTGTTAAAAAACCCGAGGCATTTTTGTTGGGGATTGTAGGGAAAGACCTGCAAAAAAAGTTGAAAAACATCTTCATGTATGCGACAACGGCCGTGAGAGGTCTGGTAGCACAAGGATGGAAGACTGAAGAAACCCCAACTAAAGAATCATGGCAAGAAAAATTGATGGACTATGCAGAACTGGCAAAACTGAAATATAAGCTATGGGACAAGGATAACTGTGACTAAGGATGAATGGGAACCCTTTACAAAGTATCTGAAGACGCAACAAAGCAAACTGGACTCCTTGGCAGGTTTTGAATAAACATTCACAAACTTTTTATTGATAATAATGAGCTAAATAGTTTGAGGATCTATACAACTTTGTAACATGCAGAAAACAGCATTCTTAGAGAAACCAAAGACTGGAACTGAGGGAAGTCAGGCGGTTGGGTAGGTTTTGTGTGGGAGGGGTGGAAATGGGGCAACAAACAAGGATGATATGTTTTTGGATAATATGTCTTGTTATAATTTTGAATTTAAAAAAATTTAAAAATAATTTAAAAATCTAGTAGTAAGATGGCCAGCCAGATCCACCTTTACTTGTATCAATGTTTCAGTATATAATGTTTTGATGAGAAGTAATAGACGGTGATCTATATTTGTCTTTTCCAATTTTTGCCACAATGCGTTATCGAAAGCTGACTTTAGATCGATAAAAGTGACATAGTTTTTTCTTCAAATTATGGATGTATTTACATAGCAGAAAGTTCATCACAAAGCACTGGTCCAGTATGGGTTTCCCTCTTTGGAAACCTGCCTGGAGTTCAGATATCACCTTATTTGTATCTGCCCATTCTTCCAGTCTCCCAAGAAGGAGCCTGGCATATAGTTTAGAGGCTACATCTAACAAACTAATGGGTTTATAATTGGCAGGATTTTTCTTATCACCCTTTTTATATATTGGGGCAATTATACTCAGCTTCCACCCTTCTGGTATGTGACCTGAGCTGTTAATGTATGAAAACAGTTTTACAAAAATGGGTGACCAGAAATCAGATCTTATCTTATAAATCTCCATTGGGATCATGTCTTCTCCTGGAGCTTTATTGGCTAGTTGGCTTACGATTAGCCTCTTAATCTGATTGGGCGTGACATCTGGCCATTCTGGCAGTTCTAATAACTGAGTGTAGTAAACTTGTGAGGGTGAGTCAGAACGGGGGCCATCTATTCCTTTAAAATATGTCACCCAATCCTTTCCTTAGACAGATGCTTCTAACGAGTAGCCCAACCCATTTGCACCTTGGGCAACCAAATGCCAAAATTTTCGTGAGTCCTTTTGAAGTGCTGCGTCTCCCAATGCGCTTTCCACTGTTGCTCATAATATATTTATTTCTTGCTTTTAAGTAATAATTTATAATTGTATTATAATTGGGCTACCTCAGCTTGTAGAGCAAGATTGTGCTTATCATGTTTTAACTTCAATTTTCTAATTTCCTAGATAGGCATTTTTTGCTATTCTGGCATTCCTGATCAAACCAAGTCTGTCTTTTAAACTTTTTGTTTTTTATCACACTAGTTGTGGTCATCAGTGGGCGCATTCGGTTGATTATGTTCTCATAAAGTCTGATTACATTTCCTGTTTCCAACAACATTTTCCCCTTTAATAAAGCAAATTCATGGGAATCCAGGATCTGAATCATTTTTTCTTGGACCTGTGCATTCCATTTTAACCTTCTCTTTCCACGTATCAGATATTCCATTTCATCCAATAATTTAGGAAAGGCAGAAGAAACGAATGATGTCAGAGATAACTCAAGTGGAAAGTGGTCACTTTCATCTCTGGGAATTATCCTGAAGGTATCTCGGTTAATTGGCACATTATTAGATTTTAGGATATAATCTATGGTGCTAGTAAATCCTCTGGGGGAGATTATCCCAATTATCCAAAGAGGTCTACAGTTCATCAGCTAATAACAAGCAGGCACTAACAGAACACCAAAGTACCGAAGTGAAATGGTGACAAGAGCAGACCCCTAAGCTCGACATAGAACGCACAGAGGCTCTTAAAACAAACTCTTCTTATTTAATCTTCCAACCAAAAAAGATCTGCATGGCAATTTGTGGAAGGCCAGATCAAACTCCTAATTGGAAAGGTGCCCAGCATTCCAAACAACATTTATCAGACTTCCTTGGCAATGGACTTACAGAGATCGACTTAGTTGGGACTGACCCCTTGAATACCACAAACCAAATCCAAAAAATTATGTTAACTTTTTTCCTCTACTAGATTGCCCTCACTGATTCACAAGCTGAAGTTCAGATTGTCAAGCAGAGGAGTTTTTCCAACCTGGGTATTTTGCAATTCTGTTGTTGCACCCTTATGTAAGATGAGGACTGGTGCTTCAGAGGCGCCCACAAAACCAAAGCCTGGATCCCCAATGGAAGTAATGACATTGCAAAAATATTTGACAGGTAGGGAGGAAACAGACATGCCTGAGTGGAATTCGCAGAATCATGCCCAACATCAAAATAACCAGGTGAGCCAAAAGGAACAGCCGATTCCTCTAGACAATTATCTTCAGGAATCTGAGCACTCTGTAAATCCTTTGGAAGAGGATTTTCTTAGCTCCTTTAGGAATCTCCCTCAGGAAGAGCAACAAACAGTTATCAAGAGGCTTGATCTTATGAGCCAGACATTGAAAGAGATTAAAGAATCGGAGGTAGAGACTGACAATAGACCCAATGACCACAACAGAATGATAACTATAGAACCACCGGAGTACTGGACAAAGATGAGAAACTTAGATGAGGAGGAGTCAGGAACTACGCCCAAGGAAACCCTGCTGGTGAGCAACTTGCAAAGAAAAGGCCCAGTGATTACAAATGTGAGTACTTTATGTACGACGACTGAAATAATCGAACATCTGGATTATTCCACTAGCATTAGCAATACTCTGTTGCCTCAAAAACTGGTAAACTCCGAGAGTACATTGGCCAACAATTGACTAAGAGTAAATCACTGTAAAACAATTAAACTTCTCTCATGGAATGTAACAGGGTGGACGAACAAGATCCAAGACAGTGATTTCTGTTCTTATCTACAAACACATGATATCATCTTTCTTCAAGAAACCTGGGCAAAAGAGGGCACTATGGTTGAATTACAGGGTTTTACAAGTTACACTCAACCAGCTCTTAAAACTGTAAAGTATGGAAGGCCTAGTGGGGGGCTGGCGGTGCTGATGTCAACCTCTCTTAATGTATCAATTCAACAGTGTCCCTCGTTGACCACCCCTAATTTTTTAGTGTTGTCCCTTTCTGATAGTCTCCTGAGAAATACTTACTGTATCTGCGTGTACATACCTCCAGTAAAGTCTTGTGGGGAACTGAGATCATATTGGGGAAAACTTGATCAACTACTCGAAAGTATAGACTGTCTAGAATACGAGTGAATAAATCAAAGACTAGAAAAGGCCTTGGTGACTGATTTTTCTGAACTCGAGACTGCTCAGAGACAAACTTTTGTTGAAAGGCAGGACAGACTCACTTTACATAGAAGGGAACCACATTGAGATAATGAAAGAAATCCCAACATGTCTGTGCAGAAAGAGAGATAATTACAGATTTATGACCTTGGCTTTAAAGAAAAATAAAATAACGTTCAAATGGGAATTCCCAGAAGGACTATCTTTTACATGCAAGGAAAGGAGAAGATCAATTAGATCAGTAGAAGATAGAAAAATTTCCTGGAGGAAATACTGGGAGGAGAAAAACTTATAGAGTGAAAAGAAAGATAAGATCAAGACTCTCCGTTACAAATGACATTTTTTACAGATATTGGACTCTTCCTAGCTGCAACAATTGTTGTTGTTGTTTAGTCGTGTCCGTCTCTTTGTGACCCCATGGACCAGAGCACGCCAGGCACTTCTGTCTTTCACTGCCTCCCCCAGTTTGGTCAAACTCATGCTGGTAGCTTCGAGAACACTATCCAATCATCTCATCCTCTGTCGTCCCCTTCTCCTTGTGCCCTCCATCTTTCCCAACATCAGGGTCTTTTCCAGGGAGTCTTCTCTTCTCATGAGGTGGCCAAAGTATTGGAGCCTCAACTTCACGATCTGTCCTTCCAGTGAGCACTCAGGTCTGATTTCCTTAAGAATGGATGTGTTTGATCTTCTTGCAGTCCATGCAACAATGTAGAATAATATAAAGTGAGATCATTTCAATCTAATAAAGTATGGTGTTGAAATGTATTTCATAGAATGTGAACGGATTGAATAGTAAATTTAAAAGAAATATAGAGTGTATATTAAAGAAAAAAATTGGATATTATCTGTATGCAGGAAATGCACATATCAAAAAATCATATAAGGGTATTAAAAAATATAAGGTTGGGACAAGAATTTATATCTTCAGGAGCAGAAAATAATAGGGGAGTGGTTCTTTATGTAAATTCATTCTTGAAGCCCCAACTGTTATTTCAAGACGACGAAGGTAGAATTTTAGGTGTAGAAATATAAACAAAAGAGGGAAAAATAATTGTGGTGGATATCCTCACCCCGAATAACAGAAAGGATGAATTTTACAGGAATTTAGAAGAGAAATTATGGAACTATGTTGTTGAAAACATAGTAATTATGGGGGATTTAAACAGGGTAACATCCATAGAAATGGATAGAATACAATGAGATAGAACATCTAATTCAGGTAGACTACCACTCTCCTTTTTTCATTTAATTGAAAATTTTAATTTATATGATGCCTGGAGAACAAAAAACCCCAGTGTAAAGGATATTACTTACTACTTAGATGCGAAAAAATCAGGGGGACGAATTGATACAATTTCGCTATCAAAGAAATTGATGTTGATTTTAGATAAAGCAGAAATATTGAATAGATCCATATCAGATCATAATCCATTAACAGTCCACATGAAATTTAAAAACCACACCAAGGGGAGGTGGAGAATGAACGATGAGGTGTGGAAAGATGAACAAAGGGTAATAAAAGTGAAAGAAACATTGAAAAAATTCTTCAAAATAAATGAAAGCCAAGGTACGGACAGGAAAATAATCTGGGAGGTGAGTAAGGCTTACATGAGAGGATATGGAATACAACAAATGGGGAGGATTAAGAGAAACAAAGAAAATAGTATTATGGAAATAAATAAACAAATCAGAGAAAAATAATTAGTAAAAAAATCCAAGAAATGAAGAAATACAATTCCACCTACCTAATTTAATAAATAGAGAAGTTGAAAAAAAAATTATCAGGGCAAAACAAAGATATTTTGAACAGGTTAATAAACCAAGTAGAATGCTGGTCTGGCTCATCAAGGAAAGGCAAATAGAAAGAGTAATAAATAGAATTATAGATGAAGAAAAATAAATTACTGAACCGGAGCAGATTAAAGATAGGTTTATAAAATATTATTAAAAATCGTATAAAGCGGAACAGAAAGAGAAAAAGGAAATTCAAAAAAATCTAATAGAGAATAGATTACCATAAGTCAATGAAATGGAATATGCTAGTTTAAATTCAAATATTGAATTAGAAGAAATTAAAGTATAAGAAACATGAAGGTGGGGAAATCACCAGGCCCAGATGGAATTTCGGTAACATATTATAAAAAATTAGAAGAAATAATTGCACCTAAACTTAAATTAATCATTGATGAAATATTAGAAAGAGGAGAAACCCCAGAATCCTGGCAAGAAACTCTAATAACTCTACTCCCGAAATAAGGAGCAGATTTGAAATTAATTATAAATTATAGACCAAGTTTCCTATTAAATATAGATTATAAAATCTTTACATGAGTCTTAGCAAATACAATGAAAATCTTTCTAAAAAGAATAATAGGAAAGGATCAGGCCGGCTTCCTACCGGGAAGACAAATAAAAGATAATACCAGGATAATTATTGATTTACTGGAATACGTGGAAATGAAACCAAGCAAGAAAATAGCAATGCTGTTGGTGGATGCCGAAAAGGCATTTGACAGTGTTTTGTGGAACTTTTTAATCAATGTGAAAGTTTGAGAATAGGAAATAAAATTATGAATGGAATTCAAGCTATTTATAAAAAACAAAATGCTAAATTAATTATAAATAACGAAATCACGGAAGAATTCAACATTGAAAGAGGGACAAAACAAGGTTGCCCCTTGTCACCGTTCTTTTTTAATCCAGTATTAGAAACATTACTAATAACACTAAGGAAAGACAAGGAAATAAGGGGCATAAATTTGGGAACACAATGCTACAAAGTAAAAGCATTTGTGGATGACGTGATTATAGCAACCGAAACACCAGCAGAAAGTATCCAGAAAGCATTAACAAAAATGAAAGAATTTGGTGAAGTTTCAGGATTTAAATTGAGCAAAGATAAGTCGAAATTGTTAAAAAAAAAAAATATGGGAGAGAAAGATAGAAAAGAATTAGAAAGAATAACAGGATTAAAAATAGAGAATAAAGTAAATTATTTAGGTGTCTGGATTACAAATAAAAATACAAATTTATTTAAAGACAACTATATTAAAAAATGGAAAGAAATTAAAGGAAGTTTAGAAAAATGGAACAGACTAAAACTATCACGATGGGGGAAAGTGTCAATGATTAAAATGGTGATATCACTGAAAATCCTATTTTTATTCCAAACCATTCCAATTATCTTTTTAAAAAAAAAAAAAAATTTATTGGCTTTTCAACATATATTATAAGACACTACAAACAACAAACACAAACAAACAAACATAAAAACATGTATAATTTCATAAATTTTTTCCATGTACCCAATTTCAACGACTTCCCCATGCCTCCCTTTTCTGCATCCCTATTTTAAACTTTTTCAGCAACCCCTGATCTAAATTACTAAATTCCTTTCTTTAACCCTTTTCTTTCATCTTGTCCAATCATTTATCTCTGCAAATCTGCTATGCTTTACCCATAACATTTTAACACTCGCTAATTTTACAAGAATTTTTAAGATAAAATTTGAATTTCTTCCAATCTTCTTCCACCGTCTCTTTCCCTTGGTCACGGATTCTGCCCGTCATCTCTGCCAGTCCCATGTAGTCAATCACCTTCGTCTGCCACTCTTCCAGTGTGGGTAGTTCTTGTGTCTTCCAATACTTTGCTAGTAGAACTCTTGCTGCTGTTGTAGCATACATAAAAAACGTCCTATCTTTCTTTGACACCAATTGGCCTACCATGCCCAGGAGAAAAGCCTCTGGTTTCTTATGAAAGGTACACTTAAGCACCTTCTTAATTTCATTATAAATCATTTCCCAGAAGGCCTTAATCCTTGGGCACGTCCACCAAAGGTGATAGAAAGTACCTTCAGTTTCATTACATTTCCAGCATTTATTATTGGGCAAATGGTAGATTTTTGCAAGCTTGACTGGGGTCATGTACCACCTATAAATCATTTTCATAATATTCTCTCTTAGGGCATTACATGCCCTAAACTTCATTCCGGTGGTCCATAACTGTTCCCAGTCAGCAAACATAATATCATGTCCAATGTCCTGTGCCCATTTAATCATAGCTGATTTAACCGTTTCATCCTGTGTATTCCATTTCAACAGCAAGTTGTACATTCTTGACAGATTCTTAGTATTGGGTTCTAACAATTCTGTTTCTAATTTTGACTTTTCCACCTGGAAGCCGATTTTCCTGTCCTGTTTAAATACTTCATTTATCTGGTAATAATGAAGCCAATCTCTTACTTTAGACTTCAGTTTCTCATAGCTCTGTAATTTCACATTTCCACCTTCTTGTTCTATAATTTCACAATATTTTGGCCATTTAGATTCCATATTAAGTTTTTTGACTTCCTTAGCCTCCATTGGTGACAACCACCTAGGGGTTTTATTTTCCAACAGATCTTTGTAACGCATGCAAACATTGTATAATGCTTTCCTAACAATATGGTTTTTGAAACCTTTGTGAGTTTTTACCTTGTCATACCATATATATGCATGCCAACCAAACCTATTATTGAACCCTTCTAAGTCCAAAATGTCTGTGTTCTCAAGAAGTAGCCAGTCTTTCAGCCAGCAAAAAGCTGCTGCTTCATAATACAGTTTTAAGTCCGGCAGGGCAAACCCCCCTCTTTCTTTTGCATCAGTTAATATCTTAAATTTTATTCTGGGCTTTTTGCCCTGCCAGACAAATCTAGATATATCTTTCTGCCACTTCTTGAAACAGTCCATTCTGTCCAGAATCTGCAATGTTTGAAACAAAAACAGCATTCTTGGCAAAACATTCATCTTGATAACAGCAATTCGGCCTAACAAGGAAAGTCTCAGATTCGACCATATTTCTAAATCTTTCTTGATTTCTGTCCAACATTTCTCATAATTATCTTTAAATAAGTTCACATTCTTAGTTGTTAAATTAACCCCCAGATATTTCACTTTATTTGCTACCATTAATCCAGTTTCACTCTGAAACTTCTCTCTTTCCTCCACTGTTAGATTTTTCCCCAGTACCTTTGTTTTTTGTTTGTTTAGCTTAAAACCTGCTACTCGACCAAAAACTTGTATTATCTCCAAAACTTTTTTTGTACTAGTGTCTGGCTCTTGCAAAGTTAAAACTAGATCATCTGCAAACGCTTTCAACTTGTATTGTTTAGCTCCGACCTGAATCCCTTTTACCAGCTGGTCACCTCTAATCATATTTAGTAAAACCTCCAGAACAGTTATAAAAAGTAGTGGGGATATTGGGCACCCCTGTCGTGTCCCTTTTTCAATAGCAATTTCTTCAGTAACCACGTTATTTACAATTAGTTTTGCTTTTTGTTCAGAATAAATTGCACCTATACCATTCTCAAAACCTTGGCCCACCCCCATTCCTTTGAGATTCTTTTTCATAAAACTCCAAGAGATATTGTCAAAGGCTTTCTCAGCGTCCACAAATATTAATACTGCCTTAGTGTTAATGTTATTCTCAAGTAATTCCATAATGTCTATTATATTTCTCACATTGTCAGATAAATGTCTTCCTGGGAGAAAGCCAGCCTGGTCTTTATGAATCTCACCCACCAAAACCCTCTTCAATCTTTTTGCCAAAATGTCTGCAAAAATTTTGTAATCCACATTAAGCAATGATATTGGGCGGTAGTTCTTAATCTGATTCTTTTCAGTCTCAGATTTTGGTATAAGTGTAATGTATGCTTCTTTCCACGATTCAGGTGCCTTCTTCCCCTCTAAAATTTCATTGCAGACTTCCTTAAACGGTTGAATCAACCAGTCTTTCAAAGCTTTGTAGTATCTGGAAGTCAGGCCATCTGGTCCTGGAGATTTTCCCAATTTCATGTTTTGAATGGCTCCCTCTATTTCTTGCTCAGTTATTTTCTGGTTCAAAGTCACTTTACCTTGTTCAGATATTTTTTGTAATCCATATTTTTTAAGAAATTCTTCTATCTCTTTTTCGTCCACCGGCCCTTGTGCATAAAGTTTTCTGAAATAACTCTGAAAGCAGTTTCTAATCTCATTTGGCCTGAAAATGTTCTTTCCTTCAACCTCTAAGCTTGTAACCATATTCAACTTTTGCCTTTTCTTCAATTGCCATGCCAGAAGTTTCCCACATTTATCTGCCGATTCAAATGTCTTTTGTCTCATTTGTTTTATTTTCCATTCTATCTCCTGGTTCATCAATTCCATATATTGTCTCTGGTAAAACTTTATTTCTCTTAAGATTTCATGAGACTTTGGCTTTGATCTCAATTTCTTTTCACCTTCTTTTATTCTTTCCAAAATCTTATCTTTCTTTTCATTCTGTCTCTTCTTTTTTAAAGTATTCTGCTGTATCAAAAATCCTCTCATAACGGCTTTACTTGCGTCCCAAATTGTTCTTTTCTCCACCTCTGTTTTCAGATTTATCTCAAAATAGTCCTTCATAGCTTTCTGGGCCTTTCTGTACACCTCTTCATCTCTAAATAGGGAGTCATTCATCCTCCATCTGAAGGAACCAGCTGTTGTTATGTTCATTTCCATCTTTACAGCATTATGGTCGGAGCAAGTCTTTGGGCAGATTTCCACCTTTTTTATCTTGGATGCCATCCCACTAGTTACCCAAATTTGGTCGATTCTGGTCCAGGTCATTTTTGCTTCTGAGAAAAAAGTTCCCTCTCTCTCCAGAGGGTTTCTTGTTCTCCAAATGTCAATCAAGTCCATATTATCTGTCATTTCAAAAAAAGTCTTAGGTAGTCTCCCATCCTTAGAAACCACCTGTCTTAGTGCTTTGTCCATATTTGTAGAGACCACTCCATTCATGTCTCCCATCATAATTACATTGTAATCCAAATAGTCCATTAATGTCCCATGTAGTTTCTTAAAGAACTCTGACTTCCCTTCATTCGGAGCATAAATCCCAATTATCAATAATTTTTCTCCTTGGACTTGTATTTCAATTGCCAAATATCTTCCTTGTTCGTCTTTAAACATCAACTTAGGGGCCAATTTTTCCTTAGCATAAATCACCACTCCTCTTTTTTTCACTTTGTCTGATGAAATAAATTCCTGTCCCAGTCTTTTATTAACAAGTAATTTTCTATGTATTCTAGTCACGTGGGTTTCTTGTAAACAAATCAAGTCCAATTGTTCTTTTTTTAAAATATGAAAAACCTCACGTCTTTTTCTGGGAAGGTTCAAACCATTACAATTCCAACTTAAAAATTGTAAAGCCATCTTGTTGTTTACTTAGTTACTCCTCCAACTGCCCCCAACAGTTGTTCTTCCTTTGTTGGAGTTTTAAGTCCGAATGTCAAGTTCGAAATATCCGCTAAATCCTTTGCCTCAGTAGTCAGGTCCACCACTTCCTTCACGAGGTCCTCTTCGTTTCTTTCCAAAAATTGTTCTTTATCTTGCACTGTTTTTATTTTAGATTTTTCCCCTTTGTAATTAAAAGACAAGCCTTGTGGGAACTCCCATCTGTATATTATGTTATTCTTCTTCAACAAAGTGGTCAAGTCCTTGTAGTGAGTTCTAGCTTCCAAGATGTATTTAGGAATATCCTTGTAAATCTGCACAAAGGAATTTTCAATCTCAAGAGATCTTTGAAATTGTAGATTTAATATTTTGTCTCTCTCCTCCTTAGATCTCAAAGTTATCAGGCAGTCCCTTGGGCCAAACCATTCCAATTATCATCGGGACAAAACATTTTAAAGACTGGCAAAAAGACCTTGCCAATTTTATTTAGCAAGGGGGAAAAGTCAGAATAAAATCAGAAATAATGACGGGACCAAAAGAATTTGGGGGATTTGCAGTTCCAGATTTAAGAAGACATTTTGAAGCTGCATGCTGGAGCTGGTTGAAAGAGTGGATGCTATTAAAAAATACTGAAGTCTTAGAATTAAAAAATTTATGGTTGGCATGGCTATTTAATCTATGGGAAAATACAAATGCATAAAGGATTCACGAATCATTTAGTGAGAGAGGCCCTATTCAAGGTATGGGAGAGAACGAAAGAGAGAATTATAGAAAGAACCCCATGGTGGGCCTCTCCAGTAGAGGCAACCTCAACATTAAAAAATAATACAAAAAATTCTTGGCCAATTTATAAAGATCTGGTAGAAGGAATGAACGAAAATACCAAATTAAAGGAATATGAAGAACTTAAAAAATTGGGAATAAATTGGCTGGAATATTTCCAATTTAAGGCTACATATAAGAAAGATATAAAGACCAGAGGATTGGGGAATAAAATTTCAAAATTAGAAAAAGAGGTTTTACAGAATAACCAAAAAATACTCGCCAAAATGTATAGATTATTAGATAACATTAATCTAGATCAAGAAACCAAAGGAAAGAATATGCAAAACTGGGAATGAGATTTAGGCTATATAATTGAATATAAAGATTGGGGGGGGGCGAATTGGACAAAAAATATAAATTTCACTGCCTGCTACTCATTGAGAGAGAATTATATGAAGATGCATCACAGATGGTACCTGGCACCAGACAGATTGGCAAAAATGAATAAATCAAGTAGCAATAATAGCTGGAGATGTAATAGAATGATTGGTACCCAATATCATGTGTGGTGGACATGCCCAGAGATTAAAAAATTCTGGGACGTGATTCACGAAGAGATTAAAAAATAGACAAAAATATCATATACTAAAAGGGCAGAAGCATATCTATTAGGAATTTTGAATAATGATATCCCCAGACACAAAATCAACATCTTTCTGTATACAACAACAGCAGCGAGAATGTTAGTAGCCAGTCATTGGAAAGGAAATCATATCCCAACAAAGGGGGAATGTTTGAGTAAACTATGCGAGTACCTGGAGTTAGCAAAATTGACTGATTTAATAAGGCAAAAACCAAAGATTATAATCCAAAAACAATGGGAATGTCTAAATGATTATCTATGTAAACAGGGCTCGGCTGCAAATGTTTGGTTGTGTTTAGATTAACCTGATGAAGAGCACAGAGAACATAAAGATTTGGTTGTCTATGAAAGAACTTGAGGTAGGAAAATTATTGAATGACAGATGTAATTTCAATCATGATAATTAAGGGATGTGCGGTGAATGCAGTGGAAGTCTTTTATTAATATTTTAAATAAGATCCATACATTGAAGTGTTTGAAGTATGAATTTGGTAAAATCTTTGGTTATGAAAAGTACCTGGAAGATTCATTGGCAATAAAAGTTGGGGTCCTGGCTAGATCCAATTGGTGCTCTGTGTCTGCTACATGTTGTTTAATGAGTGCTTTACCTGATCGTATCCCATGCTGAGTAGAAGACCTGGAGAGAAGCCTAGGGTTGAGATCTTTGTTGCCACAGCCTGTTTCCATGTGGATTGAAAATCATCGTTCATAGTTAGTGAGGCAAGCCCAAGGGGAAATAAAGATA
The DNA here is from genome assembly GCF_027172205.1 of Podarcis raffonei. NCBI lineage: Eukaryota > Metazoa > Chordata > Lepidosauria > Squamata > Lacertidae > Podarcis > Podarcis raffonei. The sequence continues at coordinate 14,826,798 of NC_070620.1, read as the reverse complement.
GTCTGAGCCAGTAGTTGAGTATGGTCACCCACAATCTACCCTCCACTTTTATGAAACCTGTCTCTAGTCTCAGGGTGGCATTAGAGAAACATTTTGGGACTTGAAGGGCTGATCTTAGAAATATGGATTGTACAAGTTCTCGGGGTGCAAAATTAGAGAAGGGGTCCGGCTGGGCACCATAGAGAAGTTGTGCTATTGGTTTGGCTTCAAATAATTTGAGTGCTGCAGGTATATAGTGGCCACCTCTTGTTTTAAGAAATTTAAGGATTGCAGATGAGCTTCTCTGTGCGGTTTCAGCAACATGTTCCCCATGGGCTTTTCTACTGCCGGTAGAGTGAAAAACTACCCCCAGGTATTTGAAGCAAGAGGCCTGCTCAATCTTGTGGCCATCTATGCTCCAAGAGTGGCTCATAGGCCTTTTGGCAAATGCCATGATCTTAGTTTTTTGATAGTTGAGTTCTAGCTGGTCCTCCTTGCAGTATTGTGTTAATGCTCTCAGTGTTCTTTTGAGGCCAATAGGTGTTCTTGAAAGTATTGCTGCATCGTCTGCATAGAGCAGGACAGAGTTGCGTCTTCCAGCATGCTTTGGGGGGGAGTTTATGTTGTGGAGATGGCCCACAATGGAATTAATGTAAAAATTAAATAAGAGTGGGGCCAGTATGCAGCCTGGCTTGACACCTTTCTCAGTTTCAATGACATTAGTAAGATGGCCCCGGGGGTTACATCTTACTTTGAGTGAGGTCCCTTCATGTAACATACATATTAGATGAAGCAGTCATCAGTCTATTGAGGCGACATCCAGTTTCTCCCAGAGTTTAACTCTGGATATGGAATCAAATGCTGCTTTGAAGTCTATGAAAGCAGCATAAAGGGAGACTGTGCTGCTGGAAGAGTACTTTTCAATAAGATGCTGAAGTACTAGGCACTGATCAGTAGTAGACCATCCCAAAAGTCAACTTGCTCCTCTGCAAGTATATTTTCTTGTTCCATCCAGTCAAGAAGTTTCCATTGTACAGTAGGTGTCTTGTGTAGAGTTTACTAATTACGTTGAGGTGACTAATCGGTCTGTAGTTAGCAGGCTCATCCTTTCCCCCCCTTTTTATATAAAGGGGCAATGACTGCAAGCCCCCAGTCCTTAGGGACATGACCATGGATGTCAATGCAGGTGAAGAGTGAAGCCAGAGTGGGGGCCCAGAAGTCCAAATGGTTTTTAATGACCTCTGGTGGGATTAGGTCTTCTCCTGGGGCCTTCCCCAATCTTAGCTGAGCTACCAAATTCTTAATCTCTTTCACTGTCACTGGAGTCCACATAGGCAGATTTTCTATAGTTTGGCTATATCTTCCATTTTCAGCAGAGGTATCCGAGTAAAGTTCCTGAAAATGTGCCTCTCAGGTCACTGGGGGGATGTGACAGTCCACCATGGTTGGGCCATTGCCTTGTGGGCTAGATGTGATATGCCAGAATGTGGCCGAATCATTGGATTTGATTGCCTAAGTCGTGTCCAGGTATTCTTCATGGCTTCCCTTTTCTTACAGATAACAGAGCAGACCAAAGGTACTGTAGGTGATCTGAGGCCAATAGATCAGTTAACATTTGGTTTAAGTTAGGGCTCCACTTCGCTCTGTGGTAAGTTCTTCCTTCTGGCATTAGGAAGGGTTGGTAACAGTCCTCAGTATGTGTCTCTTGGGTGAAGGCTTAACTGTAGCTGGATTGGGAAGTGATCACTGTCAAATTTAGGCATGACTTCTAGGGTCATAGCATAAGGGAGGAGGTACCTAGAGACAGTTATATAATCTATAGCACTCATTCTAGAGCCAGATAGGTAGGTGAATTCAGCTGGGTGGTCGCTTTCAAGGGCACCATTTAAAATGCCAAACAGAGGCCTGCGAAATTTGATTTCTGATCTTTTGAGCAATGGGCGAGGAAGATTCCATCTGCTTCAAGGTTGGTAGGAGGACATTTGTGCTGTGCATAAAGGGCATTATCATTAGGGCCCAATCTGGCATTGAGATCCCCTCCCAAAACTACAGATGCATTTGGGTTAAACAAAATAAGGTCAGTGGTATAAATTTCCAGTTCAAACCACAAGGTTCTGATCTGAGATTTCTGCCTCATTGGGAGCAAATAAGCGTTTATTACTGCCATGACATATGACTTGAATGAGGAGAGAGGGCTTGATATGGCACATAGAGTAGTGAAGACTAGGACCCCCAGGCCCGCTTTTGCTCTTCCACGCTTTACCCCTAGATCTG